>NC_058131.1:87421580-87454454 GCF_016433145.1 Gracilinanus agilis
GCCACCCCCTTTCCCCCGCTCCCACCTCCTTTGATACCGCCCACACCTTTCTCGCCCTCATTGATGGAGCCTACACCGCACTCAACGCCACTAGACCAGACCTTACTGTAACTTGCTGGCTCTGCCTCAACCCTAAGCCCCCCTACTATGAGGGCATCGCTTATTACTCCACACCAGCTAATTTGTCCACTCCCAGCCCCCGCTGCACCAGTGCCCCACACCGCCTCACCCTTGCGGAAATCACAGGCAAAGGCCTATGCATCGGTTCTGTCCCTGCTACTCATTCCTTCCTCTGTAACTTCACCCTCCCCCTTCAACATACCCCCCATTTCCTTGAGGCCCCTAATGGTACCTTTTGGGCATGCAATACGGGGCTTACACCCTGTATCTCCCTCTTTACCTTCAACATAACTTCCGAATACTGCGTGCTCGTACAATTATGGCCTCGAGTTTCCTACCACACTGATGACATCCTTTCTCCATACCTCTCACCATACCCCAAATACCTTAGAGAACCCTTCACCACCCTCGCCATATTGCTTGGGATTGGCGGCCTAGCTGCCGGCATTGGTACCGGCACCTCTACATTATTACAGACACAAAATCTGGCCGCCCTCCACATGGCTATGACCTCTGATCTAGAAGCCTTAGAAAAATCAGTTTCTGCCCTAGAACGGTCCCTCACATCACTGTCAGAAGTCGTGTTACAAAACAGACGAGGCCTCGACCTTCTCTTTTTAAAAGAGGGGGGATTATGTGCTGCCTTTAAGGAAGAATGTTGTTTTTATGCTGATCATACTGGTATCGTGAGGGAATCTATGGCAAAATTACGAGAACGCCTCGCCTTAAGAAAAAAGGAGGCTGAGACCCAAGAAGGGTGGCTGAACAACCTCCTGAAAGGCTCCCCCTGGCTTTCTACCCTGATCCCAACCATAGTAACCCCCCTCCTCATCTTTTTCCTAATCCTTACCTTCGGCCCTTGGGCCTTCCAACGCCTGACCGGATTTATCAAAACCAAAATCGATACTGCTCTTACTAAATACCCTATGGTTCAATACCATCGCATTGAGATAACAGACACTGGACTATATCTCACTTTGCCCAGTAATGATAGCTTACGCTTTACTGGCAGGGCAGTAACCCAATGACAGGATTAGCACAGGTCCTTGACCCATGATGGTCAAGTAACTCCCCCTGTGTAGCCTAAGACAGGGGCCGTCGCTGTATATCTGATCAACCCCCAGCTAAGAAAAAGAAAGGGGGAATTGTCGGAGACCAGGAAAAGTTTGCACAACCCGGCAAGGAGGCCCCCCTGAAAGGGAATATTGCAAAACACTCTCTGCAGTAAAAACCGTATCCGGGACAATACCCAGACTCAGGCGTGGCAGGTCCAACAGCAGTAAAAACTCCCGCCAACTATAGCCGTCCCCTTTTCTATATAAACTCTGCTTACACGGTCAATAAATGGAACCTTGCCAACATCTATACGACTCCTGTCTCTTGCGTGCGAGGTTCTCTCTCTCTCCCCCTGTGGAGCCTTAGGTGGTCGCCCCTCGTGCACCATAGTTGCGTCCGGCTGGACCCGGACAATTTTTATTATGTTAGCTCATCCTACCCATGAGCAATCAATGTTTTCCAAATTGTTTAGATCTAGTTTTAATTGTTTGGAAAGTGGTTTGTAGTTGTGTTCATTTAATTCCTGTGTTTGTTTTGGTAGATAGATTCCTAAGTATTTTATATTACCAAAGGTGATTTTAAATGTTGTTTCTCTTTCTACCTCTTGCTGCTGTGATGTGTTGGAAATATATAGAAATGCTGATGATTTATGTGCATTTAATTTGTATCCTCCAACTTTGCTAAAGTTGTTGATTATTTCTACAAGCTTTTTAGTTGATTCTCTAGGATTTTTTAAGTAGAGCATCATATCATCTGCAAAGAGTGATAGGTTAGGCTCCTCATTGCCTATTTTGATACTTTCAATTTCTTTTTCTTCTCTAATTGCTACTGCTAGTGTTTCTAATACAATGTTAAATAATAGAGGTGATAATGAGCATTCTTGTTTCACGCATGAACTTACTGGGAAGGTTTCTAATTTATCCCCATTGCATATGATGCTTGTTGATGGTTTTAGATATATACTGTTTATTATTTTTACGAAAGGTCCTTCTATTCCTATACTTTCTAGTGTTTTCAATAGGAATGGGTGCTGTATTTTGTCAAAGGCTTTTTCAGCATCTATTAAGATAATCATGTGATTTTTGTTTATTAGATTGTTGATATGGTCAATTATGTGGATGGTTTTCCTAATGTTGAACCAACCTTGCATTCCTAGTATAAATCCCAACTGATCATGGTGGATGAACTTCTTGATCACTTGCTGGAGTCTTTTTGCTAGTATTCTATTTAAGATTTTTGCACTCTTGTTCATTAGGGAGATTGGACTATAGTTTTCTTTCTCTGTTTTTGATCTACCTGGCTTTGGAATCAGTACCATATTTGTGTCATAAAAGGAACTTGGTAGGAAGCCTTCATAGCTTATAATATCAAATAATTTGTATAATATTGAGATTAGTTGCTCTTTGAATGTTTGATAAAATTCACTTGTGAATCTATCAGGCCCTTCCGATTTTTCCTTAGGGATTTCTTTGAAGGCTTGTTCAATTTCTTTTTCTGATATGGGATTGTTCAGGTATTCTATTTCTTTTGCTGTTAATGTAGGAATTTTATATTTTTGTAAATATTCATCCATATCTCCTAGATTGCTATATTTATTGCCATGTAACTGGGCAAAATAGTTTTTAATAATTGCCTTAATTTCCTCTTCATCAGAGGTGAGGTCTCTCTTTTCAACTTTGCTACTGTTAATTTGGTTTTCTTCTTTCTTTCTTTATTAGATTGACCAGTACTTTGTCTATTTTATCTCTTTTTTTTCAAAATACCAGCTACTATTCTTATTTATTAATTCAATAGTTCTTTTACTTTCAATTTTACTAATTTCTTCCTTGATTTTTAATATTTCTAATTTAGTTTTCATCTGGGGATTTTTAATTTGCTCACTTTCTAGTTTTTTTAAATTGCATGCCCAATTCATTAATCTCTGCCCTCCCTAATTTGTTAATATATGCACTCGAGGATATAAATTTCCCCCTGATTACTGCCTTGACTGCATCCCACAGAGTTTGGTAGGATGTCTCATCATTGTCATTCTCTTCAATGAAATTGTTGATTGTTTTCTGATTTCTTCTTTAACTGACTGGTTTTGGAGAATCATATTATTTAATTTCCAATTAGTTTTTTATTTGCCTGTCCTCGTGTTCTTACTAATTATTTTTATTGCATTATAGTCTGAGGTTATATTTATTATTATCTCTCTTTTGCATTTGTTTGTGATGTTTCTATGCCCTATTACATGGTGAATCTTTGTGAATGTACCATATGCTGCTGAAAAGAAGGTGCATTTCTTTTTGTCCCTATTTATTTTTCTCCACATATCTATTAAAACTATTTTTTCTAGGACTTCATTCACCTCTCTTATCTCTTTCTTATTTATTTTTTGGTTAGATATATCAAGATCTGAAAGAGGAATATTTACATCTCCCACTAGTATATTTTTATTATCTATTTCTTTCTTGAGCTCTGCCAGTTTCTCCTTTATGAATTTGGATGCTATGCCATTTGGTGCATACATATTGAGCACGGTTGTTTCCTCATTGTCTATACTGCCTTTTTTCAGCATCTAATAATCTTTCCTGTATTTTTTTAAACCCTTGTACTTCGGTGTATTGTCTCATAGGTGGAAGATTGGTAAGGGTGGGCAATGGGGGTCAAGTGACTTGCCCAGGGTCACATAGCTGGGAAGTGGCTGAGGCCGGGTTTGAACCTAGGACCTCCCGTCTCTAGGCCTGACTCTCACTCCACTGAGCTACCCAGCTGCCCCCTCCTGTATTTTTTAATCATATCTATTTTTATGTTGGCTTTGTCAGAAATCATGATGACCACTCCTTGTCTTCTTTTTCTCATTTGAAGCCCAAAATATTTTGCTCCAGCCCTTTACCTTAAACTTGGTTATGACCACCCACCTCATATGTGTATCTTGTAGACAGCATATGGTAGGGTTTTGGTTACTAAATCACTCTGCTTTTAGCTTTCGTTTTATGGGCGAGTTCATCCCATTCACATTCAGAGTTATATTTATCAGTTGTGTATTCCCCAACATTTTGGCATCCTCTCCCAGGTCTACCCCTTCTTTTTAGGTTATTTCCTTTTAAACCTGTGATTTGTTTTACACGAGTAAACCTTGTCCCCTCCCTTGATTCAATACCATTTCTATCCCCTCCCTTATCATTCCCCTCTCTTTATTTTTAAAGCCTAATGAAATCCCTCCCCTCTTTTTATACACCTACCCACTCCCCTGCTCCCCTTGATTTATCCCTTCTGACTTTCTCAGTAGGGTTACATAGAGTTCTATATCCAAATGGATTTAGCTATTCTTCCCTCTCAGGGTTAATTCCTCTGAGAGTAAGGTTTAAATATTACCTGTTAATGCTCTCTTCCTCTCCTTTTTATAAAGTATTCATCCCCTCCCTTTCCTATGCCCTCTTTGTGTGTAATAGATTATCCTATTTTTCTTATTCATTCAAGTGTCTCTTGGTGTCCTCTACTATTCCCCCCCCCCTTCTTTCCCAACCACCCCTTATCATCTTAGACCACTTAGTACTCCAACCTCTCCCTGTGAATAATTCTTCTAATTACTATAGTAGTGGATACTATAATAGTGAATAGAGTCCACTACAGAGAATTACACGTAACATTTCTCCATATAGGAATACAAATAATTAGATTTTATTGAAGCCTTTAAAGAGGCCAATTTAAAAATGAGAGTTTTCTTTCTTTCCCTATTGTTTCTTATTTACCTTTTCATGTTTCTCTTGATTTGGTTCCTTATTTGTTCTCCTCTGCTGTTTGCTCTGTTGTCTGGATTTTTCTTTGTAAAAGTTGTCAAGTTTTAAAGATTTCTTCTTGATTTTTCTCTTCTGGTGTTCTCCTGTCTGGCTTGCCATTGTTAGCCCAGTATCCTCTCAGCTTTATCCTCAGACCCAGGGTCTGTCTTCACTCTTTAGGCTACTGAGGTCTCAGGTCTAGTTGTTCTCAGAGTCAAGCCTCCTTGTGGTCCCCTTGCTTGTTCCTCTGCCTGAAGTTCCTTTAACAGTTTCAGGGAGCTGCTTCCACAATTATGAACCCCTCTGCACTGGGTCCCCACCCAAGGTCCGTGTCTGAGCTCAGGGTCTGTGTTCAAAGTCTGCATGTTCTTTAGCCTCTTGGAGTCTTAAGTCTTGCTGCTCTCAGCAGAAGGCCCTGGTGATGCCAGGTAGTTGCCAAGGACTTCATGGGTGCCCCAAACTTGGTCTAACTCTTGGGTGCTGGTTTTGGCCCTATAGGTGGTGTGAGGGGGGAAGGGGTTCCTCAGCTTGCATTTTAGTGAGAGCTATTTCTCCCCTTATAGCATGGGAATGCCCAATACCATGTACCTTCAATGCTGTGCCCTATTGTGGGGTCCCTTCATTTGTCTGGATTTGTTTTTATGTCCTTTTGTGGAGTCCTATATGTGTGGGTTAGGAGAGATTAAGCAGTTGCTTTTTACTCTGCCACCATCTTAACCCAGAACCTGATATGAATTTTAAATTTAAAGTAAGCTGTAAATTCTAAAAATGTGTACATCAGGAGGGAGTATCAGGGATAGGGGAATATAGAATTTAATAAAGACTAAAAGACAGGAGATGAAAATGAATGTGAAAAGAACATAACAAATTGTTATTTCCCCATTCTGCTGAGCATCTATTTCCTTCTCTGTCAAGTGGGGATACTATAACCTGTCTGGTTTCCCTCACAATTTTTTTTCATGTCAAGTGTTATAATTCCACTCAAAGTGTTTTTAACACTCTACTATATTCCTTTCTTTCTGGAAACATTAAGATGTCATAGAAGACTTAGGCTGGAGGCAACTCAGAAGTTAACTAGTTCTTCTATTACTTAAATAGGAACCCCTTACAATGAATTTTTATACACTTTTCATGAAAACCTCCAAGAAATGGAAACATAAAAATTGGATATAGCCTATTCCATAGGATTTTTACTTATCAAAATTTGATCTTAATTACATGGTTATAATTTCTTTTTGTATTATACCTTTTTTATTACTTTCCTTCAATTTTCCCTACCCAGTGAGTTATCCTTCATAAAAATGATTTTTCTGAGAGAAGTAACAACAACAAAAAATAGTCCAAAAATTAATCAACACATCATCTGTGTCTGAGGGAACAAGAAATAACAATTTCTGTCTTTCCTCAACTAGTAACTTTATTAGAAATGGGAGATTGGTTGACTTTTATGTACCATTTCCTAACAGATAAAAGCAGATATATATGAGGAATCTCTTCCACTTTGTAGGAATTGTTAACAATGGGGCTTGAATTAGGAATTATTTCACCTATAGAAAATCAATAGCCTGGCCATTGTTCTTCTCTGTGTGTGTGTGTGTGTGTTGTTATGATTATAATAACAGATAGTTTGGAGAAGCAGATAAATGTTTCAGGGCCAAATATAGCTTTAAGTCAAGAGCCCTAGATTGACAGACTACAGTGAGGAAAGGAGGGGGGTAAAACACTCTTGGCTCTCAAGCCCCTCCCCCTCTAACTGCTTTTCTTCAGTTGGTAATGAAGACCGGATTAGGATTCTTCTGGTAAGTTTCTCTTATTGCTGAAACCCCAATAATGTTCCTTTGTTAAATTTATATTCCTCTCAGGTCAGTTAGAGGAGATCTATAGAAATTATTTATCTAACTGTTGAGGACAAAAGAGATCTTAAACTGGCAGCCAACAGGATTCAATCAAGAAGTTCAGACTGTATTGTAAGTATCTTCCAAATGATTATCAGGTACAGCTTTGAAGGTAAAAAGTTATATTAGGAATTAACAAGGAAAATTATATAAATCCAGGAAGGGTTTAGGATAAATGAAAGGTGACCCTAAACTGCTAAATTGATGCTCCCTTCCCCCTCCTCACTGGAAGGATGAAGCACTTAACTAAAACTGGCTCTGTTGCTATAGATAAATATCTTACTCTCTAATTACTAAATAATTATATAACTATATTAATGAGGAATAGAAATGACAAATAGGCTAATCCTATGAGTAGAAACTACTGGCTTAAGTTACAATGGTTTCTCAGGAGAAACCCCAAGTCAGGAGAAAGAAGCAGAGTATCTCCTCACATCCAATCCCACCAATAAACTGTCTTCAACCCTTCTCAACTGCCCCTCACCCCAAAGTTCTCCAGGGGGGTCCCCTGGAATTCTGGGTGAGGCTCTCCCTGTACCTTTGCAGGGATTCCATGCTTTTCATCTGCATACAACAGTGTGTCTCCAAAAATAACAAAACTATAATGAAAATAAATTTTTTCTGTACAATGAATGAAAATGCAACTATTTAGCATTTATTATGTATAAATTATTGTATTTTTTGTAATACACATATACAACATATACTCATATATACATATACATATACATATGCATATATAGATATATACATATTTGTTTTATACCATCTCAGAGGGAAAATCCTTAGTAGCAAGTATCACAATATAGCTGTTGCAGGAAGTAAGTAGATATCAACTTTAAATTACTAAACATTAATTGATCAACAATACTATTCCTACTGCTATAAAACTATCATGAAAGTTCTATAAATCTGGATGCAGAACAATGAACTCACTTTTCAGTATATGTGATATTGTCTGCTATCTCAATTAAATGAAATGAATTATCAGATAAGAGCTGGGCCTAAAGAACCATGACCTTGAAATTTGGTGGTCATATGCAGAATAGAACATCTAATCTAAAATGCCCAAAAGGCATTTGTAATAATGAAGCCAGGAGACATTAGCAGAGGAGAAGACTCAGGAGGGATGCCTTTGTCAGACACAAACCATATTGGAAATAGCTGTGGATCATTTCTTTTCACCTTTATATTGTTTCCCCATCTTGTTCCAATTGACAGCTCTTCTAATGACTATTCCCAAATGCAGAAAGCAGGCCACGACAAATAGCTAGATTTAGAACAAGATCAAAGTTTGTAATAAAAGAGCAAGACTGAGATAACCAACAATTCTTTCAAGCATATGAAGTAGGCTATTACTTAAACAACTTTTTTAAAAAGTATTTATTTATTTATTTGAAATCTTTTCCATGGTTACATGATTCATATTCTTTCCTCCCTTTTCCCTCCCCACTCCTGGAGCTGACAAAGTAATTTCACTGGATTATAAATGTGTCATTGTTCTAAACATATTTCCATATTATTCATGTTTCAAGGAACTCTTTACATATTTTCCAATTCCATGTATATAGCTTTGCTCAAGTAATTACAAAATGCCAAATAATTAGTACCAAAGAACCTAAATGTACCAGAAACCTATTAAAATCAAATGAGGTACAGTCAGCAATAACAGGTTATGCTTTCCCTGATATTACTTTAGACCACACAGGACCTATAATGAATGTGATTCTAAAGTAAGACACAAAACTTCAGTGATAAATGTTTTTCTTTGAACAATGATGTCATTCTGTTTCACTACTGTTATTTGCTGCAAAACCATTGCCTTGCCACGTAGAGTACACTGAAAGCCCTAAATCAAGAAATTAGTATCAATCTACAGTAGAATTTTTTTTAAGTAAGCTCTTCTTGTTGCCAAAATATGTCTGAAGAAATTGGTTTTATTTAACTTCCTCTACAGGAAGAAGATGTTGTTTTTGTGGAAAAAAAACAACATCTTTTAAAATGAAGTTTTACGACTTTTTTCTCTATGCAAAAATATATATGTATCTTCAGAAAGTATGTGGTTTGTTTTTGTTGCAAAGTCGATAGGATAAAATGGATCCTGAAATACTAAGATTCCTCATCCAAAAGTGTCTCCAAAAAAGTTATGTTGGAAGAGTGAGAGCTACAGGTACATTCTCTTATCCATATTTCTTATTTTCTAGTTTTTGTTCACCAAGGATACTAATTAAAGGAAGAACATTATGTATTGTTTTACTATGGAGATTTCTTCACATTGCTGGCTCTCTTTGGTGAATTTCCATATTCATCGATATTCATATTTCACTTGGGTATACTCTTGACTTATTTGATTTTACCATATCCTATCTAGCAACTTCATCTTCATTTTTTCTCCTCCTATTTTTCATTTTCCTTTTATACAATATATACCTTCATTAAAATATAAGTTTCTCAAAGGTAGAGTATCTTTTTTCTGTTTATATAATTAATTACTTTAGGATATTTTTTCATGGTTACATGATTCATGTTCTTTCCCTCCCCTCTTGCTATTCTCTCCCACAGCAAACAAGCAATTCCAATGGGTTTTACATTTATCATTGATCAAGACATATTTCAATGTTATTAATATTTGCAATAGAATGATAATTTAGAGTCACATCCCCAATCATATCCCCATAGAATCATGTGATCAAGCATTTTTTTTCTCTTTGTTTCTACTCCCATAGTTCTTTCTCTGGGTGTGGATAGCATTCTTTCTCCTAAGTGCCTCAGAATTTTTCTGGGTCATTCTATTGCTGCTAGTAGAGAAGTCCATCATGTTCGATTGTGCCACAGTGTATCAACCTCTGTGTACAATGTTCTCCTGGATTCTGCTCTTTTTACTCTGCATCAATTCCTTGAGGTTGCTCCAGTACACATGGAATTCCTCCACCTTATTATTCCTTTTATCACAATAGTATTCCATCACTTACAGATACCACAACTTGTTCATTCATTCCCAATCAAAGGGCATCCCCTCCGTTTCCAATTTTTTGCTACCACAAAGAGTAAGGCTATAAATATTTTTGTACACAAAGTTTTCCCCTATTATCTCTTTGGTGTACAAACCCAGCAGTGGAATGGCTAGATCAAAGTGCAGGCAGTTTTTAAAGCCCTTTGGGCATAGTTCCAAATTGCTATCCTTAATGGATGGATCAAATCACAACTCCACCAGCAATACTTTAGTGCCCCAATTTTCCCACATCCCCTCCAACTTTTATTACTTTCTTTTGCTGTCATATTAGCCAATCTGCTAAGTATAAAGGTGGTACCTCAAAGTTGTTTTGACTTGCATTTCTCTAATTATAAGAGATTTAGAACACTTTCTCATATGCTTATTGATAGTTTTGGTTTCTTTATCTACAAACTGCCTATTCATGTCCTTTGCCCATTCATCAATTGGGGGATGGCTTGATTTTTTTGCACATTTGATTTAATTCAATGTAAATTTGAGTAATTAAACCTTTGTCAGAGGTTTTTGTTATAAAGATTTTTTTCTCAAATTGTTGCTTCCCTTCTAAATTTGGTTGCATTGTTTTTGTTTATTAAAAAACTTTTTAGAATAATGTAATTAAAATTATTCATTTGAGGTTCTGGGTAAAGATGGCAGCAGAGTAAAAAGCACATGCTGGACCTCTCCTAACCCACGCATATAGGATTCCTCAAGAAGGTATAAAAACAATCCATAGGAATGAAGGGACCCCACAATAGGACGCAGCATTGAAGATACACAGAATTGGGGTACTTCCATGCTATAAAGGGGTGAAATAGCTCTCACCAAAATGCGAGCTGAGCATCACCCTCCCCCCGACACCACCTAGAGTGCCAAAGCCAGTGCCCAAGAGTTAGAACAATTTTGGGGCACCCGTTAAGTCATTGGCAGCACCAGGGCCTGCTCCTGAGAGCAGCAAGACATAAGACCTCAAGAGGCTAAAGAACTTACAGACTTTGAACACAGACCCTGAGCATAGGTGGGGCCACAGATAGCAGGCATGGACAAAGATCCTGAGCGCAGGCACAGACCTAGACTGGGGACCCAGTACAGAGAGGTGCATGACTGTGGAAGCAGTGCCCTGAGACTGTTAAAGGACCTTCTGTCAGAAGAACAAGCAAGGGTACCACCAGGAGGCTTGACCCTGAGAACAACTAGACCTGAGACTTCAGGAGCATAAAGAGCACAGAGAGACAATGGGCATGAGGATAAAGCTGAGAGGGCACACAACTCACAATGGCAAGCCAGACTCAGGGACCCCAGAAGAAAAAGATGAAAAAGAAACCTTTAACGCTCCACAACTTTTACACAGAAAAAATCCAAACAACAGAGCAAACAACAGAGGAGAACAAACAAGTAACCATATCCAAACCTTCTCAAAAACTAAAAACTGGTCACAAGGTCTAGAAGAGTTCAAATCAGAGATTATTAGAAAGATGGAAGAGATCTGGCAAGAAAATAACAGTTTAAAAGGTAGTATTTTACAATTGGAAAGTGAGGCAAGTAAATAGAAGACCAGAAATGACCAGATTGAAAAGGAAAACCAAAATATTACAGCCAAAGCCTAGTCTCTAAAGCCTAGAATTGTGCAATTTGAAAAAGATGCCCCCAAATCAAAAGGATTGATAAGCAAATTGGAGACCAAAATCAAACAGCTGGAAAACAGGACAATCAAGGATCACCTACCCATCAAAAATGACTATATACTTCCAGGGGAAAGTATGGGCATTCAACAAGATAGAAGTTTTCCAAGTATTCGCACAGAAAAGACCAGGACTAAATGGAAAGTCTGATATCTAATCACAAAAATCAAGAGAAACATGAAACAGTAAATAAGAAACAGAATGGAAAGTAAGAAAACTCATATTTTTTTTAAAATTTGCCTCTTTAAGGGCTTCAATAAGATCTAATTATATGTATTCCTATATGGAGAAAAGTTATGTATAATTCTTTGTAATGAACTCTATTCACTATTATAGTATTTACTATAAGAGAAATTAGAAGAATTATTCATAGGGAGAGCTTCGAATACTAAATGGTCTAAGATGATATGGAGGGGTGGGAAAGAGGAGGGTGAATAGTAGAGGACACCAAGAGAAACTTGAATGAATAAGAAAAATAGGATATTCTATTACACACAAAGAGAGGATGGGAAGTGGAAGGGATGAATACTATTATAAGAAGGAGAGGAAGAGATCATTAAGAGGTAATATTTAAACCTTACTCTCAGTGTAATTAACCCTGAGACAGAAGAGTAGCTATATCCATTGGGTTATCAATCTCTATCTAACCCTACTGAGAAAGTCAGAAGGGATAAATCAAGGGGAGCAGGGGAGTGGGGAGGTCAAGAAAGGGAGGGAAGAAGAATGGGGAGGAAATTCATTAGGCCTTAAAAATAAAAAGAGGGGAATAATAAGGGAGGGGGTAGAAAGAGTAGTAAATGACGGGAGGGGACAAGGGTTACTGGCTTAAAGCAAACCACTGGTTTAAAAGGAAATAGTGTAAGAAGAAGAGGTAGAAGTAGGAGAGGATACCCAAATGTCGGGGAATACACAAATGATAATTATAACTCTGAATGTGAATGAGATGAACTAGCCCATAAAATGGAAACAAATAACAGAGTGGATTAGGAACCAAAATCCTACCATATGTTGTCTACAAGAAACACATATGAGGCAGGTGGTCATACCCAAGTTTAAGGTAAAGGGTTTGAGAAAAATTCTTTGGGAATCAAATGAGAAAAAGAAGGTAGGAGTGGCAGTTATTATTTCTGACAAAGCAAAAGTAAAAATAGATATTATTAAAAAAGACAAGGAAGGTAATTACATCCTGAATAAAGGCAATATAGACAATGAGGAAATAACATTGCTCAATATGAATGCACCAAATGGCATAGCAACCAGATTCATAAAGGAGAAATTGGCAGAGCTCAAGAAAGAAATAGATAGTAAAACCACACGATTGGGAGATCTAAATATCCCTCTTTCAGATCTAGATAAATCAAACCAAAAATAAATAAGGAAGAGGTAAGAGAGATGAAAGAAATCCTAGAAAATTAGATTTAATAGATATGTGGAGAAAAAAATAGGAACAAAAAGGAATATACCTTCTTTTCAGCTATACATGGTACATTCACAAAGATTGACTATGTAATAGGGCATAGAAACATCACAAACAAATGCAAAAGAGCAGAAATAATAAATGTAACCCTCTCAGACCATAATGCAATAAAAATAATAATTACTAAGGGCACCTGGACAGGTGAATCAAAAACTAATTGGAAATTAAATAATATGATTCTCCAAAATCAGCTAGTAAAAGAAGTAATCATAGAAACAATCAACAATTTCATTGAAGAGAATGACAATGATGAGACAACATACCAAACTCTGTGGGATGCAGCCAAGGCAGTACTCAGGGGCAAATTTATGTCCTTGAGTGCATATATTAACAAATTAGGGAGGGCAGAGATTAATGAATTGGGCATGCAACTTAAAAAATTAGAAAGTAAACAAATTAAAAATCCCCAGATGAAAACTAAATTAGAAATACTAAGAATCAAGGGAGAAATTAGTGAAATTGAAAGTAAAAGAACTATTGAATTATTAAATAAGACTAGAAGCTGGAATTTTGAAAAACAAATAAAATAGACAAAGTACTGGTCAATCTAATAAAAAAAAGGAAAGAAGAAAACCAAATTGACAGTATCAAAGATGAAAAGGGATACCTCATTTCTAATGAAGGGGAAATTAAGGCAATCATTAAAAACCATTTTGTCCAAATACATGGCAATAAATATAGCAATCTAGTAGATATGGATGAATATTTATAAAAATATAAATTGCCTACATTAACAGCAAAAGAAATAGAATACCTAAATAATCCCATATCAGAAAAGGAAATTGAACAAACCATCAAAGAACTCATGCACAAAAAATCTCCTGGGCCTGATGGATTCACAAGTGAATTCTATCAGACATTCAAAGAGCAACTAATCCCAATACTATACAAATTATTGGATATTATAAGCAAAGAAGGAGCCCTACCAAATTACTTTTTATGACACAAATATGGTACTGATTCCTAAGCCAGGTAGATCAAAAACAGAGAAAGAAAACTATAGTCCAATCTCTCTAATGAACAAAAATGCAAAAATCTTAAATAGAATAATAGCAAAAAGACTCCAGCAAGTGATCAAGAGTATCATCCACCATGATCAGGTGGGATTTATACCAGGAATGCAAGGATGGTTCAACATTAGGAAAACCATCCACATAATTGACCATATCAACAATCTAACAAACAAAAATCACATGATTATCTCAATAGATGCTGAAAAAGCCTTTGACAAAATACAGCACCCATTCCTTTTGAAAATATTGAAAAGTGTAGAAATAGAAGGACCCTTCCTAAAAATAATAAATAGTATATACCTAAAACCATCAACAAGCATAATATTCAATGGGGATAAATTAGAAACCTTCCCAGTAAGTTCATGCATGAAACAAGAATGCCCATTATCACCTCTATTATTTAACATTGTATTAGAAACACTAGCAGTTGTAATTAGAGAAGAAAAATAAATTGAAGGTATCAAAATAGGCAATGAGGAGCCTTACCTATCACTCTTTGCAGATGATATGATGCTCTACTTAAAAAATCATAGAAAATCAACTAAGAAGCTTGTAGAAATTATCCACATCTTTAGCAAAGTTGCAGAATAGAAAATAAATGCACATAATATCAGCATTTCTATATATTTCCAACACATCACAGCAGCAAGAGGTAGAAAGAGAAACACCATTTAAAATCACCCTAGACAACATAATATACTTAGGAACCTATTTATCAAAACAAACACAGGAATTATACGAAAACAACTAAAAAACACATTCCAAACAATTAAAACTAGATCTAAACGATTGGAAAAATCATTGATTGCTCATGGGTAGGATGAGCTAACATAATAAAAATGACCATTCTACCCAAATTAATTTACCTATTTAGTGCCATACATATCAAACTACCAAAAAACTTTTTTACTGAATTAGGAAAAAACTATAACAAAGTTCATTTGGAATAACAAAAATTAAGAATATCAAGAGAAATAATGAAAAAAACTTTGCTAAATTTGTTGATTATTTCTTCGTGTTTTTTAATTGATTCTCTAGAATTTTTTTAAACCCTTAACTTCGGTGTATTGTCTCATAGGTGGAAGAGTGGTAAGGGTGGGCAATGGGGGTCAAGTGACTTGCCCAGGGTCACACAGCTGGGAAGTGGCTGAGGCTAGGTTTGAACCTATGGCCTCCTGTCTCTAGGCCTGACTCTCACTCCACTGAGCTACCCAGCTTCCCCCTCTCTACAATTTTTTAAGTAGACCATCATATCATCTGCAATGAGTGAGAGTTTAGTCTTTAAACCCTTCAATTCCTTTTTTCTTCTCTAAATGCTACTGCTAGTATTTCTAGTACAATATTAGACAATAGAGATTATGATGGGCATCCTTGCTTCACTCCTGATCTTATTGGGAAGGATTCTAATTTATCCCCATTGAAGATGATGTTTGCTGATGGTTTTAACTATATACTGTTTATTATTTTTTGTAAAGGCCCACATACCACTATACTTTCTATTTGTTTTAATGGGAATGAGTGTTGTATTTTGTCAAAGGCTTTTTCTGCATCTATTGAAATACTAATGTGATTTCTCTTGATTTGCTTGTTGATATGGTCAATTATGTATATGGTTTCCCTAATATTAAACTATCCTTACATTCTTGGTATAAATTCTACGTGGTCATAGTGATTAACCTTTATAATTTACTGGAGTTTTTTCCTATAATTTTATGTAATATTTTTGCATTTATATTCATTAAGGAGATTGTTCTGTAGTTTTCTTTCTCTGTTTTTAGTGTGCCTGTTTTTGGAATCAGTACCATATTTTTGTTATAAAAGGAATTTAGTAAAACTCTTTCTTTGCAAAGTGTGCCAAATAGTTTATGTAGTATTTGGATAAGTTATTCTTTAAATGTTTGATATAATCTATTTGTGAAAATGTATCATGAATAATTTTATTTCATTAAATTAAAAATTTTTGTACAAACGAAAACTAATGCAACCAAAATTAGAAGGGAAGCAACAAATTGGGAAAAAATCTTTATAACCAAAACCTCTGGCAAAGGTTTAATTACTCAAATTTGTAAGAATCTAAATGAATTGTACAAAAACTCAAACCATTCCCCAGCTGATAAATGGGCAAGGGACATGAATAGACAATTCTCAGATGATGAAATCAAAACTATCAATAAACACATGAAAAGTGCTCTAAATCTCTAATAATTAGAGAAATACAAATTGAAACAATTCTGAGGTACCACCTCACACCTAGCAGGTTGGCTAAAATGACAGTAAAGGAAAATAATAAAAGTTGGAGGCAATGTGGCAAAATTGGGACATTAATACATAGCTGGTGGAGTTGTGAATTGATCCAACTGTTCTGGATGGCAATTTGGAACTATGCCCAAAGAGAGGTAAAACACTGGCTACCCTTTCATCCAGCCATACCACTGCTATGTTTATACCCCAAAAAGATCATGAGGAAAAAGCCTTGTACAAAAATATTCATAGCCACTCTCTTGGAGGTGGTGAAAATGTGGAAGACTGCGGTGTGGCTGAAGAAATTGTGGTATTGGTGATGGAATACTGTTGTGTTCAAAGGAATAATGAACTGGAGAAATTCCATGTGAATTGGAATGACCTCCAGGAATTGATGCAGTGTAAAAGGAGCAGAATCAGGAGAACATTATACACAGAGATGGATACACTATGGTAAAATTGAATGTAATGGACTTCTCTACTAGCAACAATGCATTGATCCAGGACAATTATGAGGGACATATGAGAAAGAACGCTATCCACATTCAGAGAAAGAACTGTGATAGTAGAAACACAGAAGAAAAACGATTGCCTGACATTCTCACATGGGAGAATGCGGGTATAATCAGTAATATTGACTCAAAATGAGCACCCTAGTGCAAATATCAATAATATGGAAATGTCTTGTTCAATGACACATGTAAAACCCTGTGGAATTGTGCATCAGCTATGGGAGGGGTTGGAGGAGGGGAAGGATAGAACCTGAATCATATGACCATGAAAAAAATGTTCTTAATTAATTAAATAAAAATTTTACAATGAAAAAAAGAATTCACTTGTGAATCTATCTGGCTCTGGGATTTTTTTCTTAGGGAGTTCCTTGATACTTTGTTCAATTCCTTTTTTTCTGAGATGGGATTGTTTAAGTACTCTATTTTCTCTTCTTTTAATCTAGGCAATTTATAGTTTTGTAAATATTTATTTCACCTAGATTGTCATATTTATTACCTTATAATTGAGCAAAATAGTTCTTAATAATTACCTTAATTTCCACTTCATTAGAGGTGTGGTCACTCTTTTCATCTTTGATACTATTAATTTAGTTTTCTTCATTTTTTTTTGATTGACCAGTACTTTATCTAAATTATTTGTTTTTTCAAAGTACCAGCTCCTAGTCTTATTTATTAAATAGTTGGGTTATATTTTGCTTTCAATTTCATAAATTTCTTCTTTGATTTTTGTGATTTCCAATTTAGTGTTTATTTGGGTATTTTTGATTTGTTATCTTTCTAGTTTTTTTTTTAAGTTGCCTCCCAATTCATTGATCTTTTTCCTCTCTAATTTGTTGATATATGCACTCAGGGATATAAATTTTCCCCTAAATACTGCTTTGGCTGCATCCCACAGATTTTGAAAAGTTATTTCCTCATTCATTTCAACAAAATCAGAAATTGTTTCTTTGAGTCATTCTTTGACCAGCCAGTTCTGAAGAATTAGAATATTTAGTTTCCAATTAGTTTTAAATCTGCCTCTCCACAAGCCTTTACTGATTTTGATTTTTATTGCATAATGGTCTGAAAAAATTGCATGTATTATTTCTGCTTTCCTACATTTGCTTGCAATATTCTTATGACCTAGTATTTGTGTGTATGTATGTATTTTGACATTTCATCCTATACAGTTTTTCACTGTTACCTCTAAGTATACTTCTTCTAACTATCCTGATGGAAATAACGACGAACTTACTGGGTCCCTTAAAAATTTTGGGGTGTTTTTGTGTTTTTTTCCCTTTCTTAATTACCTTTTGGTGATTCTCTTGAGTTCTGTGTTTAGGCAACAAATATTTTGTATAACTAAGTCCAGTATTTTCTCTAGGAATGCTTGGAAGTCTTCTATTTTATTAAATGACCATGCTTTCCCCTGCAAGATTATAGTCAGTTTTGCTGGTTAGTTAATTCTCTGTTGTAGTCCCAGTTCCCTTGCTCTCCAGAATATCATATTCCATATCTTCTGGTCTTTCATTGTGGATGCAATCAGGTCTTGTGTTATACTAACTGTGGTTCCATGATTACTAACTGACTTCTTAGCAACTTGCAATATTTTTTCCTTGGTGTGGTAGTTCTTGAATTTGGCTGTAACATTCCTGGGTATTGTCAATTGGTAATTAAATGCAGGAGGTGATCTGTGAATTCTTTCAAGCTCCACTTTTCCCTCTTGTTTGAGAATATCAGGACAGTTTTTTTGGATAATTTCCTATAAAATTATGTCCTGGTTTTTTCTTTTGTCATGATGTTCCGGTACTTCGATAATTCTTAAATTGTCTCTCCTGGATCTATTTTTCTAAGTCTGTTGTTTTATCAATGAGGCATTTCATATTTTCCTTATTTTTTTCATTCTTTTGATTTTGATTTACAGACTCTTGCTGCCTTATGAAGTCATTTGTTTCTAGTTGTTGAATTCTAAGTATTAAAGATTGAATTTCATCTATGTATTTTTGGTCATTCTTCTCCTTCTGGTCTGATTTTCTTTGTAGGTTATCCTTCATCTTCTTTGCCTCATTTTCAAGCTGGTCAATTATGGATTTCAAGACACTATTTTCTTGTTTTAGTTCTTGTTGCAATTGTCTTCAGCCCCTCTTAATTGTTTTTTGAATTGTGTTTTTAGTTCTTCCAAAACCTATGTCCAATTCACTGGAATTTTTGCATTTTTTCTTGGTGTCCCTTGATTCTCCTCTGTTCCATTTGTTCTTTGTTCATTGCCTGGATAGAAGCTGTTGATTGTAATTTCTTTTTTTTTCTTTTTCTATTGTTTACTCATATTTTTTTCCTTCTTCCTGCCTTGTCATTAGCTGTAATCTTGTTCCTCTGTTTATTTGCTGGATCTGTGGGTTTGGCCTATTCTGTCCTGAAGGGACTTCTTCTCTACTCTGCTAATTGACTAAATTTGGTTGATGGAGTATTAATGAGACCTAAGGTTAGATCTTCCCCAGCTGGCAGCAGAAGCTAAAGGTATAGGTGAAGGTGTGGAGGCTAAAAGGAGTTGTGCTTCCTACCCTTTTATCAAGTTATTCTGTAGTGGTTGCAGCCTTGCCCTGGGAGCTTAGTCAGCAAGGCTCTTAGTTCAGTCAGTGGGGGAGGGGTATGGATATTGAACTTCCCTGTTCTTTGAAGATTTCTTCTCTGTCCTATTGATAAGATTAAGCCAGGGCAGAACTTTTCAGGGGAGCTGGATGTGCTCTGAGATCAAAACCTCGAGAAGGGTGGGGGGCAAGATAGAGAGTTTTGGCTGCTCTCTCCATGCTTCTCCTCTATCTGCCTCCCTGCCAACTGTGGTCAGCACCTTGAGCCTGGCATAGCTGTGCCAGGAAGACACTTCCTCTGGACTAGAGCCCTTGCCTGCCCAATGATTCCAGAGACCACAGGAGACGTAGAACAGTAAATGGTGGAAGGGTTCTGGGACCTTCCTTCTTCCTTTTCCTTAAACCCAAGAGTACAAGAATTCAGGCTTTATTTTGTGTTCTTTTAAGATGTATCAAGCAGGAGGCTCTATCAGCTATCTTATTGTTAGATTTGGTTTTCTGTCCCCTGGAAGCACTTTGTTTTTGATTAGTGTGAAAGGGTTTCACAGAGGTCTGGATTTTTGCTGTGTCTAAGTGGCCATCTTGACCATACTCCCAGTCATTCTTTTGATGACTGTATTTTTAAATTGCATTTGCATTGTCAGTACTTAGCACAGTGCCTCAAATATACTAAGCAGTTAATAAATACTATATCCATCTATTTATACATACATCAATCTATTTTTAAAAAAGCAGAGTAACTGAAAAACCAGGCTAATATTTCTGACATTTTTGAAATAGGAGCTATTTATCTTTGAGATTTCAACTTCCCAGAGAAAAATTAAAAATGCTCATTTAAAAGTATCAATAGTTTGTCTACTCAATATTAAAAAATTACATTTGCAATTACCCATTATTTCATTTCATATATATACATATATGTATATATCCATATTTGTAAATATATAATTATTCCACATCTATTATATTATGTAGACATGCTTTTTCTTTGGGTACCCAATGTTGTTGTTTTGTTGTGTAAATGCTATCACTTCTTCAAATCAAATAATTTAAAACAGTGAAGGGCAAACTATGGCCCATGGGCCAGATGTGATGGGGGGGAGCCTGAAATGTTTTATCCAGCTGCATGACATTATCCTAATCTGATGAATACAAAGAGTAGAATATAATACAATGAAACTTTGAAAGAGTTGCCTTAAAAACAGACTGACCGATGAGCATTTCCTTTCCTTTGATCCCCTCTTTAAAAAGTTTGCCCATCACTGGTTTAAAAGCATGAAGATATGTTGTTCTAGTTATAAAGAATCAAGAGGCCAAGCTAGAAGAATGGAATGAATAAAGAAAAATATCATCCTTGGGAAAGTGTCTAAAAATATCAATATATTTTCATACTGGCAGCCATCATAGCAAATTAGCAAAAAGGCAATAAGAAAAAAATATATGAGCAAAGGAGTTACTTGTTCCAACATCTAAATGCTATTTTTCCTACTGAACTTTGAAAGTCTCTTAAGTGAAATCAGAAGCAATATTTGACCACCATTCTTCATCTAGCCTCAGGTAAAAAGGCCATAGTTTTATAGCATTGGAAATTGTGAATTAAAGTACTCTTTCTAGATTCAGTTCAAACTACTTTTCTAATCATACCACTGTCCTCAGTGCCATTCAAGAGAGATACTGAGATATGTCTGAATATTTTGAGCTATTCAAATTTTTTTTGGTTTTCCTTTCCACTTCAACACTTATTTTAATGTATCTGCTTCAGATTAAGCCAAAGTTATTGTTTCAGTGCTTTGTATATGTCTTTAAGGTAGATATTATTTTGATAGTTTGTCAGTACACCTAGTTCTCTTTATCAATATTCAGTACTTGAAATTAACTAGTATCAGTGTTGTCTTAAATAAGGACTATATTTAAGATAGAAAATTGCCATGGCTACTTCTCATAAGTATATCATAAATCTTACATTACAAATTAGAAGACATTTTAGATATCATTTAATCAGCCACATAATTTTGCAAGTGAAAATATTTAGCACAAGGAGGTTTAAACTTCAAGAAATGTCATTCAAACTAGACCTTAAATGAATGTCAACAGAGAGATGGAACTTAGAGCAAGGTATCCTAGGCATATGTAACATTGATAGTTAAAAAGCATGGAAGTGCAAGGGTGAGATTTAGTTGATGGATTGAGAATAGTGTAGTTTATCTAATAATCATTTGAGAGGAATTTGGTCCATTAATGTATAGCTAGAACAAATTTGTTTTATTATTTAAATCACTGATTATAATTGGAACTGTTACCTTTTGATGTGAACATATCATGGCTGAGCAACTGAGTGTCAAGTTCTAATCAATAAATAATGAAATAGCAATATTATATCTTTTTCATTCATTAAAAATCCAAGTTCCTTTCAAAAGGGATTTATCAAGTATGAATGGCAACATAAAGATGTTGTTGCAGTTTTTTCATTACTCAGAAAATTTGGTAGCGTTCTTATTAAAAACCTTCCTATGCAAAACCTTATATTTTCAAATGAGCAATCATGTTTTATTTTCACATTAAGAATAATAAGATGATGATAATTTATAATTACATCTTACTTCTAATATTGTAAATCACCTTCACATCCATTAAATAATTTCATTTTCAAAATATTCCTGTAAAGACGATAGGACAAGAAAGTTTAGCCTCCTTTTAATAACCACAGAAAATAGCATCCAAAGATATGAACTCATTTCCTTAAATTTAGATGCCTATATAATGGTAAGGGTGCTTCTAGAAATAGAAAAAAACATAGCTCCTGCTTCCCAGTTCTTTTCTCTTTAGTATTATTAGAATAACTTAGAGATAATAGGACATAGTCTTTATCAAAACTGGCTTATGTTCATTCATTGCAGAATATGGATTGCAGAATACTGTATTATAGGAAATGTTTAAGAATTTAATTAGAGCCTGATATGGTAGTAAGCCCTCTTAACTCTTATCCTGAGAAGCAAATTCTTTGTAAAAGAATCAGATCATATACATTAATTCCTTTAAATTTACCTATTCTCCAGTATAGAAATATTTAATATTTAATTACAGATCAAAATATTTTCAGGATGTAGGACTGGGGGAGCAATTTGACTAGTTAGCATTCATATAGCATTATAAGCCTTGCAAAATACTCTCCATATGGTCTGTCAGTTTATCCTAACAACTTTGGGAGGCAGAAGTGTTAGTAGAATATCAGTTTTACAATTAAGGAAACTAAAGTAGAACTTAAATAATTTGTCCAGATGCACAAAACTAATAAGTGTCTGATGCTGAATATGAACTTAGATTTTCATGGATTCAGGCTCAGAACTCTAATCACTGTTTCCCCTAGTTCCTAGGAAGTAGGTGTGGTAAGGGGAAGTGATAGATATGTTTTTTTGAAACACATTATTTTCCTCATCCCCATGTCCAAGTCCTCATTAAGGCCTTTC
The DNA here is from genome assembly GCF_016433145.1 of Gracilinanus agilis. Classification (NCBI taxonomy): domain Eukaryota; kingdom Metazoa; phylum Chordata; class Mammalia; order Didelphimorphia; family Didelphidae; genus Gracilinanus; species Gracilinanus agilis. The sequence continues at coordinate 87,444,367 of NC_058131.1, forward strand.
TGATCACCTGTTGTGATGTTCATTTGGAAAGGGGTAATGACAATGCAAAAAATGAAAGGGCTACCAGAGGAAACGCATATTATAATGAGTTATTGGTGATAATGATGATAGTACAGAGTGACATTATATTAATCAAATTCAAGGTATTATTTTAGGCACTATGAAAATACATATTAAAAGAAGATCTAACCAATGTCCTGAAGGATATTATAGTACAGTAGGGAAGAGGAAACAAGTAAATACATCTAATATAATTTAGAAATATATTAATTACATAGAAGTAATCCAAAATTTGAAAGTTATTTGGAGGAACAACACATTTTTAATTAACTAATGCTTAGATCACTTTAAGGAAGAAGTGAATAGAGGAAAGATGAATGATTGAAATTTCTAGCCTGGATAACTAGGGGAATCATGATACCATCAAGAGAAATGGGACAGCCATTTAAAAAGAGAATATGATGAGTTCTATTTTGGACACATTAAGTTTGAAATGTATAGGGAAATATTCAGAAGGCATTTGGAAATGTGTAATTAGTTTGAAAATGGGAATTTTGTGGTCTTCCACATGGAAGAATTAACTGAACCAAATGAGAATAACTGACATTGCCAAGGGAAAGAATGTATAAATAGAAAGATAAAATGTATAGATAGAATATAAATTAAATTGAAAGCCTTAAGGGATACAATGACTTTTGCAACAAGAAGAGAAAAATGAAGGACAGGAAGAAATAAGGAGGGACCTGTCAGGGAAATGGGAGGAAAAAATATATATCTTGGGTAAGAATTCTTTATTCTTCAAACTTCTTGGGAAAACAAGAAAACACTGTGGCAAATAGATGCAGATCACCATCATAGTATATAAAATATAGTTTCAATTGAAAACTAGACTTTAATATTTCTCACTTATGATACAAGATAAATTAAGTGAAGACATAAATAATGTCTCCAGTTCTTACAAAAAAATCTAAATAAAAAGCGAACAATGTAAAATCAAAATGACTGATTGGGGTTAAAACATAGAGTTGAATGAATTTATCTCCTACCTTTTATTGAAGGATATTTACTATTGGTGAGGGGCACTACATACTTTTGAGGTCTGAAGGCCAGAAGAATGATAAGGGGTAGGCAATGAGGGCTAAGTAATTTGGCCATAGTCACATAGCCAGGAAATGACTGAGACCAGATTCAAACACAGAACCTTTCATTTCTAGGCCTGGCTCTCAATCTACTGCCACCTGTCCCCTTAAGTTCAGTTTTGAAAAAAATGAGCTCTATTTTACCTTTTATTACATCAAGGAGTTTTGGAAAACTTCTAGGCAGTAGTAACTTAAATATTTTATAAATTACTATGTAAAATCTTAATTTTTTCCTTATCTTTAAAAATATTAATTAATGATAGATGTAGGAAATATAATTAAAGGTAATGGAGTCACCAGGGATATTATAAATAAACTAAGTGGTTTGTGGGTACACACACTGAGATTTATGAGAGACTAGACCTGGACATGGGAACCAGAACAGTCAAGCTGCTCCTAACTGACAAAGGACAGTTAGCCAACTGTCACCCTGGGCCAGAGGCTTTGAATCCAACAGACAAGGTAACAGGATATAACTGGGTTTAATTATGAACAACAAAAAGGTGGGATAGGAATATCTACTCTAAAACCTTAAATCTAATGACATAACCCACAGGGAAAGGAAAGACTTATTTCTACACTAACTTAGTAATCTAAACTGACAGGGCCCAAGGAGCTGTAAATGGAGTCTCTGAGTGACTGCCTCAGACCTGGAACCTGCCAGGCTTGAGTACAGCTAAGGGCTTTGTGGCTTTGGGATTCTCACTGCAATCCACTGATGATCTCTGGATGCTAAGAGCCAAGGTAGTCTCAGGTATCAAGTAGGGAGGGTTTGCTTGAAATGCTGTCCACCAGATCTCAAACTTTCTCCTCTTCCTTGGCACAGGACTGTTGATCTTCTCTCTCTGCTAGATGCCATCACTCAGGATCCCAGGGGAAAATCAGGATACAGGATGTCCTTTTACTCTGAGTGCTCCCAGGGCTAACCACAGTTTGTGTTAACCCCCTAATGGAGTCCTTCCCAGAGCACAAGTCACTTCTTCTTGCTCCCTCATTCCATCCTGGAATTCCCAGCTCCAGCTCCTTCCTGCTAGATACATCTTAATACCTAATCAATAACTAATCTTATCTTCCTCACAACATAGAGCAACTGATGGAAAATTAATATTACGAGGGTAGTGAAACTTTTTAAAGCTTGTCACTCTTTGGGTAACCCTTCCAGGCTCATGATAGATAGGACACTACTATTTTCCAGCAATGAATTGTATTTTCCCCTATTATTTTACAATGTTGTATTCTATTAGATCAAAAGTTTCCAGGAAACTGTCAATAATAAACTAAGTAGTAGCAATAAAAAGCACTTCCATATTTTATAGCTGCTGACTGCCCTCTATCTATAATTACAGTCAATACTTTAGACTAAAAGGAATAGACTTAATTTTCTTAATGTTTCATGCATGGAAAAACAATCAAATTTTCTTTAATTTATAATTACATGGATTGGCTCTAGATAGCTTTACTTTTTCCATCTCACAAGTAAGCCATTCCACTGAAATGTTGGAGAAACTTAATCCAGTAGTATTCCCTCTATGCAGTTTAATGGTAGAGAGATAAAAATCTTTCTAAGCCATAATTATCTTTCATTCCCAACCTCCATTTTATATTCATTAACCTTAAATCTTTATCAACTTTCAGCTAGAAGAAAAGAAACCTAAAGTTGAACAACAATGATTATTCATTATTAATGCATGCAATATAAGAAATCAGAAGCAGAAGAAATAGCAAATGCTTATCTGTGCCCAGTATCAAGTAAATGGAGCTGACTCTCAAATATTTGATATAATGCACAGAATGTGAACAATCTAGCTACTTGGGAGGTTGTGGTTGAACTGAATTGTTTTTAGACAAAGATTAAAAAATACTTCTAAAATATCAAGTAAAGCATTAACAAATCTTATAGTTCTTGTTCATAATTTTATTTTTCAAACTCTGAAATAATTTTGGGCTAGTTTGCTTGGTATGTTACAGACTAGGTAATTTAATTAGAATTGCTATTTTTCTTATATTGGCTTAGCCCGCCCATGTGTTCAGATACTTTAAAAATAATTGTGAATGAAAGGAAATCTCCAGATCATCTACTCTGATCTCCTCATTTTACATTTGAGAAAACAAAGTCCAGGATAATTTAAAGGATTTGACAAAGATTCGACATTAGCAAATAGCAGATGGAGGAAAAGACAACAGGGCTTCTGACACTTTAGTCCATCTTTAATAATAATTACTACCATGTCTTTTAAAAAACAAAATAGAAGTCTTCTGGAGGCAAAAAAAAAACTAATGATAAATTAAATCCTCTAGTGACAGAGTCAAGATAATTCCAGTCCAAGACTACTTACAAAGGCAGGTAGAAAGATCTGTGATAGAAGTCGAGGCTGGCTTGTAGCCCAGATACATAAAACACAAGTGGCAGGAGTAAGTAGGTGACCACAGAAGAAGCAGCAACTTTGGGAGATCTCAAACCAAAGATAGTAAGGGTAACTGACAAATTGTCAGAAAGAGACTACAAGGTATCCCAATGCCAGCACAAGGTAAAGAAGCAGATGTTGTTTAGCAAATTGATTGCCTATACACAGTTCTATGGCATAGTTCAAGGACAGAGAGGTCCAGTTTCAGGCAAAAGAGAGAGAAGGTCCCTAAATAACAGCATCACTTCTGCTTTCAAAATAACAAGGGTCCTGGGGAGAATGATCACATTTAGTCCAAAGGGATAAAGGAAACTGAGTAATTGATTGAAATTACAAGAGATTAGAGCCCTTCCTGGATAAGGATCAGGGTAGAGTTGAGGAGAATAGTTTCTACACCTTTCTCCAGATCACGCCTTAGAATCATAAAAAGTATCCATACTGCCACAACTAGCTCTGAAAACAGGACTGTTAAAAAAAAAGACTGAAGCTTGAGATTGTGCCTCTAATAGCCAAATGTAAAAGTACAAAATTCAATTAATAAATTAACTTCTTAAAAAGCAAAATAGGTCAAATGGAAAAGGATTATAAAATCTCACTGAGGAAAATAATTAAAAATTATAACTGGGTATTTGGACACTATCAACTTCAAGACATACCGAGAAATAATTATTCAAAGACAAAAGAATATAAAGAAGAAAATTTGAAATATCACACTGGGAAAAAATTAACACAGAAAATAGATAAAAGAGATATTTAATGATAGTTATGATAAAAAAGAGCCTAACAATAATATTTTAAGAAATTATTAAATGAAATATTACAAGCAGAGAAAAAGAAACTTTTAAACTTTTCACTTTTGTAGCTATATTGAGGAAAGATGAAAAAAGTGAAAGATTTGAGGCATGATTATCATTTAAAATTCAACTATAATATTCAATTTATAAGAAGATAAGGACCTGAACTACAGCAAGGGGTTTATAAATAGAAAGTCAATGAGGGGCAGCTGGGTAGCTCAGTGGATTGAGAGTCGGGCCTAGAGACGGGAGGTCCTAGGTTCAAATCCGGCCTCAGACACTTCCCAGCTGTGTGACCCTGGGCAAGTCACTTGACCCCCATTGCCCACCCTTACCACTCTTCCGCCTATGAGCCAATACACAGAAGTTAAGGGTTTAAAAAAAAAATAAAAAAAAAAATAAAAGAAAGTCAATGAGAATGAATAAAATAAATATTGTGATATCAAAAGATTTTGGAACTGATGGGGTTTTAGGGTAAAGGATAATAAGGAGGCAAGGATAAAAACCAATGTTTCAGGCTACAATTACTGTAGAGATGAAGGTGCCCTTTTACAAAAATAGGAGAGTTCAGAAAAGGGATGGGTTAGGGGAAATAACTTGTAGAACAGCTAGGAGGCACAGTGAATAGAATATCTGACATAGAGTCAGGAAGACTTATTTTTCTGACTAAATCTGGCCTCAGACACTTCCCAGCTATGTGACCGTGGGCAAGTTACTTAACTCTTTTTGCCTTAGGTTCCCCATTTATAAAATAAGGTGGACAAGTGTATTATTGGAAATTTTGGAGCATTTGAACTACATTTCCCATAAGTCCACTGGCTTCTTGTTGTTACGAGCTGATGTAGACAGGAAGATAAAATTGTGGGGCTAGCATTCCCAGTACCTCTTTGCTTCCTATCACAGCAGAGAATGACAGGCTGTTTGAATAGCCTAAGCTAGCAGGGCATGTGGCTTTATTTTCTAGGGACTACTAATAAATCTTATAGAATCCATGATATTTTAAAGTTATCATTATGTATTAATTTTATTTTTATACAAGGAAATGGAAAGCCTCTCCATAATTTTTGCCAAGAAAATCCCAATTGGGTTCACACAGAATTGGACAGAGCAGAAAACTACTGAACAACAATAACAACAAAATTGTGTGTTAATCTTGTCAAGTTTAAGATGTTTATAGAGCACGCTTAACTCTGACATCATTATAAGTTCAGAAGAATGATAATTCATTAGAGAATATTCATGAAGCTAACAAGGAAATTATAATTAGCCAAATTTAATAGATATTGATGTTTGTAAAAAATAAATCATTTTTCATAGAATTTATAAATATGTAGAATGCTATATGAATTGAGGTCTTAATCTTACTTCACACACTCTATACAAATGATGGCAAACCTTTTAGAGGGGCAGGTGATATCCTCAGGTGCATGTGGAGAGGGGAAGGGGAGTAGCCTGACATAATGTCATTCTGGCTTTTTAGTAACAAACTCTGGAAAACTCTGTGCTGGGATGATAATTAGTGTGCAAAAAAGAGGGCTTTATGTGACCCTCTGGCACACAGGCCATAGATTCACCACCATGGGACTAGAACAACCACTTTATAATTAATACACCACAAATATTATATTTATTAAGGTAGGCCAAAAGCTTAATAGGAAATATTTGATCATCTTGGCTGCGAACATTATTTTGAAATTTGACACTAATAAATGTCTAATTCACAAAGACTTTTCTAGCTATTATTCATTTGATCAATGCTAAACCAATTTGGCAGCAGGAAGAGTCCAGGATCTTTAAAGAAGATCTTCAGTGGTAATGATGATTACTTTCATATTAAGATAATAGGGATTTTAGAATCAAGCTACATCTATAAATGGAAATAAACATAAATTAAATATCAAAACAATAACAGAAAATGAATTGATTTTAAGTTTCTTTTGGAATTATGAAAAAATAAGACAAAAGGAGTTTGGAGGAATGGAGAAAAGATGGCAGCTTAATAGCAGCAAAAGCTGAAAATGCTCTAAAAATTCTCCCAAACAAATCATTAAAAAGTACCTGAAAATGACAGGAGTCAAAAACAAACAGAAAGACAGAGTGAGGGGGCTCTCCCAATGAAAACAACTGGACAGGTAGGCAGAAAGAGGTGATTTTCAAAGGAGAAGGGGGAAGCAGAAGCACAACTGCACACAGAGGAGTACTTGATGAACCACCCCATCCCCACATACTGTTCACTTATAGAAATGAATGATAAGGAAATATGTTTTGTGTGATAATACATGTATAACCCAGTTGAATTGCTTGTCACCTCTGGATGAGGGAAAGGAAGAACAGAGGGAGACAACATGAATGATATAAGTTGGGAAAATTTATGTAGAAATTTATTAAAATAAAATACAGACATAAAAGATAGGAGGAATTAAAAATATTGAAGAAATAAATGAGATTATCACTATGTCATCAATATTTTTATATCATCTCACTCTGATGTCCTCTGGATAATTGTACCTTGTCATTTGGCTGTCAAAATTGCCTAGAAAACTTGGTTCTCTCAATTCTGAAAGATCTAAGTTGTTGCAGCCAACAATGCTTTTGTGGGTTAATTGAGCAAGTTTGTTGCATGACCTCAGATTCTAATTGGTCACATTTATGCTTTACAATCCATCCCTGCTATTTTATTTTCTCCTTTACCACATCATCTTCCTTGCCTTCCCCTAATCCCTATAGAAAATGAGCTTTTCTAACCATGACTATATGAGTTCTCCTTTTTATTTGACTCCCCTATCCCCAATGAGTTCTGATATGATAATCAAATTAATGCTGCCACTGCTGCTTGAAAGAGTGTGTCATATGGGCCTACTCAACAAATCTATGAATTCTCAACTCCTCCCTGGATACCAAATCAATTTATGTGTTGTAAATTTTTCAATTAAAAGTTCAGTATCTTGTGGTGAGGGACTGCTTCACTTTTATGTCATTATATCATTATATATAACACTTAACACAATGAATGGTTAATTTACTCCAAAATTTCCATCTGAATGATTTTTATGAAAAAAAAAAACTAGTGCTTTTTGTATATTTATTCTTAAGCCTTTAAAAAAATTTGGACACTCCCGAATTGATGAATGGTTAAGGGACATGAACAGGCAATTTTCACATGAAGAAATCAAAACTATCAATAAGCTTATGAAAAATTATCCTAAGTCTCTTACAGTTAGAAAAATGCAAATCAAAACAAGTCTGAGGTACCACCTTATACTTAGAAATTGATAAATGTTGGAGAGAATGTGGCAAAATTTGTACATTAAAACACTGCTGGTGGAATTGTGAATTGTCCAACCATTCTGGAGGGCAATTTTGAATTATGCTTAAAGGGCTTTAAAAGAATGCCTACTCTTTGACCCAGCCATACCACTGTTAGGATTGTACCCCAAAGAGATCATAGATAAACAGACTTGTACAAAATTATTTATGGCTGCAGTCGTTGTGGTGGCAAAAATTTGTAAAATGAGGGTGTTTTCATTGATTGGGGAATGGCTGAATAAATTGTGGTATATTATGGTGATGGAATACCACCATATGGTGATATTATTGGAATATGATTATGCTGAAACTGGAATATTGTTATGCTGAAAAGAATAATGAACTGGAGGAATTCAGTGTGAACTGGAATGACCTCCAGGAATTGATCCAGAGCAAAAGGAGCAGAGCCAGAAGAACATTGTACACAGAAACTGATACATTATGGCACAATCTAATGTAATAGACTTTTCTACTAGCAGTAATGCAATAAGCCAGGATAATTCGAAAGAAGAACTTACGAGAAAGAATGCTATTCCTATCCATAGAAAGAATTTGTGAACAGAAACACAGAAGAAAAACATATGATCAGTCTTGTAATAAGGAACTTCTGGGACAAGATGGAGGACATCTTGAGTGACAGGAACATTGGTTAAAGATTTTAGAATGTGACCAGGTAGTCCCTTCTACTCATGCTATGATATGATTTTAAACAATAAACTGATTGTACTTGATCACAATAATTTTCTATCAATTAAGGAATTAAAATAGGAAAAATAATGGGTCATCAGATAATGCATAAAGTCTGTATATTAAGATTATTTTCTGTCAAGGTTTTTTTTGTTTCTTTGTCCAATGTGTTGAATATTTTCACTGAATTCCCTAATGTAACTTCAAATTTTTGTGTTGGTTATGGTAGGGAGAGATTCAATGTAGTCGTTCATAAACAAAGAGGACTGGAAATGTTGACTCCTGACTCAGTGCCATAAATAATGAAGTATAGGGAATATTCTAATTTCATGAAGCACATATTTCATGTCATTAATTGCATTGCAATATCACAATAATTTATCTAAAGTTATCATTATCTATAATTATGCCACTGAATTCAGTCAGGGATTTCTTTGGGGGGATGGAAAAATTTTTTGAGTCTTCACATGTTTCATGATGAGAGCTAAAATTTATTTGGGAAGTTTTCATTTCTTGAAAAAAAAGCAACATGTTTGGCACTGTGAAGTACTTTATAAACTCACTTTTTTTCCTGCTTTCTGGTTTGGGGAGACAGAATCAAGTATAATTAATAATAAACTTGAAATTCAGAAAAATTATTTTGAAGAAATTAATGATGAAATAGTGAAATTGACAAAAGGAAGTATTTTATTTCATTATTTTAAAATAGAGAACAATGGAGCATAGGAAGGGGAAGGGAAGAAGCATTTATCAAAGCCCTACTTTGTGACAGGCACTGTGGTAAATATTTTACAAATACTATCTCATTTATCCTGCTCTAAAAAGTCATTCTATTCTCTCTCATTAGGATAGAAAAGCTTTGACAATGGATCTACTGGTATATTTCTGTAGTCTCAGGGCAAGTTTTGTTTATTTTCAAAAAATTCATCATCCAGAATACTGGAGAATAATTAATCTTTGGTCCAAAGAAACTCTAAAAGTTTGTCTACCAAATTTCAAAATGGATTGCTATCCACATCAGTGGAAAGACTTTTAATGCAGAGAGGATAAGCATCTTTGGAATATTAACTATTTTAGACTCTTTAGGAAATGTTATTGATTTTCATAGGTTGGGTGATTATGTGTATATGTATGTATGTGTATATATGTATGTGAATATGTATATATGTATATATTGAGAAAATTTTAAATTAAAATGAATATATCTCTAAAGGTGTTAATTTTTAAGGGAATCCCTGTCAAGGAACTTGAAATCATATCAAACACAAATCAAGCAGAATCCCTAAGAAGGTTGTTTGTTTGTTTGTTTTAATCAGGAAGTCATGGTACTGCAACTGTTTTGAAATGTTTGAAAGGTTGCAGCATGCGGAAAAAATTAGGCTTCCTCTTCCAAGCCAATAAAGTGAAATTAGGAAGTTTCAGTGTGGCGTATTTTGACTCTGCATCGGAAATTTTACACGAATGTGAGAGTTAAAACTATAATTGAAATTTGTTGCTTCAAGACAGTGAATTCAATTGTATTTGAGTGTTGGCTAGATGATTACTTGCATATATGGTAGAAGGGAGTAATTTCTTGAGGTATGAATTTGATTAAATGTACTCTAAGGTGTCATCCAGATTTCAGAGTCAAAGATTCCCCAAACGTACCTTCATACAAAAACTCTGTAGTTTAATTTCTTTTCTTTCTTTCTTTCTTTCTTTCTTTCTTTCTTTCTTTCTTTCTTTCTTTCTTTCTTTCTTTCTTTCTTTCTTTCTTT
>NC_058131.1:87454792-87595297 GCF_016433145.1 Gracilinanus agilis
ATCTCTCTCTTTCTTTCTTTCTTTCTTTCTTTCTTTCTTTCTTTCTTTCTTTCTTTCTTTCTTTCTTTCTTTCTTCCTTTCTTTCTTTCTTTTTTTCCTAGTGTTTGGGACTCCTATTTTCTCAGCACTTTTCCCTGAGGAAATTAAAATGGAAAGAAGTAAAACAACATAAATTTAATCACATTTTGAAACAATAGTTCCTCTTTTTCTTTTCATAGTGGAAGTGAAGAGTGTGTATGCATGTGTTGTGTGTACAAGTATGTGAAGGGCTGAACTTGTAAGCAAATGAAATCTAAGATATGAAGTGAATGTCAATAAATAAATTGTACCAGAGGTCCACTACGAATATATCATTGAACAAAAATTTTAATAATACAAGATGCTTCTCTATCTTCTGATCATAATTTCTAATGCTATAATAGCCTTATAATATTGTCTATTATTTGAAAAATAATCACTGATGTCACCATTTAAATAATCAAATTGATATTTATACACAGATAAGTATTCTTGGAAGGGATTGTCTAACTGTGGTGAATTAAAAAGAAAGGAAATCAAATTGCCTTGTGAGATAGGAAGAAAAAAACACAATAAGCAATGACTATCCTGTCCATATTTTCCAAACTACAATGCAGAAGTGAAACTGCAGGGAAGATTCTGCATAAAAGCCTTAAAAGGCCCTCCAGATTCATTGAAACTACATCACAGACTTTTGATGACTCTCAACTGTCTTGAGCAATTGTTTTATTCCCACTTAACTTGGAAGATGTTTAATAATTGAATATAATAGCTTTTACTGCCAGTAGGTGTTTCTTTCCTTTTTTTGTTAGACTAATTTTTTTCCTTTTTTCTTTTTTTTTGGAAATCATCTAATTATCCCTCATTATACTTCCTTATATGATGGTAATTAGATCCTTCCTATCACTGATATTTTTCTCACTCTTGAAAAATGTACAGACTATTCCATTTCTTTCCATCCACCCTTCTTTCCCCCTTTCTACAGTCACCACTGGACCAAACAGCAGTCAGGAAGCAGCCAAGCACAAAGGAAAGTTTTATTAAAATGTCTGCCAGCCATTATATAACTTACATTTCCCAACCCATCACAAGGTGGCAGGAAGTCTAAAAGCACACCACAATGTCTAGATGTGGTAAGGAGGAGGGCCTGCTTATGCCAAGAGTTCTGAGAAGAGTGAAAAGAGCCAAAATGTCAGAAGTATAATAGGCAATGTAACTGATACCATAACATCAAGTATAAGTCACAACTATGAACTGTATATGAGATGCCAAGCTTAAGAAAACTGAATGGAAATATTCAAAATACTAGAGCTGAGTTGAATACATTGAACAGAAAGCTCATAATGAAGAGAGAGGATGAAAAGTCAAGAGAAAATCAGACAAATGTCAGAGGTATAATTGAAAAAAAACAAATAAGCAAGCTAGCCAAGTTCCTTGGCATCATTTTCTTTTGAGGGTGAGTGGATTCAAGTTGAACTTACCCTTCCTGATTTTTAAAGGGATCTGCTTACAAGAAAAAGGGGTACTCGAAATTATTTATAGCCGCTCTTTTTGTGGTGGTAAAAAACTGGAAAATGAGGGTATGTCCTTCAATTTGGGAATGGCTGAACAAAATGTGGTATATGCTGGTAATGGAATACTATTGTGCTCAAAGGAATAATAAACTGGAGGAATTCCATGTGAACTGGAAAGACCTCCAGGAATTGATGTAGAGCGAAAGGAGCAGAGCCAGAAGAACATTGTACACAGAGACCAATACACTGTGGTAAAATAGAATGTAATGGACTTCTGTACTAGCAACAATGCAATGACCCAGGACAATTCTGAGGGACTTATGGTAAAGAATGCTACCAACATTCAGAGGGAGAACTGCAGGAGAGGAAACACAGAAGAAAAGCAACTGCTTGAACTCATGGATTGATGCAGACATGATTGGGGATGTAGACTCGAAACTATCACACCAACGCAACTATCAACAATTTAGAAATAGGTTTTGATCAATGACACATGTTAAAACCAGTTGAAATGCACATTGGTTTTGTGGGGGGGAAGTCAGGGGTGAAGGGGAAAGTAATAGCATAAATCACGTAACCATGTTAACTTTTCTAAAAAATAAATATTAATAAATGTTAAAAAAAAAGAAAAGAAAAAGGGGTACTGACACTGCTCAGAGAGGGTAAGAACTTAAAAGAAGAGAATGGAAGAATGTGATCTGAAGAGTAATCAGGCTCAGGGTACAGTTCAGAGTGGCTTCCTGAATATCTGACCTTAACCCTTTGGGATGAAAGATGAATGTTCAGAAGTGAAGAAGAATTTTAAATGTAGAAGTAAAATCAGAATTGGACAATATTTGCTTCTAGCAAACCCTGAACAGCAGAAAAGGAGAATTGAATAAGTGTGGCAGGCAAGGAAAGTAATAGTAATAATAATAACAGATACATTAGGAAGGGACTTCTTTCTAAATGTACACAAGGAGACAGGAGAGAAGGTGAGAACCTGGTAGAGGTAACAGTGAGGAGACAGACAGGGAGCATTAAGTACAGAACCTAGCAATACTCAGCCTATAGATAAATGCTTCTTTTATGAATCTACATTACAACAGTAAAGGGCACATAAAAAGGGATTATGGAAACAGGAGACACAGAGGAATAAGTAATACATCTATCTGTGGTCTTCTAAAGAAAAGAGTCTACAGGGGAATGGGTAAAAAGAAGGGAGGAAAGATTAAAATGGGGAGGGAAGGAAGGAAATCTTATTTTAGACATAAGTGGTTTGACTGACTAATGCCCTTTTGAGCAAAGAGAGATCATGGATGAAGGGAAGTGTGGTCCATACAGTGTATGGGTCCTGGGAAATTTGGTGCTTAATAAGTTTACTTGCTTAGGCATCAGGAGAATAAGATACCCTTTGGTCAACTTGCTCTTGGAGGTGAAGAAGAGCATGAATTCATGGAAGAAATTTTCAGGCAAATGCAGAAGAATAAAGAAAGGTCAATAAGAGAGGATATAGGTCAGTGGTGGGATGTCTAATCAGGAAAATGGCAGGGTAGAGCTTTGACATAAGAAAATAATCCCTCTCAAAAATTTATTAGTCAACATTTCTCTAGATATGATACAAACAGAAAGGACAAATCCTTGGAGAAGTCTTACAATGTAGTGGAAGAAAACTTGGTTACTATCAACATGAAGCTGAAATTTATCTTCATTTACCTGAGCTTTGCTTACATTTTCCTTTTGATGGAGTCAGACATTTCCTACTTAAAAAATATGAGTTATTATGCTTTTAAACCATGCAGAGTTAATGTTTTTAATTTAGTATTTTCTAAATTTCACCATCATTTTTTCCAGTCTTGCTTTTTGTGAATATACTTATCCACATAGATAAATATGGTATTTTAAACAATATATATATTTATACCAGATCACTGAAAGTTGCTCATTCCTTTTCTACCCCATTGTTGCTAACCATGTGTTGGTCGAACTTTCCAACCAAAGCAGCAATAAATTGTATACATACTGAAAAATATTCTGATCCATTGAGATTGTCTTCTGGTGGTTGCCTTGCCTTGAGGCCACAACTTTGGTTGAATTTAAATGTTTAGCTTGGAAAGAATAAGATTACGATCAACCTAGTACTCTTCTACACATTCTTAGTCACTCTCACAGACTGTCTATTGTTCTTACAATGACACAGTCTATTAAATAACAATGTTTAATTCAAGGGTACTTGCAAGAAATTGTATTACATTAGGTAAATAGAAGTCAGTGTTGGTGATAAGAAGGACATGAGAGGCAGAATTCTTAAAAAATAAGTGGCCATTGCTGTTACTTTTTCTGCTGCCACTCCTCCCAAAAACTCTCTGCCATGTCTGGTAGTCTGTTCCTACTCTGGCATTGAACTCACTCAGAATTACAATCTTGTCCTCTTTTGTCCACTGTTGATGAGGAGCTCTAGAAATTTCATAAGTTTTTTGGACCTTATTAGTATTTGTCATGGTGAGAGAATACACATTGATGATGGTGATGTAACACTTTCCTGCAAATGACAATGACATTGTCACGTCTGTCATTACTCTTTGGGGAAGGAATACAAGTTGTTGGTTTTATTAGATCTAGTTAAAAAACCTTCACAAAGCTTCTCATCACAGTGACCAATCCAGAAAATTTTGTATTAAGAAAGACTCTCATAATAAAAGAAGCATTAAGGAGGAAATGATAGCTAACTTGAAATATTTTTAGCGAATCTTAGAAGAGAAAAAATTAGGGTCATTCTACATGGTCTTAGAAAATAAAAGTATTAAGAAAAAATTAATAGAAATTAGAAGACAAATTTAGATTTGATGTAAGAAAAAATTGCTAATGATTACAGACTTTTTAAAAGCATAAGAGAACCCTATTTAAACTTCTTTTTTATAAGACTTGAGATAATTAAAGGAGAAAATATACATAAAATATTTTGTAATCAATTGTTTTAAAGAGGCAACATACTACAGGGTACAAGACATTAGATTTGAATTCAGAGGACTTGAATTTGGATTCTTACTCTGCCATTTACTATGTAAGCATGTGTGTATGTTTAAACAAGTCATTTAGAATTCTTGGATCTTATTTTCTCAATTTTTCTAATTATAAGGCTAATTGGAATAATGTCAAAGGTCATTTAACATTCTTAATCTACAATATCAAGTTACTATGAAGTGTTATATCAAGGTATTTTTAACATCTACTAGCTGACACACTTAGTGTGAATAGTCTGAATTAAGGTTCAGAGTAATCTAAGAAATATTAATTATGTCCACTATATTTACTAAAACTAGAAAGTACGCTGATGGGTCTTTAAAATTTTAAACAACAAATTTTAAACAAAAAAGTTTGCCCTTCATTAAAATAGTTAATTTAAAAAAAATTAAGTAATAAATTTATTCAGAGTATTTTAAATGTACTTGTGGGATTAAAATACAAATAACACAAGATTCCTGCCCTCACTTAGCTTGCACAAGAATGACAACATAAAATAGAATATTAATGTGTGAGTGGAATCAAGTGATGTTTCAAGTCCAAGAAGAAAAAAAAGATTATTTCCAAATAGGAGAAACAAGAAGAGCTTTAAAGAGGTTAATATAATTCATTTAATTAGGACATATCATTCCCTAAGCATTTCAGTTAATAATATTTTACAGTAAACAAGAAATCAAATATGACTTCTTTTTGGCCTTGTGCTTTGGCAGTTTATTCGTCATGAACATTTACTGTCTCACATAATACAATAAAACCAATACTAATCAGGCCTGCAGATCCCCTTTGATCTCAGGTGCTCATTTCTTTCTGGCATTATAATGCCCCCTAATTAATGCATATTCTGAAAGGGGTCATAATTAAGTCTATTAGTTTATATATAGTAGGTTTCACTAAATGTGATTTTTGCCTAACTACTACCATTAAACTATTTCTGATTGGTAGATGTTAGCATGTTTTGCAGGTGGTAAAGAACTGAAAAATTCACTATGATCTTTAAATCAGAATTGTAAGTGAATAAAAATGGAATAGGGAAAATGAATTAATATGATTTGAGAGTTAAGCCTGGTGATGTGGGCTCTTGGTTTTAGTGCTACTATTGTAAGGCATACAATCAGTGGAATATTTGGAGAAATCCCTTCACAAATGGAGGTCAAAGATGCAATGCATTTCAGTATAACCTGGCATCCACAAGAGTTATTAATATCCTAGGTTACACTGAGAGGTATAGTGTGCTTAATAAAACAATTCATATTTCCATTGTATATAAAATAAGAATACAACTGAAACATTGTATTCAGTTGAAGTAGGATAATTTAGAAAAGTATTTGCCAAAATGGAGCATTTTTAGATAAAGGTGACCTCTACGGAAATAGAGAGCACACCATATGAGGATGAAAGAAATATTTAGCATGGAAAATAAAATATCACAAGGGAATGTGATAGCTATTTTCAAATATTTTAGGGACTGCTATGGGAAAGAGAAATTAGATTAACAATAAGCATAGAGAAAGCACAGTACATTTAGAAGAGTACCAGATCTGAAAGTAGACAGTTCCAAGTTCTTCCATTTATGATCTATGTCACTGAGGGAAATTAAACACATTGAAGTTCAAATCCTTATATAAAAAAGAGGAAATTTGGCTAGATGACTATAATGGTCTTTCACTTCTAAGTCAATACTCCCAAATTTCAGAGAGGCATATTGTAACTTGATGTGAGAAAAAAAATTATTGAATTAAAAACTATATAAAAAGTAATTAACTGCTTCAGGAGGTTATGGTCTCCATCATATTTTAGAAAGAAAATGGATCAACATTTCTATGAGATATTGTAGGGAAATTTTAATCTGAACATGGGTTGATCACATGATATTCTGAGAGTCTTTGATGATGTGATTAAATAATTGACAAGATGATGAAGTAGACAAACATACTTGTTTGTACTCCTTTTTGAGAAAGACCAATGACATCACCCAGTGACATTTGGACATACGTTTTAATTGTATTTAAGTGAGGCAGAGTTGCATAGTCATTACCCTCACTTTCTTCCAGAGTCATTGAAGTCCAGAGGCAAGACAAAAGTCAAGATGACTGATAATGACCCTGAAATAGTCTTCTATGAACAATCTCTAAGTGTTCCACAGCACCTTCTTTAGTCACTTGGGTTGAAATCCCCTAAGTAGATTCATCTTGTTGACTTCAGTGCCACCTGAAGTTGTGGGAATTTAAATAAAGACAATCAATATCCAATACAGCTCTCCAGATTCACTCAACTCTGTATAGCTGTGTAAAATGATACAAAAGCCGTAATATCCTCCAAAAATCAATAAAATTAGGCATCCCTTCAGTTTCCAATTCTTTGCTAATGCAAAAAGAGGTGCCATAATGTTTTTGTATGTATCATTTCTTTTCTTCTTTCTTTCATTTCTTGGCTATATAGAAGTGATACTAGTCTAAAGGTTATAGATGTAGGGACATAGTTCCAAATTGCTTTCCATTCTGTATACTCCAACAGAAGAAAAACTTTATGAACTGACGCAAAGTGAAATGAGAACAATTTATATCACAATAACATTGTAAAGAAGGTATTTTATTTCATTTTATTTAGACTATTTTTACATCATTACATGACTCATTATTTTCCCCACCCCTTTTACTTCCCCCTTCCTGGAGATGACAAGCAAATCCATTGGGTTATATATGTGTTATTGTTCAAAACCTATTTCCTTGTTATATATATTTGCTATAGAGTGATCTTTTAACATCAAAACCCTAATCGTATTCCCATGAAAATATGTGATCGATCATATGTTTATCTTCTGCATTTCTCTTCCCACAATTCTTTCTCAGGATTTGGATAGCTTTCTTTCTCATACACTATTCTATTGACCTAAGCCAGGCAGGGGCCAAAGGAAGCACTACTGAAGCCACAGGGAAAGCTCCTCCAAACCTGGTTCCAGCCAGGTTTGGTCAGCTCAGCAAAAGGGCCTGAGGATGGCTTTCAATTGAGGTCTCATGGCTAATCCAAGGATGGTCACAGGATGCCAAGAGCCAACTCCAGCAGGACAGATGATCCCAGTACCCAGGTAGGGAGAGTGAGTTTGAAATGCTGTCCACCAGATCACAAACCACTTCCCCACTTGGTGCTGCTCTGCAGGTCTGTTGTCCACTGCTGAAAGCCTCCACCTCTCAGGATCCCAGGGAATCTGGATGCAGTTTTTCCCTAACTCTGAGATCTCCCAGGGTTAGCAACAGTTATGTCCCCAAACACTAATGGAGTCTCTCTCAGAGTTCAAGCCCCACTTCCTGCTCCTTCATTCCATCTTGGATTTCTCCAGCCCTTCCTGCTAGGTCTAACACTAATACTAAATTAATTGCTAAATAACTCTCACAACACCTTTCACACTAAAATTGCCCGTGCCACTGTGAGTCAATTTAATAATAAAAATGGCTTAACTCATTGATATTTAATCTATCATTTCAGGAAGATCAAAATAAAAAATGAAGATGAATTAGTTAGCTGGAGTATGCAAGAAAATTCAAAGGAGGATTTTATATTATCTGGAATTCCATCAGTATCTTCATCTATTTGAGACAGGTCAGTTCTATTTTAATTAGCTATCTGAAATTGGCACTGCTCATAGGAAAGACAGATATGGTTTTAGTTTATTACTAAACCCAGAAGAGTTATCCAAATTAGGAGAGAAATGAAAGTTTTATTATGACGTGACATTATAAGCCATCTCAAACAAGTTATAATCCTAAAATTGGGAATATCTTGTAGGCTATTCTGTAAACACTTTCCTGAGGTATAAAAATCATGACATTAATTCTCTTAAAATGCTTTATCAAAATTCACAGAAAGAAGCTCAATGTTATACTAAAGAGAAAAAAGGAAACAAAATGTGAGTTGTGTGAATTCATTTAAGTTTATATAGGGCTTAATAGTTGCCAATATGTGCCGAAATTTAATACTATTGCCCTTTACCCCTTACCCCAGGGAAGCTGCTTTGTGACTTCTCTAAAATTTCTTTTGTACAGTAGATATGTAATGTTAATTTATTGAAATGAGACCAAACTTTGGCATTGTACTGCAAATGAAATAAGAACCAACCAGTGATGCAGTTGTCAATATGTGTAAATATATTATTGTTTTAAATTTTTTTGTAGAGTATTTAGGTACTGATAATATGTAGTTACATGACTTCTTAACTATGTTGTGGATCTAGACAATTTTAGAAAAAAAACCTTTATAGAATGTTACTATGCCCAGTCTAAACTCCTTAAGACTAATTTAAAATAATAATAATAAAAAAACTAGAATAGTGTGTATTCCACTCATATTTACTTAATCAACAATTTAAGTTTATCTTTTCTAAGTCTCATAGGTCTTAGGACTTATGGCAGGCAATAAGACTGAAGGATAAAGATACTTTATTAACAAAATTAAATTCTATTCAGTGAATCTCAAAATTGTGAATTAGAGGTTTCCTCATTGACCACGAAGTCCTACCCATAACTGAGAAATAGTTTCCATTATAGCATATGCAATAGTTAGTTACTCAGCATGTATGTGAGGATATAAAATGAGGTAAAACCATCTAATTAAATTACAATTATTAGCACATGATCCAGGAAATATACCATATATCCTTAAACCTGGTAACAGAATCATGAATACATGTAATTGATTTTTGCAATGAATTTTGTTGGTGTATAGGTATTGGAATATTGGACATTATGAAAAAAGGTGTTTAAAGAAAAATCTCCAGGGGCAGAGCCAAGATACCTTCTTAGTAGTAATGAAAGCTGAAAATAGTCTTATAATCCTTCCAAACCAATCTTTTAAAAGCACCTCAAAATGACAGGCATCAAAAATCAATAGCAAGAAAGAATGAGGGGGCTATCCTGCTGAATAAAACTTAAAAAGTAGGCAGAATGAGTCCATTTTTCACAGGATAAGGGGAAACAAGGAACAAAACTACCCCAGAGGAGTGCTGGCTGACCAAACACCAAGAGAGCACCCCATACCACAGATCCACCCCTTGATCTCCTAAGCACCAGACAGCAGTGAGGCTCTGAAATTCATAGCACAGGACTCTTTCAAGCCTTCTCTGCAAAGGTGAAGAGAGCCCCATGTCAAACTAGCTCACATTGCAAAACCCTGAAAGGCAATAGTAGAGGAGACATAATCATCAGATTTCAGAATCCCCAGTCAAAAAACTCCCAGACAAAATAAAAATGTTGGAAAATTAGCAAACAGAAAAATAAATACCCAATTTTAGAAAATGTGTATGGAAACAAAAAGAAAAACATAGAGTGAATAGGGAATGGTGAAATCCAAGAAACCATATGCAAAATTAAAAGAAAAATGGAAATTAGTCTTAAGTGCTAGAAGAACTCATAAAAGGAATTCAAAAATAAAAAAGAAAGTTCAAGGAAAATGGGAAGAAAAATGAGTAAGAGAAAAGTGATGCAAAACAGAAAATAACTGCTTAAAAATCAAAATTGATCAACTGGAAAATGAGGCACAAAAATCAAATAAAGAAAAGAGTTATTTTAAAAACACAATTAACACCCATTATTATTCAAAACACTAGAAAGGTTAGGAATAGAAAGGCCTATCCTCAAAATAATAACAGGATATATTTAAAAACATCAACAAGTATCTGCAATGGGGATAAGTTAGAAGCCATCCCAATAAGATCAGGAGTGAAGCAGGGATGCCGATTATCAGTAGTATTATTTAATATTGTACTAGAAATGCTATTGATAGCAATTAGAGAAGAAAAAGAAATTGAAGTGATTAAAGTAGGCAATGACTTAAACTATGACTCTTTGCAGATGATATGATGGTATATTTAGAAAATCCTAGAAATAAACTAAAAAGTTAGTGGAAATAGTTAATAACCTCAGCAAAGTACATGATATAAAATAAAAATACGTAAATCATCAGCATTTCTATATATTTCAAAAAATAGTAACTCAGTAGCAAGTTAAAAAGAGAAACTCCATTTGAAATCACTCCAGAAAATAGAAAGTATTTGGGAATTTATCTTCCGAAAAAAATTCAGGAATTATATGAACACAACTACAAAACACTTCACCAAAAATAACTAGATCTAAACAATTGGAAAAACATTAACTGCTCATGGGTAGGAAGAACTAATATAATAAAAATGACAATCTAACTAACTTACTTATTTAATGTCATAGTTATCAAACTACGTAAAAACTTTTTTATACAAGTAGAAAAAAATTATCACAAAGTTCATCAGGAAGAACAACAGATCAAGAACATCAAAGGAAATACTGAAAAAAAAATGTGAAGGATGGGAGCCTAGCAGTACAAGATCATAAACTATACTATAAAGCATTGATCATCAGAACAATAAGGTAATGGCTAAGAGATACAAAGGTAGATCAATGGAATAGACTAGGGGTAAATGACCTCAGCAAGCAAGTATTCACTAAACTCAAAGATCTAAGCTTTTGGAATGATAATTCACTATTTGACAGAAATTGTTGGGAAAATAAGAAAGCAGTATGGGAAAGATTAGGTTTAGGTCAACATCACACATCCTGTACCAAAATAAATTCAGAATGGGTAAATGACTTAAATAATAAAGAAGGAAATTTTAAATAAGTTGGGTGAACATAGAATAGTATATATGTCAGATCTGTGGGAAAGAAAATAATTTACAACCAAGCATGGGATAGAGAAAATTACAAAATGTAAAATAAATGATTTTGATTATACTAAATTAAAAAGCTTTTGTACAAAGAAAAACAGTGCAACCAAAATCAGAAGGGAAACAACAAATTGGGAAAAAATCTTTATAACAAAAAACTCTGACAGAGGTCTTATTACTCAAATATACAAGGAGTTAAAACAATTGTATAAAAAATCAGGCCATTCCCCAATTGATAAATGGGCAAGGGACATAAATAGGCAATTTTCAGATAAATCAAAACTTCAATAATCACTTGAAAAAGTGTTCTAAATCCTTCCTGATTAGAGAAATGCAAAGCAAAACATCTCTGAGGTACCACTTCACACCTAGCAAATTGGCCAATATGACAGCAAAGGAAAATAATAATTAACATTGTAGGGTATGAGGCAAAATTGGATTGCTGATGCATTGCTGGTGGAGTTCTGAATTGATACAACTTTTCTGGAATGCAATTTGCAATTATGCCCAAAGTGTTTTAAAAGACTGTATGCCCTTTGATTTAGCTATACCACTACTGGGTTTGTACCCCAAAGTGATAATAAAAAGTGTTGTACAAAAATATAGCTGCTCTTTTATGATGGCAAAAACTGGAATATGAGGGGGTGTCACTCAATTAGGGAATGGGTGAACAAATTGAGATATATGATGGTGATGGAATACTCTTGTGCTATAAGAAATGATAAATTGCTTTATTTCTATATAAACCTGAAAGATCTCCATGAACTGATTCAGAGTGAAATTTGCAGAACCAGGAAAACATTGTACACAGTAACTGAAACATTGTGAGAAGATCAAATGTAATATACTCTGCTACTAACAGAAATGAAATGATCAAGAACAATTCTGTGGTATTTATGAAAAAGAATGCTATTCACATCTAGAGAAAGAATTATGGAAATAGAAATAGTAAAGAAAAGAATGTGATTTATCACTTGGTTATATATGATTTGGAGTTCTGGTGATGGTTAATACTTAAACCTTATGCTCATTGGAATTGGGTTAGAGAGAGAAGAAAGTCCAGATTCACTGGGCTAGAGAACACTATCTTACCTTATAGAGAAGTAAAAGGGGAATAAGACATCGACTGGTGAGGAAGGAATAATATACGGGAGGGAGAAGTTGGGGGATGATTAAAAATCCTTATAAAGAAGTATGAATGTAATAAGAAGGGTGGTTGTTGGGAAAAGTACAAGGGAGGAATTAGTGGAGTGATTAAAAACAAAACACAGGTGTGGAAGAAAAGATTGAAAGAAGAAAGGATAGTATTAAAGAGGAAATCAAGATAGAGGAGAAAATGCAGATGGTAATCATAACTACAAATATAAATGGAATGAACTCACCCATAAAAGAGAAACCAATAGTAGAGTGGATTAAAAACAAGAATCCTACCATATGTAGTTTGCAAGTAACACTTATGAGGCACGTAGGCACATAGAGCAAAGGTAAGAGGCTAGAGCAGAATCTATAGGGCTTCAATTGAGGTAAAAAAAGGAATAGTGATGCTAATCTCAGACAAAGAAAAAGCAAAAAAAAATAGATCTAATTAAAAGAGATAAGGAAAGTAATTACATCTTAATAAAAGTTAGTATAGACCAATAGTTCCCAAACTTTTCTGGCCTACCACCCCCTTTCCAGAAAAAAATATAACTTAGCATCCCCTGGAAATTATGAAACTATTTATTGAACTCAGAATAGAATGTAATACAAAAAAAGTGTGGCTATCACCGCTCCCCTGGATTGCTACAGCACCCACCAGGGGGCAGTAGCACCCACTTTAGGAATCACTGGTATAGACAATGAAGTAATATCAGTACTTAACATGTATGAACCAAATGGTATAGCATCCAGATTTTTAAAGGTGATACTAAAGGAGCTTAAGGAAGTAATAGATAGTAAAACTATACTAGTGAGGAACCTCAACCTTCCCCTATCATACATAGATAAATCTAACCAAAAAATAATTAAGACAGAAGTAACGGAAGTTAATTTCATGTTAGAAAAGTTAGATTCAATTGATATTTAAAGAAAATTTAATAGGGATAGAAAGGAAAATTCCTTCTTTTAAGAAGCAAATGGTACATATGCAAAAATTGATGATGTACTAAGGCTGAAGAACTTCATAATCAAATGCAGAAAAGCAAAAAATAATAAATGTACTCTTTTCTGATCATCATGCAATGAAAATTATAATCAATAAGGGTTTATATAAAGGCAAATTAAAATTAATAGGAAAATCAATAATTTAATTATTCAATAGAGGTGGGTCAATGAACAAATCATATAAATAATTTCTGATTTCATTAAAGAGAATAACAATGAGTAGACAACATATAAAATTTATGGGATATAGCTAAAGCACTACTCAGTGGAAAATTTATATCCCTGAGTGCTTATATTAATAAAAAAAAGAAAAAGGAGATCAATCAATTCAGCATTTAAATAAAACAACTTAAAAAAGAAAAAATTAAAAGTCTCCAAATAAATATTGAATTTGATATCCTAAATACCAAAGCAGAATTTAATAAAATTAAAAATAAGAGGATTATTGAACTAATAAATAAGATGAGGAACTAGTTCTATGAAAAAAAACATAAGTAAAATAGATAGTGTATTGGTTAATTTTATTAAAACAAAGAAAGAAGAGAATCAGATTACCAATGTCAAAAATGAAGAGTGATTTCACCTCTAATGAAGAGGAAATTAAAGCAATCATTAGGATTTCATTAGTTATTTCATAATTTATTCATTATGTTCATTAGTTATTTGACTTAATTATATGACTATAAATCTGATAATTTAGGTGAAATGTATGAAAATTTATAAAAGTATAACTGCCTAGATTTAAAAAAAAGAGAAAAAAGAATATTTAAATAATCTCATTTCAGAAAAAGAAATTGAACAATGATTCACAACAATTCTGGAGAATTTATTAAAAAAAATGCTGCCCATCTCCAGAGAAACAACTTTTGTAGTAGAAATGCAGATGAAAACATGATTTGTCACTTGTTTATTTGGGTATATTATTTGTGGTTTTGGTTTTATAAGACAATTCACTTAAAAAAATGAATACTATTGAAATAAACTTTGCTTGCTACTACATGTAAAACCCAGATTAAATTATTTCTATTCTCCAGGAGGAGGGAGGAAAGAAGGGATTGAAAGAACATGGATCATATAACTTCAGAAATTGTATGGTTTTTTAAATTTTATTTCTTTATTTAATGCACAAATTTCTTCAAATATATATTAATAAATAAAATACATAAATATTATTTATTATTGTTTAAATGTATTAAAATTATAAAATTAAAATCAAAATCAAAATAAAATAAACATCTCCCTTGTTTCCCTTGGACTCACAATCCTAGAGATTTCTTAAAATATTCCTTAGCCACTATTCTCCAATATGTATTGTATTTATCTATAGAATGGGAAATCCTAGAAAGCATGAACTGTATCATTATTGTTTTTTTTTTAATTTTCAGCTCCCATAGTTGCCTCATTAATTCTCGAAACATTTAAGCACGTAACAAATCCTCTTTTTGTTTTCCTACTAATTCATTCTCTTTGGTATCCATCACCTCAACCACAAATGTTTTTTTTCAGTGAAAACATGTATTGTTTCAAAAGTACTAGTATAATGTTAAGTTATTGAAGTCCAACATTAAATTTTGCATGTATGATGATAAAAACGATCATAGCATGATCCACTTGGAAGCAGTTTTGGTTTTTTCCCCCTTTTTTACTTAAACTCCAAGTGGCTCCCTATTGACCATTATCAATTGCAAAATGAATTGGATACTTATAAATTTGGATTAGTTCTTTATATGTTTGAGAAATTAGACCTTGATTAGAGAAATTTGTTAAATTTTTCCCCAGTTTATACTTCCCTTCTAATCTTGGTTTCATTGATTTTATTTCCACAAAACTTTTCAATTTAATATAATCAAAATTATTCATTTTATAACTATTAATTTTCTCTATCTCTTGTGTGGTCACAAATTCTTCTGTTCTCCATAGATCTGACAGATAAAGTATTCTATGTTCCCCTTATTTACTTATAATACCACTCTTTATATTTAAACCCTATACTGATATTAACAAAAGATAGCAGCACATCATTAGGGAACTATAGGGCAGACATAACAGCAAAGTATGGAGCTAGATTTGGCCCTATCCATGTTCTGAATTTCACCCTTGTGGAAGAGGACAATTTAAAAGAAGCCTATAGCCCAAGGGAAGTTCAGGACTAGAAGAAAAATCTAGGGGCCAAAACAAGTGAATGGCATATGGTTCTCTGAGCTAGGCAAACCCATCTTGTCAAAAGCTCCATACTACCCAGTTTGGAATGCTATTCATGAAAAAGGGCATTATGGCACCCAGTCATTAGTAGATTCAGTACAACATCTCTGATTAGGACCTGGAATCTCCCCCCATGCCAGAGGAGTTTGCCAAAAATGCAAGATCTATTTGCAATTCAATCAGGGAGTTTGTAGAAAAAAAGGTCTCAGAGACCAACCTTTGGCATATACTCCTTTGAATGCTTGCAAATAGACTATATATGCATGCCCCAAAATAAAGGATTCAAATATGCACTTGTCAAAATTGACCAGTTGACAAGGTGGCCAGAGGTTTTCCCTGCCAAAAAAAAAAAAATAAATGCAATGTTCATGATAAAATCCCTACTGAAATATACCCAATAGTATCAGCTCAGACAGTAGGAGTCATTTTACTCATGCATTCCTCCAAGAAGTCTATAAGAATCTAGGAATAAAAGGGAATTTTTTGAGGGGGCTTATATCTTTTCCCATTTGAAATAGTATATAGCTGACCCATTTGGCAAGAAAGAGCTCACAAAACTCCATATGTCTCAATGCTAGGTGAAGATTGTAAACTGCATAAATATATCCAGGCCCTGAAACAAAAATTCACAGAACTCCATGAACTTGGTTTGATTCAACAGAGAGTTCCCCTTGATTACAACTTGCATAATTTAAAACCAGGAGACAAAGTGTACATAAGAAACTTCACAAGAAAATCAGTAACAGACCCCAAATGGTTAGGACCCTATAACATTTTGCTCACTACCCTAACAAGTATAAAAGTAGAAGGAAAATTTTCGTGGTTCCATGTGACCCATGTGAAACCTGAAAAAGAAACATACAAATGCAGAACACTCAGAAACTGTTCAAATAGACAAATTACAGAAAGTGCTGAGGACTAAGAATTGAAATTCAAAATCATTGCAAAACACAAAATCATTTCAAAAGATTTGAAAGTGCATATAATACACACACACACACACACTCACACAAACAACTGACTGACATTACTGACAAATCATCACAATCTACACTGTTCTTGTATCTGGACCATAGAATCCATCCAACAATACGTATGACGACAGACAACATGTGATGGAGAAACAGAGAAGGGGAAAAGCATCAAGAGAAGAAAAGGAAATTGAGAAAATCACCAAGAAGAAAGAAGCAAGAAAAGAGTATTTGAAAAGACTTTGTGACAAAACCTTTTGAACTTGGAACTTTGGAAAAATGGACAATTACACAAAGAAGAGGACAGAAGGAAACAATTTTTGTAAGACTGGTGCAGCAATAATACAAAAAGACAATTTAACCTCACACTTTAGGGATAATGCAACCATAGTACATAGCATCAAGATATAAGAAAAATCTACAGACAACTTGGAGAAAATTGACAACTTTGAAAAAAAGAGTGAGTATTTCGCATGCACAGCACATAAAGAGAACACAGAACACAACACAGAACTGAAACCTAGGACTTCCGGTTAAGATGGCAGCAGAGTAAGGAGCAGCTGCTCGATCTCTCCTGACCGAAGCATTCAGGACTCCTCAAGGGGAAATAAAAACGAGTCCAGAAGAAAGAAGGAACCCCACAACAGGGCTCAGCATTGAAGGTACGCAGAATTGGGGCATTTCCATGCTATAAAGGGGTGAAACAGCTCTCACTAAAAAGGGAGAGGAAGAAGCCCCTCCCACACCCCTCACACCTCACACCTCGTGCAACGCCAATGCACAAGAATGAAAACAGGACTGGGGCAACCAGATAACCACTGGCAGCCCCAGGGCTTGTACCTGTGTGCTGCAAGATGAGGGACCCCAAGTGGCTGGGGGCACACATGGACTTTCCCCGAGCGTCCACATGGGTGAAGGCACTGCCTCAGGTATGGACAAAGGCCCCTAAACAGGGCCTTTCCCAACTGCTGAAGGCATCCCCTCAAGTGCAAATAAAGATCTCCAGCCCACTGACTTTCACTACCTTCTGTGGGGGTGAAGGCAGTGCCCTAGGCTTGAATAACTATCTCCAGCCCAGGCTTTGACCTCCAGTGAGGACCCAGGCCAACTGGAGCACGGCAGTGGAAGCAGCCCCAAAGACTGCTGAAGGAACCTCTGGCAGAGGGGCATACCCGGAACTACCAGGAGGCCTGACCACAAGGACAAGGAGACCAGAGCCCCCAGGAGCTTACAAGGCCAGGCAGACCCTGAGTGCAAAGACAAAGCTGAAAAGGGGCAGGCTAACAATGGCCTGCAATAAGGAAGTCCAGAAGAAAAAGACTATCAAGAGAAACACTGGAACACTCAACAACTTCTACACAGAGAAAATCCAGATAACAGAGGAGGGAAAACAAAAATCCAAACCTCCCCCAAAAAATGAAAGCTGGTCACAAGCTATGGAAGAGTTTAAAAATGAAATGCTGAGGAAGATAGAAGAAATCTGGCAAGAAAATAACAGTTTAAAAGGCAGAATTTCGCAATTGGAAAGTGAGACAAGTCAACTGAAGACCAAAAATGACCAGATTGAAAAGGAAAACCAAAACATTAAAGCCGAAAACCAGTCCTTAAAGGCTAGAATCGAAAATTTAGAAACAAATGATCTCTCAAGACAACAAGAACAAATAAAACGAAGTCAAAAGACTGATAAAATAGAAGGAAACATAAAATATCTCAATGAGAGAGTGACAGACCAAGAAAACCAGTCTAGAAGAGACAACTTGAGAATCATTGGTCTTCCAGAAAAGGCAGAAATTAATAGAAACTTGGACTCCATACTTAAAGAAATTATTCAGCAAAATTGCCCTGAAGTTCTACAACAAGAGGGCAATATAGACATTGAAAGGATCCATAGATCACCCTCTAGACTGGACCCAGAAAAGAAAACACCCAGAAATATAATAGCGAAATTGAAGAGCTTTCAAGTTAAAGAAAAAATCTTACAAGAAGCCAGAAAGAGACAATTCAAATATCAAGGAGCACCAATAAGGATCACATAGGGTCTGGCAGCCTCAACACTAAAAGACCGCAAGGCTTGGAATACAATATTCAGAAAGGCAAGAGAGCTCGGCCTTCAGCCACGGATCAACTACCCAGCGAAACTAACCATATACTTTCAGGGGAAAGTATGGGCATTCAACAAAATTGAAGAATTCCAAGTTTTTGCACAAAAGAGACTGGGACTAAATGGAAAGTTTGACGCTCAACCACAAATATCAAGAGAAAGATGAAAAGGTAAATAAGAAACAGAGGGAAAAGAAAGAAAACTCATAGTCTTTTAAGCTTGACTCTTTAAGGGCATAAATAAGATCTAATTATCTGTATTACTAGGTGGAGAAATGCTATGTATAATTCTCTGTAGTGAACTCTATACACTATTATAATATTCACTATTATAGCAACCAGAAGAACAATTCATAGGGAGAGGACAGGATACGAAATGGTCTAAGAAGACATAGGGGTTGGGAAAGAGGTGGGGAATAGTAGGGGATACCAAGAAAAATCCAAGTAAATAAGAAAAATAAGATGTTCTATTACACACAAAGAGGGCATGGGAAGGGGAGGGGATAAATAATACCATAAGAAGGAGAGGAAGAGAGCATAATCAAACCTTACTCTCAGTGTAATCAACCCGGAGAAGGAAGAGTAGCTTTATTATCCATCCGGATAAAAAACTCTATCTAACCCTACTGAGAAAGTCAGAAGGGATAAACCAAAGGGAGCAGGGGAGTGGGGAGGCCAAAAAAGGGAGGGGAGAAAAAGGGAGAGGGAATTCATTTGGTCTTTAAAAAACAAAAAGAGGGGTACAACAAAAGAGGGGGCAGAAAGGGAAGTCAATCAAGGGAGGGAATAAGGGATCCTGGCTCAAAGTAAATCACTGGTGTAAAAGAAAATAGTGTAATAAGAAGGAGTGGGTCTAGGGGAGGATACAAAAATGTTAGTGAATACACAACTAACAATTGTAACTCTGAATGTGAACAGGATGAACTCGCCCATAAAACGGAAGCAGATAGCAGAGTGAATCAGAAACCAAAATCCTACCATAGGTTGTCTACAAGAAACACATATGAGGCAGGTAGACACACACACAAGTTAAAGGTTAAGGGTATGAGCAAAATCTTTTGGGCATCAAATGAGAAAAAGAAGGCAGGAGTGGCTATCATGATCTCTGACAAAGCCAAAGTAAAAATAGATATGATTAAAAAAGACAGGGAAGGTCATTACATCCTGATTAAAGGCAGTATAAACAATGAGGAAATAACACTGCTCAATATATATGCACCAAGTGGTATAGTATCCAAATTCATAAAGGAGAAACTGGCAGAGCTCAAGAAGGAAATAGATAGTAAAACCATACTAGTGGGAGATCTAAATATTCCTCTTTCAGATCTAGATAAATCGAATCAAAAAATGAATAAGAAAGTGGCAAGAGAGATGAATGAAGTCCTAGAAAAATTAGATTTAATTGATATGTGGAGAAAAATAAATAGGGACTAAAAGGAATAGACCTTCTTTTCAGCTGCACCTGGTATATTTACAAAGATTGACCATGTAATAGGTCACAGAATCATGGCAAACAAATGCAAAAGAGCAGATATAATAAATATAACCTTCTCAGATCATAATGAGATAAAAATAATAAT
Source organism: Gracilinanus agilis (assembly GCF_016433145.1). Taxonomy (NCBI): domain Eukaryota; kingdom Metazoa; phylum Chordata; class Mammalia; order Didelphimorphia; family Didelphidae; genus Gracilinanus; species Gracilinanus agilis. Next base: position 87,475,014 of record NC_058131.1, read on the forward strand.
CAGTAAGGGCACCTGGACAGGCAAATCAAAAACCAATTGGAAATTAAACAATATGATACTCCAAAACCAAATTGTCAAAGAAGAAATCATAGAAACAATCAACAATTTCATTGAAGAGAATGACAATGATGAGACATCCTACCAAACTCTGTGGGATGCAGCCAAAACAGTACTCAGGGGGAAATTTATATCCTTGAGTGCATATATTAACAAATTAAGGAGGGCAGAGATTAATGAATTGGGCATGCAACTCAAAAAATTAGAAAGCAAGCAAATAAAAAACCCCCAGATGAAAACTATATTAGAAATACTAAAAATTAAGGGAGAAATTAATAAAATTGAAAGTAAAAGAACTACTGAATTAATAAATAAGACTAGAAGCTGGTATTTTGAAAAAAACAGATAAAATAGACAAAGTACTAGTCAATCTAATAAGAAAAAGGAAAGAAGAAAACCAAATTGACAGTATTAGAGATGAAAAGGGAGACCTCACCTATAATGAAGGGGAAATTAAGGCAATCATTAAGAACTATTTTGCCCAATTATATGGCAACAAATATAACAATTTAGGAGATATGGATGAATATTTACAAAAATATAAATTGCCTAGATTAACAGCAGAAGAAATAGAATACCTAAACAATCCCATATCAGAAATAGAAATTGAACAAGCCATCAAAAACTCCCTAAGAAAAAATCACCAGGACCTGATGGATTCACAAGTGAATTCTACCAGACATTCAAATCCTAATTCTGTACAAATTATTTGATATGATAAGCAAAGGAGTCCTACCAAATTCTTTTTATGACACAAATATCGTACTGATTCCAAAGCCAGGTAGACCAAAAACAGAGAAAGGAAACTATAGACCAATCTCCCTAATGAACATAAATGCAAAAATCTTAAATAGAATATTAGCAAAGAGACTCCAGCAAGTAATTAAGAAGGTCATCCACCTTGATCAGGTGGGATTTATACCAGGAATGCAAGGATGGTTCAACATGAGGAAAACCATCCACATAATTGACCATATCAACAGTCTAACAAACAAAAATCACATGATTGTCTCAATAGATGCTGAAAAAGCCTTTGAAAAAATACAGCATCCATTCCTATTGAAAACATTGAAAAGTGTAGGAATAGAAGGACCCTTCCTAAAAATAATAAACAATATATACCTAAAACCATCAACAAGCATTATATGCAATGGGGATAAATTAGAAGCCTTCCCAATAAGATCAGGAGTGAAACAAGGATGCCCATTATCACCTCTATTATTCAACATAGTACTAGAAACACTAGCAAGAGTAATTAGAGAAGAAAAAGAAATTGAAGGTATCAAAATAGGCAATGAGGAGACTAAGCTATCACTCTTTGCAGATGATATGATTGTATACTTAAAAAATCCTAGAGAATCAACTAAAAGGCTGGTAGAAATAATCAACAACTTTAGCAAAGTGGCAGGATACAAAATAAATGCACATAAATCATCAGCATTTCTATACATTTCCAACACATTAGAACAGCAAGAGGTAGAAAGAGAAACACCATTTAAAATCACCCTGCACAATATAAAATACTTGGGAATCAATCTAACAAAACAAACACAGCAATTATATGAAAACAACTACAAAACACTTTCCAAACAAATAAAACTGGATCTCAACAATTGGAAAGCCAATAACTGTTCATGGATAGGACGAGCTAACATAATAAAAATGAACATCCTACCCAAATTAATTTACCTATTTATTGCCATACCTATCAAATTACCAAAAAACTTCTTTACTGAATTAGGAAAAACTATAACAAATTTCATTTGGAATAACAAAAGATCAAGATTATCAAAGGAAATAATGAAAAAAAATGTGAAGGAAGGGGGCCTAGCAGTACCAGATATCAAACTATACTATAAAGCAGCAGTCATTAAATCAATATGGTACTGGCTAAGAGATAGAAGGGAGGATCAGTGGAATAGATTCGGGGCTAATGATGTCAGCAAGACAGTGTATGATAAAGCCAAAGAGCCCAACTTATCTATCAGCATGGCTTTAATTAAATTACTAATGTTTATATTTATACCAGCCTTTATCATTTTTAATATTAATAATTATGGCAACCAGAAGTTTGGAAATAGAATTCTCAATTTTCTAGATAGCCTAAGAAGAAGCCATGCAGCTCTGGGACTCAGAGTCTCAGAAGCGATTTTTTTCCTTGCCCAGTCCTCTCCCGATTTTCCCCAGCCTAGAGGCTGTTTTACGGGGAAGAGAGACAATGGTTTTAATTGCCGCTGGGCTGCAAATTATTTTGCTCAATGCCCAGGGCCTGGTGGCCCTTGCTGGCTCTGATGATCTGCCAGTGCCCAGCCAGTTTTGTCTCGCAGCCTATCTCCTGACTCTTGACTTAATCTCCATTCCTGCTGCACTGAAAGCCTACAAGCCTGCATCTTTCCAGTCCCTGTGATCTCCAATCCTGCTAGTCCTAGAACCCCGAGCCCCCACAGTGTTGACCTGCCGAGACCCTTTCCGGATTGACTTGCAATTATAGAAAAGGTTAGAAATAGGAAATAGAAATAGAAACTGAAGGAAAAGGGCTGAGTGGTGACACTTAGGAGTGGGAACCCCAAAAGTTCCCACCTGAGTAATGGACTCCATAGAAATAGAGAAAAGGGCACATTCAAAACTGCCGCCTCCATTACTGTCTCCTGTTTCCTGGCCAAGAGACCACTCCCTCCTAACCCAGGAGATTATAAGCCCTTCCCTGCGTCAAGACATCGGCCTCCCCAAGCCCAAAGACCCCAAAATACCTCTGCCCTTTACCCCTATCCCCAATCCCTGAATTATGATTAGTAAAAGCCATTCATTAGTCAGATAGCATTCTAGAGTGTCTGAGAGACAATGAGGGGGAAGGAAATCACAGTTTGGTCTGGCTGCCTCCATGTTGAAGCCAGACCACCTACAGTGAAGTTGGCTGACCTTGGGGGAGGCTTGCATGAACCCTGCCTTCATTCAGAATCAGATTGGGGTAGCCCATACCTCATCTTAAACAAAGCATTGTCTCCAACTCCTATGGGATGGCAAGACCATCCAGGTCAACCAGTTTCGGGGTGACACCCCCTCAAAATCTATCACAATGCATATTTGGTGGGAGTGGAGAGTTAAAAGAGTGTCTCACTTCTCAGACTTTCTCTCCCCTTCTATCATAACATTAATTGCTGGCTCTTATTATTCTTATAAACCACATATCCATTTTGATCTTATCTTGGTATATGGTGTGAGATATTGATCTAAACCTAATTTTTGTCCTACTGTTTTCCAATTTTGCCATCAGTTTTTGTAAAATATAGAATTCTTTTCCTATTATCTGAGATCTTTGGGTTTATGAAATGATAGATTGCTAAGGTCATTTACCCCTACTCTATTCTTTTGATCTACTCCTCCATTTCTTAGTACCAGATTGTTTTGAAGATTACTACTTTATAGTACAGTTTAAGTTTTGGTACTGCTAGACCACCATCCTTCACATTTTTGTTTTCATTAGTTCCTTTGATATTTTTGACCTTTTGTTCTTCCAGATGAATTTTATTATTTTTTTCTAGTTCTATTAAATAGTTTGTTGGTAGATTGATAGGCATGGCACTGAATAAATAAATAAATTTAGATAGGATTGCCAATTTTATTATGTTTTCTCAGCCAATACTGAGAAATTTATGTTTTCCAATTGCTGAGATCTAATATTAAATGTGTGAAAATAGTTTGGTAAAGGAGTTCATATAATTATTGCATTTTTCTTGGCAAATATATTGCCAAATATTTCATATTTCCTAGAGTGATATTAAATAGAGTTTCTCATTCTAAACTCTTGCTGCTGAGTTTTATTGTAAATATGCTGGGTTTATTGCGGATTTATTTTGTATCCTGAAACTTTGTTGAAGTTACTAATTATTTCAACTGATTTTCCAAGATTCCCTAGTATACCGTCATATCATCAGAAAAGAGGAACAGTTTAGGTTCATCATTGCCTACTTATATTTCTTCAATTGCTTTCTCTTTTTTAATTGCTAAAGCTACTAAAAATTGTGGTATATGACAGTAATGGAATACTAGTGTTTTATAATAATGATGTTCTGGAAGATTTCTATGTGAACTGTGAGAACTTCAATGAACTGATGCAAAATAAAATGAGCAGAAGTAGGAGAACATTGTACACAGAAAGCAAAATATTGTGGAACAATCCAATGTAATGAACTCTGCTACTAGTAGCAATGCAACCAGCCAGGACACTTCTGACTTCTGAAGGATTTATGGTAAAGAATGCTAACCACATTGAGAGAAAGAACTATGGGACTATGGGAGAAGAAATGCAAAAGTAAACATATGACATCATATATATATATATACATATACATATATATATGTGTGTGTGTGTGTGTGTGTGTGTGATTTGGGGTTTAGGCTTTAAAAGATCACTCTATAGCAAAAATAAATAATATGGAAATAGATATCAAGTGACAACATTTGTACAACCCAGTGGAATTGCTTGTCAGCTCTGGGAAGAGGGAGGGAAGAAAGGAGGGAAAGAAAATGAATCATATAAACATGGAAAACATTAAAATTTTTTAAAAAAATGCTAAAGGGGGAGGTAGTTGGCTCAGTGCCAGGTCCAGAGATGGGAGGTCCTGGGTTCAAATCTGGTTTTAGACACTTCTTAGCTGTCCTGGGCAAGTCACTTGACCCCAGTTGCCTAGCCCATACCACTCTTCTGTCTTATATTCTGTGTATTGGTTCCAAGATGCAAGATAATGGTTTAAAAATGCTAAAGTTAGCAATTTTATAACAATAATAAATAATAGTGGTAATAATGGGCATCTTTGCTTCACTCCTGATCTTATTAGGAAGGCTTCTATTTTATCACCATTGAAGGTGATACTTTCTGATGGTTTTAAATAAATATTACTTATTATTTTAAGGAAAGGCCCTTTTATTCCTATGGTTACCAGTGTTTTTTTTTTTTTCAATTGGAATGGGTGTTGTACTTTGTCAAAGACTTTTTCTGTATCTATTGATATATTCATGTAATTTCCATTAGTTTATTGAAATAATAGATTTTGCTAATGGTTTTCCTAACTAGCCTTTGCAATCCTGGTATAAATTCCACCTGGTCATAGTGAATAACCCTTATGATATATTATTGTAGCCTCTTTGATATTATTTTATTCAAGATTTTTGTATCAATGTTCTTTTTTATTTTAAATATTTTTTTATTTTTAGAAAAAATTTCCCAGGTTACATAAGTCATGTTTTTACTTTACCCTTCACCCCCTTCACCACCCCCATCCCACAGAATCACCACCTCCACCCACCATAGCTAATTCACATTTCCACTGGTGTGGTCAGTCAAGACTTATTTACACATTATTGATAGTTACATGGGTGGGGTCTTTTCGGGTCTACATCCCCAATCATGTTCTCATCAACCCAAGTGTCCACGCAGTTGTTTTTCTTCTGTGTTTCTACTCCTGCAGTTCTTCCTCTGAATGTGGATAGTGTTCCTTTCCATAAATCCCTCCGAATTGTCTTGGGTCATTGCATTGCTGCTAGTACAGATGTCCATTACATTCAATTTTACCATAGTATCTCAGTCTCTGTGTACAATGTTCTTCTGGCTCTGCTCCTTTCACTCTGCTTCAATTCCTGGAGGTCTTTCCAGTTCACATGGAATTCCTCCAGTTTATTATTCCTTTGAGCACAATAGGGCATACCCTTGCTTTCCAGTTTTTTTGCCACAAAGAGCGCTGCTATAAATATATTTGTGCAAGTCTGTTTCTCTATGATCTCTTTGGGGTACAAACCCAGCAATGGTATGGCTGGATCAAAGGGCAGGCATTCTTTTATCTCTCTTTGGGCATAGTTCCAAATTGCCCTCCAGAATGGTTGGATCAGGTCACAACTCCACCAGCAATGCATTAATGTCCCAATTTGGCCACATCCCCTCCAACATTCATTACTTTCCCCTGCTATCATTTTAGCCAATCTGCTAGGCCTGAGGTAGTACCTCAGAGTAGTTTTGATTTGCATTTCTCTAATTATTAGGGATTTAGAACACTTTCTCATGTGCTTATTGATACTTTTGATTTCTTTATCTGAAAATTGCCTATTCATGTCCCTTGCCCATTTATTATTGGTGCTCCCCACCAAGCCCTCTTCCTCCCTAGTATTGCTTCCCTCCCCACCAGTCCCTTTGTTACCCTTCTATTTCTCTTTAGGGCGTAAATCAATTTTCTGCCCCTATGGATCTGATTGTTCTTCTCTAAGTTGATTTCAATGCACTTAAGTATTGCATATTCCCTCTCTCTAACTTCTTTACCCTTAAAATGTATTGTTCTTTTTCCCTTGTTGATCCCATGTGCTTCTTTATGGAATATAAATTTATTGCTTTTTGTTTGCTTTCCTTTTTTTCTTATTGTTATCGTCTTCCCCCCTAGTTTTGTATATATTTATACATACATACATATATATATTTATATATCTCTTGACATTTCATCCTATACTGTTAGTCCCTGTTCCCTCTTTGTAAACTTCTTCTAGTTACCCTGTTGGTAATAATAAATTTTAATATTTGCCAATACGTTCTTTTCATCTTGGGATATAAATTGATTTAATTTGTTGTGTCCCTTAAAGAAAAGAATTTTTTTCCTTCCCCCGCCATTCTCTTAATTACCTTATATTGATTCTCTTAAGTTCTGGGTTTGGGCAGCAAACTCTCTGTTTAAGTCCTTTTTTTTCTTGATGAATGTTTGGAAGTCCACAATTTTATTGAATGACCATACTTTCCCCTGCAATAATATAGTTAGTCTTGCTGGATAGTTGATTCTTGGTTGTAGCCCCAGTTCTCTTGCTTTCCGGAATATTGTGTTCCATGTCTTCCCTTCCTTCAATGTAGATGCAGCCAGATCCTATGTTATCCTAACTGTGGTTCCCTGGTATCTGAATGACTTCTTTTTAGAAGCTTATAATATTATTTCCTTGGTCTGGTAGTTTTTGAATTTGGCTATAATATTCCTGGAAACTGTCAGTTGTGGATTAAATGTGGGATGTGATCTGTGGATCCTGTCAATTTCCACTTTTCCTTCTTGTTCAAGCATTTCTGGGCAATTTTCTCTGATAATTTCTTGTAAAATGCTATCTAAACATTTTCTTTTATCATGATGTTCTGGTAAAACAGTAATTCTTAAGTTATCTCTTCTAGCTCCATTCTCCAGAACTTTGGTTGAATCAATGAGGTGTTTCATATTCTCCTCAAATTTTTCATAATTTTTATTTTGTTTAATATATTCTAGCTGCCTTGTGAAGTCATTTTCTTTAGTTGTTGAGTTCTGTTTTTTAAAGACTGAATTTCATCCTTGGCTTTTTGGTCATCCTTCTCTTTCTGGTCCAATTTACTTTGTAGATCATCTTTTGCCTTCTTTTCTTCATTTTCAAGCTGGCCAATTCTGGCTTTTAATACTTTATTTTCTTGTTTTAGCTCATGTATTTCCTTTTTCAAATTGTCTTCAGCCTCTCTTGATTGTTTTTTGAATTCCTGAAGTTCTTGAATTAATTGAGTTTTAAATTCTTGAGTTAATTGAATTGTGAGATCTTCCAAAGCCTGTGTCCAGTTCACTGGAACTACTTCCTCTTCTTTTATTTCTGTTTCATTTGCTCTCTTTTCACTTCCTGGAAAGAAGCTGTCAATTGTCATTTCTTTTCTCTTTTTCTGTTGCTTGCTCACGTTTTTTCCCCCTTCCTTGTTCTGCTAATTTGAGCATATGTATTTAATGATCTTTGATGAAAGATCTTCCCCCCAGGGGTAAATTACTTTCTCTGCCCTAGGAAGACTTCTTATGGGTCCAATTGTTGGGATTAAATCTGTATGGATTGGATTAGTCGGCCCTGAGGCTAAAACTTCAAAGCCTTGAGGGAAGGGAAAAACAAACAAACAAACAAACAAAAAAACCCAAAAAGGCAGGGTGACAAGAAGGAGCTTTTTTTGCTGAACTGAGATCTCCAGCAGTGGGGTCCTCCTGCACTATCCACTGTGTTTGATCTGGTTTTCTTTCCTCTTTAAACCCTGTGTTCTCTATCTCGGTATGAGGAAGCTAAGCTATCTGCATTCTGGGGTTGGCTCTCTGTAAGCCACCATCTTCTGGGCGTTTTTGCTGTGTTTCTCTGTTTTTTCTCCTCTAGTCACCTCTCCATTGTTTGTGTTTGACTCCCTGAGTCTTATGCCAGGAAGGCTCTCTCTCCCAACCAGTGCACCCACCAGCCCTGACATTTCCTGGCCCCTGGAGACTCCGCACAGCACATGGGGGAGGCGTCTTGGGATCCTGGGATTCCCCTTCTATGCCCTCAGTCCTGACAATTCAAGTATTGAAGCCTTTTTCTTGGAGTAACTCTTTAGTTGTGCTGCAGTAGGGTTCCCCCTGCTCTGTCCCCTTCTTAGATTCGGTCCTCTTTCTTCTTGAAGCACATTGTTTTCTATCTTGGTGGGTAAGGATGCAGAGGTTTTAAGATTTGCTCTGCCTAAGCCCCCATCTTACAATGTTCTTTAAGGAAATTGATTTATAATTTTCTTTCTCTGTTTTTGGTCTTCCTGACTTAGGAATAAGCACCAAAGTTATGTCATAAGAAGAATTTGTTATGACTCCTTCTTTGCTTCTTTTGTCAAATAGGTTTTTTTTATATTGTTGGGATTAATTGTTCTTTAAATTTTATATAGAATTCACTTGTGAATCCATCTGGCCCTGGAGATTTTTTTGGGGGGGAGACATCATTGATGGTTCATGTAATTTCTTTTTTTTATGATTTGGGGATTAAGTATTCTTTTCTTCTTTTGTTAATTTAGGCCAGTGTTGTTGAAGTATTGGCAAGTATGCAGAGCAAGCACTTTGGGAGCTGCTCTGTTTCCCCACTTCCCAGCACCAGGAGACATTTTCTTTTCTTGGTGTACCTCTTGAGCTGTTCAGCAGTAGGATCTCCCTGCTTTGTCCCATAGTTAGACTTGGTCCTCTTTCTTCTTGAAGTTCATTGTTTTCTATCTCAGTGTGGAAAGGGTATGGAGGTTTTAAGATTTGCTCTGCCCAAGCAGCCATCTTCCCAGAAACCAGAGGATGTTTTTTATCAGCCCTGCCCTTCTATCCAACCTCCCAAAGGGAGCACTTCCTTGCTTCACTCTTTGGGGTTATGCCAGTGGCTCACAGGCATATTGAAATTGCAATCTGGGAATGCAAACTTGAAAATTTCACCAACACTGATCTAGCCAATTTAAATTATGTAAATATTCATTGATTTTACCTAAACTATCACATTTATAATTGAATTATTGGGTTAAGTAGCTCCTAAAATTGTTTTAATTTCCTCTTCATTGGAGGTGAAATCACCTTTCTATTTTTGATACTGGTAACTTGATTCTCTTCTTTCTTTCCTTTTTCATCAAATTAACCAATATTCTATTTTATTTGTTTATTCATAAAATAAGCACTTAGTCTTATTTATTAGTTCAGTAGTTCTTTTTACTTTCAATTGTATTCAATTCTCTTTGACTTTTAGGATTTTCAAATTAGTCTTTACTTGAGGATTTTTAATTAGTTCTTTTCAAGGTTTCTTTATTTGCATGCTTAATTCACTGATCTGCTTGTTTTCTATTTTATTGATATATGCACTCAGAAACATAAAATTTTCCCTAAGTAATACTTTGGTGGTATCCACAAACTTTTAATATGTTGTCTCTTCATTGTCATTCTCTTCAATGAAATCAGAGATTGGGGAGCATCTAAGTGGCTGGGTGGATTGAGAGCTAAGCCAAGAGACAGGGGGTCATTGGTTCAAATCTGGCCCCAGACACTTCCTAGCTGTATGACCTTGGGCAAGTCACTTTACCCCCATTGCCTAGCCCTTACTGCACTTCTGCTGATTCTAAGATGAAATATAAAGGTTATAACAAAATAAGTAAGAGATCATATGATTTGTTTTTTGTCCCACCTATTTTGAAGAATTAAAATGTTTACTTTCCAATTAATTTTAATTTTCTTCTGCATGAGGTTTTATTGATCATAATTTTATTACATTCTGATCTGGAAAAGTAATTTCCATTTTTCTGCATTTGATTTTAATTTTTTTAGACCCTGGTAGATGATCAATCTTTGTATATGTTTCATGAGCTGCTGAAAAGAGAAAATAGAATACTTAAATATTCCCATTTCAGAAAAAGAGAATTGGAAGAAAAATGAGGAAAATAAATTAAAATAATGCAAAAAGAAAACAACTCAAAAAGTAGAATTCATCAACTAGAAAAAGAGATTAAAAATTCAGTGAAGAAAAAGAATTCTATGAAAAGTAGAATTGGCCAAATGGGGAAAAATAGGTCTAGACATTAGATTACAAGAAATTATCAAAGAAAACTACCCTCATATTCTTGAACAAGAGGGTAAAATGGAAATTGAAAGAATCCATAGATCAATTTCTGCAATAAATCCCCAAATTACAGCTCCCAAGAATATTATAGCCAAATTCAAGAGGACCTAGGCCAAGAACAAAATACTACAAGTAGCCAGAAAGAAACAATTCAAATATTATCGAGCCCCAGCCAAGATTACACAGTATCTGGCAGCTTCTACATTGAAGGACTGGAAGTCCTTAGAATATGATATTTCAGAAGGCAAGGGAATTGACTTTACAACCAAGAATAATTTACCCATTAAACTGACAATATTCTTTCTGTTGACAATGGTAATTGAATAAAACAGAATATGTTCAAGCCCTCCTTATTAAAATACCAGACATAAACAGAAAATTTGTGATCAGAACTCCTTAAAGGAATTCTTTTTCCATGGCCTCCTCAAACCATATGTAGATGGTCAACAAGGAATGTCTCTTACCTTACCTCATGTCTTATAAGTTCTGTGGGGCACTGGATAAAAGAATTGTGGGACCAGAAAAGAAAAATACAAAGAGTTAAAAGTGTACCTGCACTTTGCTTCATTATAGGTTGAAAAGGAGACGATTAATCTGGGAGCCTCAGAAAGTGAATAATTTTTTCAAAATATGCAAGACATATTCCAAAGGACAAGGATCACTTTTCATTCATGCATCAAGCTCCCCCCTCCTCCAAATGTATAAACACAGTTTCCTCATCCTGTCTTTGAAAAATAAAAATTCTCGTGATGCTTTTCTTTAGGTGGAGGTTGAATAGATCATGGCCCAATAACTGCAGACAGGGCTACTGTTCTTAATTTGTGTTATTGGACTAATTGTAAGAAAGAATTAGATTGTGCATCTTTGATGGATTCTTTATCTCTCACAGAAAACTGGGGTTTCATTCTGTGTTGCTTTAATATTCTTTTGCTAAATTTCAGATTTCAGGAAGTAATATCTCTGCAACTACTAAAAAATGTTATCCCTTCCTTGTGGCAATGTTATTACAAGTATTACCGAGTATTGAAGTAAACAAGGAATTTCAATAGATAGAAATGAGGAATGAATGAAGGTATTCCATGTATGAAGCACCATGCCGTGTATAAGAGAAAGTTAGCACTTAAATAAATTGAGGACCATATTGTACAAGCTACTAAATTCCACTGACATCACAAAAGTGTTATGGATTAAGATAGTAATTGAAATCATTGTGATATGTGCTACTTGGTATATTAGAAAATGTTACATGTTTTAATTTTGGGGTAAAATTTTATAGTAGAACAAGCTCTTTTTTGTTTGCTTGTTTTGTTAAGGAATTGTCTCATCTTCTACAACTGACGTGTGTCAGTAATGTCAAAGCCAATCTAACAAAATTATCCATAATGTATCACTTCAGCTTATCGACTAAGCTGAGATTTACATCTTATGACTAGACAAATGGTGTCTAGAAGTAACTCCTCAATCAATAAATAAGGATTTATTAAGTGTTCAATATGTCAGGAAATGTAGAAAGGTGCTAAGGATGGTAAGAGACAAGGAAAGAAGACTCTGTCCATGAGAATATTTTATTGTCTTCTTATAATTGTCTGATATTGTGCAATATTCTCTGATATAATAAGTCCATATAGAAGCACATGCAGGAATATGCATACATATATACATATATACTTCTTAAACACAAGATTTTTTTAATGAAGGTGAGAATTAGCAGTCCAAGTGGAAGGGTTTGGGGATATAAAAAAATAACAAAAGGGATGTTTGAACTGAGTATTGAAGTAAACAAGGAATTTCAAGAGATAGAAATGAGGAATGAATGAGGGTATTCCCTGTATGAAGCACCATGCCATGTATAAAGGGGCTTAGCTTCATCATCCTTCATCATTGAATGAGAACTGGTAGCTATCCCTGTCAAAAATTTCTGAAAGAGGTTATTCTCATGCCTATTTAGTTTCTCTCCTCAAACTAGAAAAAGACACATAAGTATATAGTTATGGGAGCAAAGGTGTAGAATTAAAAGATGGATTATGGTATGTGAGTAAATGGAAAAAGGCTAGTTTGACTAAACCATGAATTGCCAGAGATATATTTATACAAAATCAGACTAGAAATATAATTTGTGATTAGATTTGGTTTTAAATGGCAAATAGAGAAGCTTCTGGATTAGACATCAACTAGCCCTAATTTGGTTATCTCTTTTTTCTGCATATACATAAAAACAAACAAACAACAATAACAATAACAAAATAGATACAGGCTACTTGAATGGATTTGCCTCTCTGGAAAGATCATGAAATTTAGGAGCACTTTATCTCTGCAAACTCACTTTTAGCTCCTGCACAGCAAAGTATCTAACATGGAGGTAGGTATAAGGTTCATCCTCAATTAATATTCTGATGCATAACTTGAATGGGACAGATATTGTTAGTCCCATTCTATACATCAGAAATCCAAGATCCTAGAGAGTTATAATGACTGACTTCAATTCTCTGTTATTTATTATCAGATCTCAGTATAGAACAAAGACTTCTTGATACTTTGATATTTTGTTTCTGAACTCTACAGTTTCCCCCTACCTGTGGAATCCTAGATTTTGGACTTCCTAATTATCTATACAGCATATTTTCCCAATTTACCTCATTGGCATATTTTATCCCCACATTGCTTCACACTCCACTTACTTCTGTATTCCTTAGTAAAAGATATGCTAATCTTTCAAATCACAACCAATACTTTCTTCTATTTCAGAAACTGCCTCCTGCAAGTTCCAGAGAATGTTTAGACTAATACTTTATATTTCTGTATTGTGACCTTCTTTTCTTCAGAAATTCTCATTTATTCTTGTGCTTCCCCCATCTTTTTCTTCTCTGGTCCAACTTATTTTCTTTCCACTTTCTTCTTTCTCCTCACTTCCAAATCACACTTTCCACCCCACAATTATAGAATATTAGATCTGGAAAATATCTTTTTGTCAGGTTTCTTTATTTAAAAAATGAAGAAATTGAGAGCTGAACAAATTAAGACTTCTCCAGTTACATGACTAACTTGCAAAGCCACTCAAGCCCAGACACTCTGACTTCAAATCTAGTTCCCTTTCCAAAAGATTGATGCTTGAGCATCCCCAGCATCCCCCATTTTGTGGCAGAGCATACATGAAATCAGATCCTGTGTCCTATATTGCCATATCTGAAACTTAACTACTGGTATCAAAAGCAGTCTGTGATTATTTCTTTTATCCTTCTTAATGCAGAGCAAATCAATCTTTTTTTTAAACCCTTGTACTTTGGTGTATTGTCTCATAGGTGAGAGTGGTAAGGGTGGGCAATGGGGGTCAAGTGACTTGCCCAGGGTCACACAGCTGGGAAGTGGCTGAGGCCGCGTTTGAACCTAGGACCTCCTGTCTCTAAGCCTGACTCTCACTCCACTGAGCTACCCAGCTGCCCCCAAATCAATCTTTATTTTTTTTTTCTCTAGGAATTTCTCCCATTGTAGTATAAAGCTGTTCAATAGATAGAGCTTTGGGTGGTAGGAGATTGAGGGAAGAACAGAGATGGATTCAATCTTTTTTATTGATTGTTTTGATGAAGGGTATTCATTATGTCTCAATAACCAAAATTCCCACATATATTGTTGCTAACAGCTGCTCTGTGAATGAAGTCTAGTGAGTAGGTGGAAATAGAAAATTTTATAAAATCAAACTTCTTTCCCAATCCAAGAACAAATTGCATTTATTTTGATAGACCTTCTGGAAGCCAAAAGAAACACTCAAGTAATACAACCTTCCCCCTTTCCAACTTCCTCCCCCTTTCCCAAGCTGTGAGTTTGATTTTGTTGAGATAAACATATTTAGGAAGTCTCCTAAAGAAGCCATAAGGCATCTAACCTCTGGGAACATTTCTCAAAACAAGTTATAATCCCTGTTTCTTAACTTGCTTCTACTTCAATGCCCAAAGCAACTCACCTACTTCCTTTCTTTTTTTAATGTAACCAACACCTTCTTCTTATCTACATAAAGATCTCCATTGCTGAAAGTACAAAAGGTTCTAACATTTTTTCTATCCTGATTTTAATAAAAAAATGTTTTCCCTTAACTTTTCCAGATGTGTTTCTATTAGTTGTATGTTGACTTTTTGTTACAGTTTTTTTTTTCACTTACACTAGTCATAAGTTCTTGAACAAGCCAATTAGCTACTCTGAAGCTCAACTATTGCATCCATAAAATGAGGGAAATAGAACTTCCTATCTTGTGTGCGGTCTGTTATATTGTCTTAATTGCTGTTAACAGGACATTTTCCTACTTGCAGCATTTCCCCCTTGCCTGATCTACAGCAAGAAAGATTTTATTCATTTCTAATTTCTGGGTCAGACTTTATAAATAAAGGGATGCAAATTGCTAAAACATTTCAATTTGCCACACACTTTTTTATAAATATTAGGTATAAATATAGAAAAATTAAGACTGCTTGTTTTGAAACAACTGATAAGGGAACACAGAGAATTGGGAAATAATTGCTAGGGAGGGTCAACTGATTTCATAGGTTAGTCAACTCACATGCCTTTTTCAAGAACATTACAACTATTTAGAGCAAAAGATAGTAAGTAGGGCCAGGAGAGAGAACATACACATGGTGCCAGGACAGATGGCAAGATGATTTAGAAGGATATCTAGATGAAATATGAAGAATGGTTTTCTCTGCTCTGGAGTCAGTTAGATATGGTAGGATAAAAACGTTTCAAATCACTCAAGAAGGGGAAGGAGAGAATCAGCACTTAGATGAAACCTATCATGCAACACATACTGTACCAAACATTTTAGAAATATTGCCTTATTTAAGTATTTTGTAATATTTCAAGACAGGTTAGTTCCAGAGGAGGAGAATGATAAGTAAATTAATTTTTATAGGGATAAGGGGAATGGAATGGATTCTCAAGGCCCAGTAGAATAGCTCTGACCTAAGAGATAAGTAGGGAAGTAATGGTGGAAGATGGAAGGGTCATAGGCCTAAATAGAAATTTGGATGAGTTGTGAATCATTCATGATTCTTTGCCAAAGCATTATTCACTAGACTCAAAGAGATTTGTTATTTGCCATTCAGTGTGTCATGGTTTCCATCTAATTTCTCCTTTCTTTTGTAATTCTCTCACTATTTCATTCTATCTGCTTGGTGAACCAACCTATTTCTCCTTCTTCTTTTAGGTTGGTCTCATGACTTGTGACAAATATGTAACATTTACTGTGCTGCTTATATATCAGAGTGTGATGACATCCAGTGATATCATCTACTTAGTTATTCTACTTCACTAAAGCATATTACAGACCATAGTTAATGGACTTTGTAAGTAGAAAAATATGATTCATCACTCAGTATCTACCTTCTTCTGATGTTTTTCTCCCCATTACCCACCAGCTACACTGCTTTTGGACTTTTTTGATCTTCACCCATTACCTCTCCTCACCTTTCAGCTTCCTTTGTTTGTTGTCTCCTCCTATTAAATTATAAACTATTTGAAGACAGAGTCTGTCTTTTTTTAAATTTATATTAGTATCCTTGAAGGTTAGCACATTTCCTAGGATGTAATATGCACTTAGTAAATGTTTACTAATTTATTGACTGATGGAATTAACCTTCATCTATTCAATTATTATCCACATATATTGAGGAATAAGTTCATAATTGAGCATAGTAAATAATTCTCAGTTCAGATTATTTTAGTTTAAATTTTTTTACATTAAAATACCTTGGTCATTTCCCTTCTCTTCTCTCATTAGAGAAGGTATCATTTGACAAAAAGATATATCTGTTTATAAAACTATTCCTTGTTTATTTCTATTTATCAGTTCTTTCCCAGGACATAGAAATACACACCATTCTCCAAACTTTATTTCTGTTTGTTTCTGTATAAAATCATTTCCTAGTTCTGCTCATTTCATTCTTCATAACTTCATTTAGATATTTCCATGGTTTTTTTAATTAGGCCTTTTAAGGTTTCCTTTGACACAGTAGTATTTCATCAAATTCATATGCCACAATTTATTTAGCCATTCCACAATTGAAAGTCATCCATTCAGTTTCCAGTTATTTTCTACCACAAAGAGAGCTGCTCTAAATATTTTAAAACTTACAGGTTCTTTCCTTTTCCCTAATCATCTTAAGGAAGAAGCCAAATAGTAGTAGTACAGGGTTAAAAAGTAGACACAGATCTCTAAGTCTTAGGAAATAATTCCAGATTTTTCTCCAGAATGACTGGATCAATTCACAGTTCCAACAACAGTGTCTTAGTGTCCATTCTCCCCCCATATTGCCTCCAACATTTGTCATTTTGCTCTTTTATCATTTTAGTCAACTTTATAGATGTGAGATGATATATTAGGGTTGTTTTGATTTGCATTTTGCAATAAATAATGGTTTAGATCAGTTTTTCATAAAGTTATATATAGAACTTTGATCTTTATCCAAAAACTCTGTTCATATTTTTGTCCACTTGTCAGTTGGAGAATGGATCATATTCTTAAAAATCTGATAGAGATCTCTATATATTTTAGATATGAGGCCTCTATCTAGGAAAATCTATAAAATTATTTTCCAATTGAATGCCTTCCTTCTCATTTTGGCTATATTAGTTTTATTTTTAGAAAAAAAATTCAAAATTTTTTATGTATTCAAATTAACTATTTTACATCTTACAATGCTTTCTTTCCTATCCATAATTCTAATAGGTAATATGTTCCCTGTTCTTCTAATTTGCTTGTATCTCCCATTACTCCAATGTCAAATATCTATTTCAGTCCAGATATAAAATGCACCCCCTTTGGGGAAAGGTGAATATGAAATTCTGAAGGGACAAACTGAAGAAAATATATTGAAGGTAAAATAGATTTTCTTTAGAGAAAATGTATTTCTATTATAATAGAACACAAGGCATTTTTTCAGGAAAAAAAGATAACATTTAAAATCAAACAGCATTCAAAAATGCATTAAGCAAAAATGTTTATTATGATCAAAAATGTACTGTACCTAGGAAATGCAGAGGCATTATTCCAAACTCCTGCATTGCCAGTGTCTGAACTAACTAAACACTTGAGGACTTAAATGAATAACATATATTTTGATTTACTCTACTCTTTGCAGTTAATAAAAACAAAGACAAAAACTAAGAGCATTAAGAAGTTTAAATCTACCGAGTTAAAAGTGGGATGACAAAGGGCAAAAATGATTAAATTAAATTACTATGAGAAATCAAATCCTCAGACATTAGCTGTGGCACCTAGAGAAGTTCATTTAATTTCCCTTAGTCATGATTCCTCATCTGTAAAGGGAGGGAGTGGGGCTTGATTGCCTTTAAGGTTCTATTCAGTTCTCACTCTGTGAGTTTATGATCACTGTCCACATATACCTTAGTAGTAGAGAAGTCTTAAGGCATTGCCTGAGGCACATAATTACATAATTTGCCTGAGGTCACTTAGCTATTAAGTATCAGAGGCAGAATTGAGGCTAGATTTTCCTGACTACAAATCTAGCACTTTGTCCCCTGAGCCTCTTACATGTATAACAGTCGTACTAAAAGTCATCATTAAAAGGAGTCTGATGACTGGATTTCAGTGTTCTATAGTCATATATTATAATGTCATCCTAGAGTCTCCAAAACATTGAAGAGGCCAAGTAAGGAAATATTAACATTGGACAAATAAAAGGTGACATTAACTATATTTCTCAAATTCCTTTCTGATATTTTATTTTACAAAAGTATGTAAAAACATTTTGATTTTTTTTAAATTTGATTTTCAAATTCTCTTTCTCCTTCCCTTACATCCCTCTAAGTGCAGACATGTAAAATAATGCACAGAATCAAGAATGGAAAAAAATAAAGTGATCTCCATTCAGACTCAGTTCTTTCTCTAAAAGTAGATAGAACTTTTCATCATAAGTTCTTCAAAATTTTCTCAGATCTTTATATTGCTAAGAAAAGCTAAACCATTCACAGCTGATCATCACATAATATTGCTATTACAGTGTACAATGTTATCCTGGTTATGCTGACTTTATTTTGCATCAGTTCATATAAAGTCTTTCAAGAGTTTTTTTTTTTCTGAAAGCAAAGTGCTTATCATTTCATTTAGCATAATAATATTCTTTTTTTAATTTTTTTAAACCCTTTATTTCTGTGTATTGACTTATAGGTGGAAGAGTGGTAAGGGTAGGCAATGGGGGTCAAGTGACTTGCCCAGGGTCACACAGCTGGGAAGTCTCTGAGGCTGGATAGCATAATAATATTCTGTCATAATCACATAACACAACTTGCTCAACCCTGATGGGCAAATCTTCAATTTATAATTCTTTGCCACCACAAAAAGAGTTTCTATAAATATTGCTGTACATATAATTCCTTTTGTATCTGAGTCAAAAGATATCTACAATATTATAGTCCTATGGGTCTGATTGCAAATTGTTCTCTAGAATGTTTGCATTGACTGATAGCTTCACCAACCTTTAGTTGTCCATTAGTGTCCCAATTTTCCCACATCCTTTCCAACATTTGCCATTTTCCTTTTCTGTCATATTAATTGCTTGATAGATGTAAGGTGAAAACTCAGAGTCATTTTAATTTGTATTTCTCTAAACAGTAATGATTTGGAACATTTTTATANTATATATATATATATATATATATATTCACTATAACATATGCACATTGTATACATATATAAATGTATGTATATATCCCATGTATATGTATGTGAACTTGTTTTATAAACACATGTACATGTGGAGGTGGATATATTTATAAATATTCACATACATATAATTTCACTTGGTGATGTCATCAGTTCATATGGATTCCATTATTAACTCTATTGTGATAATTCTCATAGCCACTTATCTAGCCATAACTTCTCTGAAGCATTATGTCTCTAATTGCCTCTTCTACAGCTCAAATTGTATTAAGTATAGGTATCTTAAACTTAACATATCTGAAACAGAATCTTTATCTTTCACAAAAAAGCCTAGGATTACAACTACTTATGTGTCATTTTGGACTCCTCCTATATACCATACTCTTGATCTTTATTCAGTCTTTTGCCAAGACTAGCTCATTTTACTTTCCTATTATCTTTTGTAAATAGCTCCCTTCTGTCCTATGACATTGCTACTACCCTGTTGTGGCACCTCATCATCTCACACTTGGTATGTTGCTTTTAGACTCTTCTTTGGATAACTTACCACAAGTCTTTCTTTATTCCGTTCTATCTTCTGCCTAGCTGTTAGTGAACTTGTTGCAGCTTTTACCACATAAACTTGCTCTTACTCCCTACTCCCAATGCATGGTATAGCAGACAAAGTCTTGAGCATGGAATGAAGATTGTAGTTTTAATACAGACTAAGATATTTACTAGTTGTCTGACCTCTGTCTTCCTATGTTTCCTTATATGCAAAATAGGGAAAATAATAGCACCCCCCTTAAGAGATTGTTGTAAAAATAAAATAAGATAATATTCTAAGTCACTGAGCACAGTATCTGAATTATAGTAGATATCTAATACTTATTCCTTTCTCCCTTTCCCACTCAATAAAATCCTAAAACTTCTTCATTAGTGCAACTTATTATCCTTGACTAATGAACTTCCTTTTTTCTCCCTAGGTAGAGATCCACTGTTATCTGAAATGTAATGGGATATCTAGCAGGTAGTAGTTTTGCCTTCATTATGCATTGTTGTTCAATTGTTTTAGAAGTATCTTACTCTTCTTAAATTCATTGGGAGATTTCTTAGCAAAGATTCTGAAACCGTTTGCATTTTCTTTTCCAGATCATTTTACAGATGAGGGAACAGAGGGAAGAGGATTAAGTGACTTGGCCAGAATCACCAGATAGTCAGTGTCTGAGGCCAAATTTGAACTCAGGAAGATGAGTCAGGTAGATTTCAGAATTGGTGCACTATCCATTGGGCCACCTAACTATCCTCCTTCATCACAGTTCTTCAAAGAAAGTTTAGAGAGCTACCAGCTATATAGCATATATATTATTATTTTTTTTAAAAAAGAAAGGGGCAGCTGGGTAGCTCAGTGGATTAAAAGCCAGGCCTAGAGATGGGAGGTCCAAGGTTTAAATCTGGCCTCAAACACTTCCTAGCTGTGTGACCCTGAGCAAGTCACTTAACCCCGATTGCCTAGCCCTTACCACTCTCCTGCCTTGGAACCAATACACAGTACTGATTCTAAGGCATAATGTAACGGTTTAAAAAAGAGAGGGCAAGGGAAACAAAATTACAAAGAAAGTATGCAAACCCTTCAGATATCTAGCAAATTACCTTCCAAAACTATGATATAATGCCTCAGAAAGAATTATAGAACTGCATGATCCACAAAACATGAGGTGAAGTACTTTTTCAGCCTGAAATAACTTGGAAGATCAGCCCAAGGAATCTAGTACACTGGGGTAGAGGTGGAGTGCAAAGCAGTGAGCCAGAGCAGGTTGCTCTACAGCAAAGATCCTGGGTGTAATTGAAAGATCAACAAAGGCTTCCCAAAGTTTATGCCACAGACATTTAAAGGAGAGAGATATGTCACCTGCTCAGAATGATTTGACAGGAGTCCATTTGCTAGTTTTTGTAGCAAGACTGCTGTACTATGCATACAGGAATCCAGGAAATAGTTCTGGGGTCTGCTCTTAGGGAGAAGAAAGGTACTGGCACACAATATTGCTTATGGCCACAGGAAAGTGGGGGACATAAGACACAGTTCCAAGGTGGAAAAGAGTGCTTGTAGTTACCCAAAACAGAGCACAAGCCTGGAGACTCTTAAATATACCCATCCTTCCATTATACCACCTTGGGAGAACTGAAAGCAGATAGATCCTTTGAGTCAGCTCTGAATAGAGCTGCACAAAGAACTCGAAGCTTGAAAGAGTGTTCCCTTCACCTCAGTTACAAAGTCTAACTTTAACAACTTTATTTTAATAAAAGGAAAAGAAAAAGAGTGAAAAACAAGCAAACAAATACCACCACAGAAATTCAACATAGAAAGTTACTTTGGTGACATGAAAAAGCAAAACTCAACTTCAGAAGAAGCAGCAATACTGCTGCATGCAAAACCACCAAGAAAAATATGAATCACTCTCAAGGCCAAAAATAATTAATGGAAGTATCCAAAAATATATTAAAATTGAAATAAAAGAAGTAAAAGAAAATTCAGAAAAGAACTGAGTATAAGATAGAAAAATGATAAAGAAATTAATACCTTAAAATCAGAATAGGCCAAATGGTAGCAAAAGCATAAAACAACACTGAAGAGAATCTTTTAAAAGTCACAATTGGCCAAATGGGAAAATGATATACAAAAAAAATGCACTGAAGAGAAGAACTTCTTAAAAGGCAGAATTGGCCAAAAAGAAAAAGAAGCACACAAATTCTCTAATGAAAAGAACTCTTTATAAAATAGAATCTGCCAAATGTAAAAAGGAAGTACAAAAATTTGTTTCAGAAAAAAATGTCTTAAAAATTAGAATTGGGCAAATGGAAGCTAATGACTCCATTATATATTAAGAAACAAGGTCAAAAGTTAAAAAAATAGAAGCTGTGAAATTTCTTATTGGAAAAGTAACTGACCTAGAAAATAAAATCAGGAGAGATGTTTTAAAAAATATTGGATTATTTGAAAATATTAAAAGGAGTTTTGACTTTATCTTCCAATAAATCATCAAGGGAAACTATACTGTTCTTTAACCAGAGGTTAAATATTTTTTGAAAGAATCCACCAATGACCTCCCTAAAGAGATCCCCAAAAGATAACCTCCCAGAATATTATAGTCAAATTCCAAAACTCTTAAGTAAATTAGAAATTATTACAAACACAACCAAAAAGAAACAATTCCCATATCATGGACCCACAATCAAGATAGCACAAGATTTAGCAGCTTCTACATTAAAGGATTGAAGTGTTTGGAGTATGATATTCCAGAGGGCAAAGAAGCTAGTACTTCAACCTAGAACCACTTACCATAAATAACTAAGAATAATCCTTCAGGGGAAATTTTAACAAAATAGAAAATTTTCAAAAATTCTTGATGAAAAAACCAGAAATGAATAGAATATTTGAATCTCAAATATAAGACTCAAGATAATCATAAAGGAGTAAATAAGAAGAAAAGAGTCAAAAGGAATTCAGTAACCCTAAACTGTGTACCTCCCTACATGCAGAGATGATTTTTGTAACTCCAAAGAATTTCATTTTTAGGGCCATTAGGAATATAGACCAGTGGCAAGGGTGGGAGTTGAAATGATGGGATGATATAAAACAAAACGATTAAGGGATAAAAAAGGGGAAATGTATTGAGAGGAAGGGGAAGGAAAAAGATAATGGGGTAAATTACCTCAAATAAAGGAGTTAAGACAGAGCTCTTAAACTGGATGGGAAGATGGGAGAGATGGGGAGGAGAGTATGCAAACCTTACTCCCATTGGAACTGACTCAATGAAGGAAGAAGATGCAAAATCAATTGGGCATAGAAATCTATCTTACCCTACAGGAGGAGGGAAAGGGGAAAAGTGAATAGGGAGGTTAGGGCTGATAGAAAACTGAGCAAACCAGTGGAGATGATGGTCAGAAACTGACCAGGGAAAAATAGGATTGGAAATTAATGCACAGTAATCATAGTGGTATAAACTTTTTTATATATTTTATTTCTAATAAAGATCTTATTTCTCAAATACATGAAGAAATGAGTTGAATATATAAAGAAACCAGTCATTCACCAATTGATAAATGGCCAAAGGATATGAATAAATAGTTCCCAGACAAAATAATTGAAGTTCTATACAGTCCTGCAAAAATTGTTCTAAATTACAATTAATTAGAAAAATACAAATTGAAATAACTCAGAGGTACCACTCCATACCTATCAGATAGGATTGTATGACAGAAAAGAAAAGTGACAACACTTGGTGGGGATATGGGGGAAATGAGATACTAATGCATTGTTGGGAGAGTTATGAAATGATTTAATCATTCTGGAGAACAATTTCGACCTATGCCCAAAGGACTATATAAACCATTTGACCTAGCAATATTATTACTAGGTTTATATCCAAGATAGATTTTAAAAGGGTGAGCAAGAACTTACATATACAAAAATATTTAAAGTAGCTCTTTTTGTGTGGCAAAGGAATTAAAAGTGAGAGTATACCCAAAAAATGAAAAATGGTTAAGTTATACTATATGATTATAATTGAATACTATTGAGCTAAAGAAGTGACAAGGAAAAGAAGCTTAGAAAAACCTGAAAAGATTTACATTAATTAAAGTGGAATGAAATAAGCAGAACCAGGAGAAAATTGCACACAGTAACAGGAATACTGTACAATGAACAACTGTGAATAACTTATCTATTCTCTGTGATACAATAATCCAAAACTATCTGAAAGGACTCATGATGAAAAAAATCACATGTACCTCAAGAGAAAAAGAACTAATAGTTTGAATCCAAAGGAAAGAAAACTTCCTTCACTTTCTTTCTCGTCTTTCATTTGTTTCCTTCCAAAAAGGGATTACTATAGAAAAATGTTATATGTGCTTGCTCATGTAAAATATACATAGATTGCTTATTATATCAATAAGGGAGGGGCTTAGGAGAGTAGCAGAGGAGGAAGGGAGGGAGAGAATGTGAGACTAAATATTCTTGGAAAATGTTGGAAACTACTTTTAACATGTAATTCATGGTAATTGGGGAAAACTTAAGAAGAGAGGGCAGGTTGTTGAAAAGTCTCTTGTTCAGATATTACTTTTAATAGATGGCCTCTAAAATCCCTTCCAGTTCTAAAATTCTGATTCTGTATTTAAGCTTGGTTCATTTCTATGAAGTAAATTTATCTAAATGGGCCATGATTTGGTGATTTTGAACTCCTGCTAATATCCCCAGTTAGAGAGCTGAATTCTCTAAAAATGGGCTAGTTTTAGGTTCCAGTCATATACTAAAAAAAACTCTCTCTTAAGTGGCTCCCATTGTTCTCTCAAATCTTTTCTATTGAAAACAGATGACATTATGTAACTCCAATGCCACAGCTATTTACTAAATTAATTTTAAAAACCAAGAAAATGTATTCTTAAAACAAAACCTAGAAGACACACAGAATCAAGTATAAGTAAAGAAGAGGTGAGGCAGAGACTGCTTTTCTTCAATACCTCCTGACTCCTCACACACCAAGATCACTTCTCAAGGATTTGAGGAGGAAAAAATTGCAGGTGTTGTTATTATTAGTTTCCATGGTTACATTGTTGTCCTTACTCTACCTTTATTTCCTCTTTCTTTGTGCCCAAACATAGATATCAATCAAAACTTCCTAGCCTTCACATTCCAGAACTGATATTAGTATTTTGTTCGCTTCCCCAAATAGGAAGTATTTCAAAGCTCAGTTATCATTGTTAGCAACTTATCCCGTGCCCTGGGAAATTCCCTGTAAAAATGAAGATCATGAATGTGATGTACTAAAAGATTTTGAAACATACTCTAACATATGGGGAAATGATTGAAACTTACAGAATGTTTTTCAAAGGAAAAGTGAGATTATCAAAACAAACAAGGTACCTGTTCTGGTCTATCCTCCGTTTACATTCATTTGGAAGCTGATATACATTTGGATAATACAAGATAGTGCTTCATGGGTCCTGAGTTTATACTCAAAATTTTTTCTGGATAGAGATTTGCAATAGTTATGGACCAATTTTATCCAATCTACTCACAGTCTCACATTCACAGCATTGCACAGGAAATCTGAATTTCATTCAATCCTATCCCTTTATCTTCTGCTCCTTTCAACAACCCAGTTAATGACTGCTGATAATAGATTTGCCATCCAATATGTTCCAGGAATCACAGCTTCAGAAAATAAGTTATAAGAAACAAACATTTAAAATGAAACAAGGATAAACAAATAGTTTTGTCTGATTGGAGACTTTGAATATAAAGGGAAGGAGGACTAAGGATTTTACAAGTAATGTTTAAGTTCTTAGTATTGAAAAGAGACTTCAGTAGCACTTTATTTTAATTTTTCCTTTTATAATAGGATCATTGGACATTACCTATTCTAATAAATTTAATTGTTTTACTTAGCAAGATGTAACACTATGGCAGAGGTAGATAGATGGCTCAGTTGAAAGAATGATGGGTTCTTCTACCTAACACCCAAATATGGTCCTCAAAACCAAGCCCTATAAACCCAAATAAAATCTCAGACACTTACTAGTTGTGTGAACCTTTCCACGAAAATTGGAGTAATGAAGAATGGATACAACTGAAAAATAATAACAATTTACTAGGAATTACCAAATTTCAAAGAAATATAATCAAATTAAAATATTAATAAGAAAGTTATTAAAACATTAATTTTCTTTTGCTTACAGAGAACAAATCATTTTCATAAACTTATATCATATTCTAGTCCCTTGGCAATATTATTTGGAATATTAATTGTCATCCATTAATCTGCAGAAAATTCATAAGAAATTAGACCTAGTCTGTATTGATCAGTGCCATACCCAGATAGTTGGTACCCATAATTTTTCTCCTCTAGGAATTCTCTGTACCAATGAAATCACAGTTTTAGTTCTTATGTTTAAACTAAAATCTGGATAGAAATTTTATAGTTGATTGACAAAAAATAAGTACTGATATTTTACATTATTCTGGCATACATGCTTTGAGATTATATATGAGGAAGATGTTGGTTGATCACAATATAATAACGTGGCCAAAGAGATCCATTTGTTTGCGTTAAGGCATTTGTGTTTTTGAGACATTAAGACATATAAAGTGTACTTACAAGAAATGATGAATAAAATGATAAAAAAAAACCTGACAAGACCTATATGATGTAATGCAAAGTGAACAGAACCAGAACAATGTTGTGCACAGTAACAAAAGTAATGTATGACCTTGAGTTGTAAATGACGCTACTATTATCAACAATATGAGCATCTAGGACAACTCCAAGGTACTCATGATGACTATCCACCACCTTAGAAGGAAGTGGCAAACAAAGGCAGATAGAAGCATACCATTTTTCGCCATTTCCTCCATGAATTTTTCTCTAGTGTAAGTTATATGTGTCCTCTTACACAACACAAAAAACATATGAATATATATTATATGATAATACATCTACGATCTATATCATATTACTTGACATCTTGTGGAAGGGGGAGAGGTACAACAGAGGGAGAGAACATGGATTGCAAAATGTTAGAAAATTATTGTTAAAATTGTATTGATATATCACCTATAAAAATAAATATTTTAAAAACAATGTGTGATTGCACACTTCCTTTATTTTGGGTCACAAATTTTTATAAATTATCTTATTTTCTAAACATCTTACCTTTCGACAAGGAAATCAAGTGCTGAGAGAAAATCCTTAGACTTTTTTGATTGTGGAATTTTTTTCACAATTTAAGTTTCTTACCCAATGTAAAAATTAAGATCAATTTCTTTATATTAATCCATTTCCCATTTTTCAGGGGTAGTACCTTGTTTAAACAGGTCCCTCTAGAACTACTACAATCTCTTATATTTTCTTTTCCTAATTTTTATAGTTCCAATTTGATATTAACTTTTTTTCTCTAAATTATCAACAATTTGACCATATAAATAGAAGATTCAGAAATGATTCTATCTTTACTAATCCACCAATTCTGAAACACTATCAATTTATTTCCTTTATTTTTTCATTCCTTCGTTTCTTTTTTTTAAATGATATGTTCTTCAGTACTTGGCATGCCCAGTGCCTTCCAACTTTTTTCTGCTTCAATGAAATATACTTAATGGCAGAGGAAAGTGGTCATTTTTCTGACTAGAAGGAGCAGAGCTTCCATCATTTGAGAAGTGAATATAAATGTCCCAATTTGAGCTCTTCTTTGGGAAATAGTATGTTTCCTTTTTTGCCTTCCTAGACTAGGTACCTATATCTCTGGAACCTCTCTTCACACCTAATGTACTACATTTATTGTGCCTCTATCACCATTATAATGCAAGTCTCTCATTTATATGTAGGAATAAATAACTCTAAGATGGGGATAATTACACTAACTACCTCTTTAGGGTTGTTACAGAGATCAAATGGAATAATAATTGTAAAGCACTTAGCACAGTGACTGACACACAGTGAGTGTTTTATACTCAGTTATTATTGTTGTTATCCTAGACAAGTCACTTTATGTTTCAAAACCTGAGGATTATATTTGTATACTGTATATTTCAGTATTTCAGTCTGCATTCATTTCTTTCTCAGGAGGCAGATAGAATTTTAATCATGAGACTCTGAGACTGTCTTGTATCATTGCATTGCTGAGAATAACTAGGTCATTCATAGTTCATTAAAATATATTACTATCACTGTGTACAATATTCTTCTGGTTCTGCTCATTTTACTTTACATCAGTTCATATAAGTCTGAGAAAGTTCACTTCTTAAAATGATTCATTGAAGGACAGGAGAAAATGATGAATGAATGATGAAAAAAAGGTTTTAGAGATGCAAATTGGGCATAAGAGGGAGCTTGGAATAAATGGACATACTTGTCTTAATAGAATTATAGGGGCTTGAAGGGAGAGAATATTTGAAATAGTTAGTGGGGAGTGTGAGAAAGTGAATCAAAGAAGAACTTAGCAATAAGAACTCTATTGAGAATAGACATTGTATATTTTTGGCTAACTCAGAGTGTGATCAAATAACTTTTTTCCAACATTGTTCTGTAACATGAAAAGAACAGATGGAGAGGTAGCTCAGGCTTATAATATATCAACACATGACAGAAGTTACAAAAAAGAATGATAAATTCAAGGTAGCCAAGAGTGACTTTTTAATTGGTCAGTGAACGTATCAGAACTGTGAAAAAAGTTATTTCTAGAAAAAAAAAAACAGATGAGAAGCACAAGAAATGATAGTGTAGGAATGAACCACAATTCTACCAGGGGAGGGAAGACTCATTGACTATACAATGGATCTGGATAGTATATATAACAATTGGGTATTCTAGAAAAATTGTTACTGTTTTAGTTTGTGATTCCTGAGATTTTTTCCTATGAATGTTTAACACTAATACTTTGTATTTAGATGTAACTGATAACAGCTATTTAGAAATATTTGACAGTTTTATTTTAATTGATGGGCTTTTGAAATGAATTATTTCATACATTTTTATCAAGTAGAGATATATTGTTTATTATTTGGAAGAAGAGGCTTTGAGACAGAGATGGGCTAACTTAAAAAAACATTAAGCAAAAGAGAAAGAGGAAAGAGAAAAAGGGAGAGTTACCTACTGCTAGACACAAGGGCTGCAGAGTTCTAGATTTGATTTCATTAAACCTCATGACTTTTGATGGATCTGAGAAAAAGTGTCCCTTAATTTTCAAAAGCAAAATTTCTCAAACAGTTCTATTAAAATCAACCTTTTGAAGTCATTCCTTCTCTTGCTTTACCAAAGGTTCAAAATATCTACCAATGCTTAGCTATAGATACTCAAAAATATTAAAATGTTTCCAGTAGTTATAGATATTAAAAAAGGTAAACATTATTTTTTCTCTTAATAAGAATATGGTCAAAGATTTCCTAATGAGTATAAATAAGTTGGAAAATGGATGAGTGCATTGAAGTGGTGCCTCTTTTCAAGGCTGATTAAAGGAAAATTATTGCTCAGCTTTCTGGCTGGGAAACAACCAAGAACCATTCATCAACAACACACATTAATCGAAAACCTCCAGGGTATGTGCCACTATGCCAGGAGCATCCATCCTTGGATACAATGAAACCATGAAGGAGTAAAGAATGCAGACACAACTAAGTAAAGCTTTTCTGCCAAGTGCCAAGTATTGGAACACTTAACCTCCTCTTGCCCTGATCACTGAATCAACACTAAATATCTTTTGAGACACATTATATTTTGACTTTTGGGTCTCCACTAATGTCAGTGGATTAAGGTTGGTTTTTGCCCCCTTCAAATTATGTTGACCTTACCAAGAAAGAAAAACCTTCCATTATTCCCCCAGTTTATGGGGGTAAAAGCAATGAGGTCTTGAAATTCTTAAGTCAGAAAAAATAATCAGTAATAGCACAAGAGTTAGTATAATAAAGGAAGCCTGAGGATCATGACAATATTTAGGAATTAATTTAATGGTATTCAACCCACCTGACCTCTTCATATTGCAATGAAAATCTTCATACTCTTTCACTAGTAATACTAGTGGCTTTCCCTTTTACCTTTTATGTATGTCATTTAGGTCAATAAGATTTCCATAGCCATTTTCAACTTATCCTTCCTAAATAGAATTTTATATTTAACATCTCCAAACTTTATTTTTTCTCTGAGTCCCTTATCCTAACTCATTTCAGGAATTATTTGCCTTTTAATCTCTATATTTATGTGCTTTTTTTCATCTTTGTCAGTTTACCTGGGACCTTTGTCATTTTGATCCATGTGTTTTTTCAAACTATAACAATCTTCCGGCCTCTGAGTTTTGCTTTTTGAAAGTTTTTAATTCAAATCCCAGTTATATGACACTTTCCTCCTCAGTAGAGGTATATAGTCAACTTTATTATTATAAGTTTAAACCTGTACTGGGGGCTGTAACAGATATGCATTGAAAATATTCTTTTCTTCAGGACACCTCATAAAGTGTCAGATAAGTGGTACAGTTGATAGAGTGCTGGTCCTAAAGACTGGTAGACATTAGTTTAAATTCAATCTTAGACATCTATTATTAGTGTGACCCTGAGAAAGTCAATTAATATCTTTCTGCCTATTTCTTCATCTATATAATGTTAAAAATTATAGCACGTAACATATAAGATTAAGTGAAACAATATTTTAAGCACTTAGAAAAATGACTGGTACATAGTAGGTGCTTAATAAATGCTTGTTCCCTCTTTTTTTCCTTTCATTAATTTCTATCATCATCAAAGTCTAGAATGATACCTATTTTTCTTCTGGTATCTTTCCAGATATCAAGAATCTCAATTGTATTTTTAGTAAATGTTGAATGTTTGTTAAGTATTATCCATTCTAGGGGAGAAGAGGAATAACTTATTTTTCTAGAGTTTTGTAAGTCTGGAAGGATTTTAATTTATATAAATAAAAGCCATTCTCCAACTGATGAATGGCTTAAGGATATGAAATTACTTCTTAATATAAAAAACTAGATAATCTAAGAAATTATAGGAAAATTGACAAATTGATGCAGTTCATTACCTGCGAATGGATGCGACCATTCTAAAAACTAATTTGGAATTATTTACAAAAGGCTTCTAAATATTGCATGCCTTTGACTTAGCTACATCACTGCTAGATGTATCTAAAATTTGATAAAGAAGAAAAAGTACTATTTGTACACATGCAAAAATATTTACAGCAGTTCTCTTTATAATATAATTATTTTGGTAGCACTTAGCACCATTGTGGCACAAAATAGGCACTTAATTAAGTGACTGAGATTGTGATAAAAAAAATGGAAAATAAGGGTATATTCAACAAATGAGGGATGGTTGAAAAGGTTTTAGTATATGAATTTGAATGTAAGCAATAGTGTTATAAAAAATAATAAACAGAAAGGCTAAGCAAAGATGGAAGGGTAGTAGGAAGCAAAGCAGTGAACTCCCTCCTTACCAAGATCACATGGAATAGAACAACAACAAAACAGAAACAAAAATACCCCCAAATAGATGTAAAAATTCACTAGATTGAATTAATGGGGAAATGTAAGGAAAAAATCACAACGATCATTTTCCCAACTCATATCAGCATAAAGAGACAGAGAAAAAAGTTTGAAAAAACAAAGGATGGGGTCTGCCATAACCAGCTATGCAAAAAGCATTCCAGTTTAGGGACCAGGTAACGAGAGGCACTGAACATAACTGAACAAAAGAGGTCAAGTTTCCTCAGAGCAAGCCTTCAGGGCTACTCCTCTAATAGATACATGGAAAACAAAGCAAGCCTGGCTTACCACAAGTACGAGAGAAGAATATTCTGCAAGCATAGAACAATGCTCACTCTAACCCAGGAATAGGAAAAAATAACTAGAAAAATTAACAAAAAATTATTTTAAAAAAAACTGACCTTAGAATATTACTTAAGTGATATAAAAGACCAATATGTGAAATCAGAAAAGTATAACAATACCAAAAGGAAAATTAGAAGACTCACAAAAAAGTGTGAAAAAATGTAAGTCCTAAAGAACCTCTGGATACCTCTGTAAAGAAGTTTTGAGGAAAAAAAGAAATAATAAAAGACTTGACAGAAAAATTCAATAGCTGGAAGAATTTACTGAAGAAATCACTTTCCTAAAAACTAGACTAGGACAAAAGAAGTAGTAGCATAAAATATATTAAAGAAAATAATTCCCTATGCACCAATGGAAATGGAGGCCAAAAATATCACAGAAAAAAACAACTCTTTAAAGAATATAATTGGTCAAATGGAAAAGGAAACAAACAATAACAACAATTCAAGGAAGAAAATAATTCCTTAAAATTGGAATTGGAAATATAGATGCTAACGAATTCATATGACATCAGAAAACAATGACAAATTTTGAAAAATAAATTAAAAATAGGAAATAATCTAAAATAACTAATTGGAAAAATAATCAGCTGGAAAATAAATCTAGGAAGAATATTCAAAGTCTCATTGGAATACCTGTAATCTATGATTTAAGAAAAAGAGATTGCACACCATATTATAAGACACCATCACGGAAAACTGCCCTAATATCCTTGAACAAGAAGTAAAAATAGAATCTGAGAGAATTCATCAATCATCACCTGAAAGAGACAACAAAACAACATATTCCAGGACTATTATAGCCAAATTCTTGAATTCTTTATAAGCATAGAGAAGGAAATACTTAAATATAATGGAGCCACAGTCAGGATTACATAGGACCTAGTAGCTTTCACATTAAAGTACTAGAAGGCATAAAATATGATATTCTGAAAGAGAAAGGATATAGGAATAAAAACAAGAATTACATACCCAGCAAAGTTGAAGATCATTTTCTTGGAGGGAAAAAAAAGCTGGTGTTTAATGAAATAGAGGAATTTCAGACTTTCCTGCCAAAAAAAAATAAAACTGAAAAAAAAAAAAAACTTGATGAGAAAGTTTTATTCTCAAGGGAGGCATAAAAAAGTAAAGAAAAAAATTTGAGGATTTTGATAAGACTAAATTAGGTACATTCATACCCTGGATATGATCACTGAAGTAATTGAAATATCTATGATATTTGACATACTTTACATAATTAAAGTACTCAAGATAGTTAAAGTATATACGATCACTATCAGAGCAATGGAAAACAGGAATATACAGAGAAAGAACTATGGAAATTAATTAAGATGAGTTGATATGCACCCTCTGTCAACAAAAAAAAAGAAAGGAAAGAGAAATGTTTGTGGAGAAGAAAAAATGAAGATAGAAAAAGGTAAAGTATTTCTCATTAAGAGGCACATATGAAAAAAATTCAGTGGAGAAGACAATAAGAGGTTGAGGGTTATGCTTGAAATTACTCCCAACAGAATAAATTATAAAAATTTAACTTAACATATAGGTGAGTAGTAGAGAAAGGGGAGACAAAGAATGTGAGGGGATGGACAAAAAGGGGGCGAATTAAGGGAGATAGTTTTTGAAAACAAAATATCTATAAACAGGAACAGGCTAAAAGGAGAGAATGAGAAGATAAGTGGTTAAAACAAGATGAAAAGAAAAGCATGATTAGTAAATCATGACTACGGATGTAAATGGGATAAACTTCCCCCATAAAACAGAAAAATTTAGCAGACTAGATTAAAAAGAGAATTCTGCAATGTGCTATCTACAAGAAACACAATTCATTCAAGGAGACAACAGAGTAAAAGTAAAGAGTTCTAGTACAATCTACTTTAACTCAAATAAAGTAAGAATATCAAGGATAAACAGGAGTCATGATCAGTCAGAAGCAAGAGTAAAATTTGATAAAATCAAAGAGATAATAATGGAAATTACAATGAAACAATGTCAGTACTAAACATATATGCACCAAATTCCTAAAAAAAGTTAAATGAGGTAAAGGAGGAAATACATAGTAAAATGTTATCACTGAGGGGCCATAAATTCTCCCCTCAGAAGTAGATGAATCCAACCAAAAAATAAAAAAAGGAAGAAGTTAAGGAGGTAAATAGAACTTTAGAAAAGTTTGATATGATAAGCATCTGGAGAAAACAGAACGACTTTAGAATACATGCAATCCTCATCTACAACTTCATCAAAATTCATGTACATATTATTTACTTAGACAAAATTTCATTGTCTAATGCATTCTTTTTTCTCCAGCACCTATCTTTATTCTTAGTTGCATTGGTTTTATTTTTCTCAGCCATTATAGTTTGAGGTAATCAAAATTATCCATTTCATTTTTTGTTATGCTCTCTGTTTCTTGTTTAGTCATAAATTTTTCCCTCTTTCATGATTCTGACAACTAAACTTTTCTGTGTTCCCCCACTTTGTTTATGATATCACTCTTTATTTCTAGGTCAAGTATCCATTCTGACCCTATCTTGGCATATGGTGTGAGAGAGTGATCTGTTTCTAGTTTCTACCATATTCTTTTCCATTTATCCTACCAACTCTTGTCAAATAC
This sequence comes from Gracilinanus agilis, assembly GCF_016433145.1. Lineage (NCBI taxonomy): Eukaryota > Metazoa > Chordata > Mammalia > Didelphimorphia > Didelphidae > Gracilinanus > Gracilinanus agilis. The sequence goes on from NC_058131.1 coordinate 87,509,110, forward strand.
TCTGTTTTTTCCCCCTATTTGTTAACATCTAATTCATGATATTCATATTTATTAGGTATATTTTTTCTCATTAGAAGGCAGGCTTATTCTAATTAGGAATGTATCTTTATTCATGTATTTCCTTTGGTTAGCATAATATATAGGTACATAATAGATGGTTGAGAAATAGTGATGAATGGTTAATTGTGACTGAATGATAAAACTCAACAAATAATAATTAATGATTAAATATAACTTTATGCTGAGTATATTGTGGGAAATCTATAGGATCTTTCTTTTTTTTTCAACACTTAAAAATGTGAAAAAAATTGGTTTGGGTAAAGTATAGGTGACATTCTTATATGCAGCTGACATAAACCTGGGAAGAATGTATAATATTTTAGATGACATGATTCAGATCCAAAAAGATCTCAACAGGAAAGAATGATTGTCAGAATCTAATAAGCTAAAATTTAATAGGTATAAGTGTAAAATCTTATACTTTTCTTCCAGAAGTTGACTGCACAGATATAGGATTAGAGAGGCATAGCTAGGAAAATAAGCCAGAGGATTTGGTAACTAAAGTTTTGCAAAGTATATTTAGTATGGCACAACAAGGCAAATAATAAAATGTAGTCCTGAAATGCAGTGAGATATATATAAGTTGCATAATCCAGATCAAAATGCTTACCAACTCTTGGAGGGGATGGGAGCAGGAAGAGAGGGAGGGAGAAAATTTGGATCATATAACTTCAGAAAACTTCTGTGGAAAGTTGTTATTGCAGGCAATTAGTAAAATAAAACAGGCGATTAAAAAAAAGCGATACATGTGAGAATTAAGATCATGTTCTCCCCTAGCTATAGTCATATATTATGTTTTTTTTCTTTGCACCATATATTAGAAAGAATGAAAAGAAATGTGTGTTAAGAAAACTGATATATATTAACGAGTTCTCAGTTTGAACTACTAATTTAGTCTGTTGAACCCAAATATCTCTTGAGATCTACCATTCATAGGATCATATTAGGAACTTGATAAAAGGTATTTGCAAAGATAAACTAGTCATTATCACTTGATTTTAAAAAACGTCTAATTAGATCTAATCACACACTAACTATGGGAAATTATTTGAATTACCCATTTAAACTAATCTCAATTTACTAATGAATATAGTAACTTCATCTTGCACATAAAACTCTCTCCAAAGCTATTCCTATAAAGTAAATATCAGTACTTTAATAACAATTCTCTCAGACCGTGGTGCTTGCTAGTTGTGTGACCATGAGGAAGTTACTTACCTCTATTTCAGTTTCCAGATCTGTAAAATGAGTTGGAGAAGGAAAAGGTAAACCCTCTCTAGTATCATTGCCAAGAAAACTCCAAATGGGGTCATGAAGAGTTGGACACTACTGAAGTGACTGAATAAAAATTCACTCTACCACATATATAGGTGATCATGGACAAGACATTTTAACCCCGTACCTGAGTTCTCTTAAAAGTAAAAATATGCGGCCTCAGCCACTTCCCAGCTGTGTGACCCTGGGCAAGTCACTTGACCCCCATTGCCCACCCTTACCAATCTTCCACCTATGAGACAATACACCGAAGTACAAGGGTTTAAAAAAAAAAAAAGAAAAAAAAAGAAGTTAAAAAAAAAAGTAAAAATATGATATTAGAAAAAAATAAATTCTAAGGTACCTTCTAGCCTTAAATCTAGTTTAACAAAGTTATCCTTTACCTTAATAACTAACAGCCTACTAGATGATTCAATTGAATCAATATATAGGAAGTCTGAATTGTATGTAAACAAGGCTTAGACATCTCTATGTATCAACCATTCTATCAAAGTCTTATTAATTAAGTGAAGAAACTGTTTGACCAGTTTGTAAAGAGTGAAGAATTGGTGGAAACAATGGTAATAATGAGGTAACTAGATCAGAATACCGTAAAACAAAGTAAGGCTTACTGATTTCATCAGTGAGGGTGTCTTTCTCACTAGAGAGAGTCAAACCATTCAGGAAGGAAGCACTGTTTTTATAGGGCCAGAGAGGAGTATTGGGGTCAAAGTTGATTAGAACCTGTTGCTGAGGCTAAAGATTGATCTGGTGCAGTTACCTTTATACCTAGTTTCAGGTTTGGGGTTTCTGCATAACAGAATGTGGAGAGCTAGGCTAATTCTTAGATAGATTACATAAAAGGATACCATGATGATTTATGTGTTGAGTAATTTGCATTACTAATACTAATGAGAGAATACAGACTAAATAGGTGTAAAAAATGGTGTGTTTTTCAAAACTGAGTAAGTCTAGGATCCACAAGTTTATTGGATGAAATGAAATGACAACATAAAGTATGTTAGGATTAGCTGAAGAAACTCAACCTTATACTATGGCTTTGTAATAAACAGTTTAGAAGTTAAGAGTCTAATGGTTAACCAGGAAAAAACAATTGTACTCAATTCTCAGACAATGAATTGCTTGGAGGACAGGAGAGAATTTTATCTTTCCCCACCCTGCCTTAACTTTTTTTAAACATTTATTAATATTCATTTTTCACATGTTTACAAGCTTCATGCCCCTACTTTCCCCTTCACCCCCCGCTCTCCCCCCACCCATAGCCAATGCACATTTCCACTGGTTTTAACATTGGTGTGGTAGTTTCGAGTCCACATCCCCAATCATGTCCTCCTCAGCCTATGCATTCAAGTAGTTGTTTTTCTTATATGTTTCCTCTCCTGCAGTACTTCCTCTGAATGTGGGTAGCGTTCTTTACCATAAATCCCTCAGAATTGTCCTGGGTTTTTGTATTGCTGCTGGTACAGAGGTCCATTACATTCAATTTTACCATAGTATATCAGTCTCTGTGTACAATATTCTTCTGGCTCTGCTCCTTTCGCTCTGCATCAGTTCCTAGAGGTCTTTCCAATTCACATGGAATTCCTCCAGTTTATTATTCCTTTTAGCACAATAGTATTGCATCACCAGCATATACCACAATTTGTTCAGCCATTCCCCAATCGAAGGACATACCCTCCTTTTCCAGTTCTTTGCCACCACAAAAAGTGCAGCTATAAATATTTCCGTACAAGTCTGTTTATCTATGATCTCCTTGGGGTACAAACCCAATAATGGTATGGCTGGATCAGAGAGCAGGCATTCTTTTATAGCCCTTTGAGCATAGTTCCATATTGCCATCTCTTTCTACCTCTTGCTGCTGTGAGGTGTTGGAAATATATAGACATGCTGATGATTTATGTGCATTTATTTTGTGTCCTGCAACCTTGCTAAAGTTGTTGATTATTTCTATCAGCTTCTTAGTTGATTCTCTAGGATTTTTTAAGTATACCATCATGTCATCTGCAAAGAGTGATAGCTTAGTCTCCTCATTGCCTATTTTGATACCTTCAATTTCTTTTTCTTCTCTAATTGCTATTGCTAGTGTTTCTAGTACTATGTTGAATAATAGAGGTGATAATGGGCATCCCTGTTTCACTCCTGATCTTATTGGGAAGGTTTCTAATTTATCCCCATTTCATATAATGCTTGTTGATGGTTTTAGGTATATACAATTTATTGTTTTTAGGAAGGGTCCTTCTATTCCAACACTTTTCAATGTTTTCAATAGGAATGGGTGCTGTATTTTGTCAAAGGCTTTTTCAGCATCTTTTGAGATAATCATGTGATTTTTATTTGTTAGATTGTTGATATGGTCAATTATGTGGATGGTTTTCATAATGTTGAAGCATCCTTGCATTCCTGGTATAAATCCCAACTGATCATGGTGGATGATTTTCTTAATTACTTGCTGGAGTCTCTTTGCTAGTATTCTATTTAAGATTTTTGCATCTATGTTCATTAGGGAGATTGGTCTATAGTTTTCTTTCTCTGTTTTTGGTCTCCCTGGCTTTGGGATCAGTGCCATATTTGTGTCATAAAAGGAATTTGGTAGGACTCCTTCTTTGCTTATCATATCAAATAATTTGTATAGTATTGGGATAAGTTGCTCTTTGAATGTCTGATAGCATTCATTTGTGAATCCATCAGGCCCTGGTGATTTTTTCTTAGGGAGTTCTTTGATGGCTTGTTCAATTTCTATTTCTGATATGGGATTATTTAGGTATTCTATTTCTTCTGCTGTTAATCTAGGAAATTTATATTTTTGTAAATATTCATCCATATCTCCTAGATTGCTAAATTTATTGCCATATAATTGGGCGAAATAGTACTTAATGATTGCCTTAATTTCCCCTTCCTTAGAGGTGAGGTCTCCCTTTTCATCTTTAATACTGTCAATTTGGTCTTCTTCTTTCCTTTTTCTTATTAGATTGAGCAGTACTTTGTCAATTTTATCTGTTTTTTTCAAAATACCAGCTTCTAGTCTTATGCATTAATTCAATAGTTCTTTTACTTTCGATTTTATTAATTTCTCCCTTAATTTTTAGTATTTCTAATTTAGTTTTCATCTGGGGGTTTTTAATTTGCTCGCTTTCTAATTTTTTGAGTTGCACACCCAATTCACTTATCTCTACCCTCCTTAATTTGTTAATATATGCACTCAAGGATATAAATTTCCCCCTGAGTACTGCCTTGGCTGCATCCCACAGCGTTTGGTAGAATGTCTCATCATTGTCATTCTCTTCAATGAAATTGTTGATTGTTTCTATGATTTCTTCTTTGACAAATTGGTTTTGGAGAATTATCATGTTTAATTTCCAATTGGTTTTTGATTTGCCTGTCCAGGTGCCCTTACTAATTATTATTTTTATTGCATTATAATCTGAAAAAATCTCATTTATTATTTCTGCTCTTTTGCATATGTTTGCAATGAATCTATTCCCTATTACATGGTCAATCTTTGTGAATGTACCATGTGCAGCTGAAAAGAAGGTGTATTCCTTTTTGTCCCTATTTATTTTTCTCCACATATCAATTAAATCAATTTTTTCTAGGACTTCATTCACCTCTCTTACCTCTTTCTTATTTATTTTTTGGTTTGATTTATCTAGATCTGAAAGAGGAATATTTAGATCTATCACTATTATGGTTTTACTATTTATTTACTTCTTGAGTTCTGCCAGTTTCTCCTTTATGAATTTGGATGCTATACCACTTGGTGCATATATATTGAGCAGTATTATTTCCTCATTGTTTATACTGCCTTTAATCAGGATGTAATGACCTTCCCTGTCTTTTTTAATCATATCTATTTTTACTTTGGCTTTGTCAGAGATCATAATAGCCACTCCTGCCTTCTTTTTCTCATTTGATGCCCAAAAGATTTTGCTCAAGCCCTTAACCTTAAACTTGTGTATGTCTACCCGCCTTATATGTGTTTCTTGTAGACAACCTATGGTGGGAGTTTGGTTTCTGATCCACTCTGCTATTTGCTTCCTTTTTATGAGCATTCAGAGTTACAATTATCAGTTGTGCATTCACTGACATTTTTGTATCCTCCCCTAGACCCATCCCTACTTACACTATTTTCTTTTAAACCAGTGGTTTGCTTTGAGCCAGTATCCCTTATCCCCTCCCTTGATTGACTTCCCTTTCTTCCCCCTCACTTGTTATTCCCTTCTTTGTTTTTTAAAGGCCTAATGAATTCCCTCCCCCTTCTTCTCTCCTCCTTTATTTGATCTCCACACTCCCCTGCTCCCTTTGGTTTATCCCTTCTGACTTTCTCAGTAGGGTTAGATAGAGTTTTTTATCCCAATGGATAATAAAGCTACTCTTCCCTCTCTAGGGTGATTACACTGAGAGTAAGGTTTGATTATTACCTCTTAATTCTCTCTTCCTCTCCTTCTTATAATAGTATTTATCCCCTCCCCTTCCCATGCCCTCTTTGTGTGTAATAGAATATCCTATTTTTCTTATTTAATCAGAATTTTCTTGGTGTCCCCTACTATTTCCCCCCACTCTTCTCCCCCCATGTCATCTTAGACCATTTAGTATCCTGTCCTCTCCCTATGAATTATTCTTCTGGTTGCGATAATAGTGAATATTATAATAATGAATAGAGTTCACTACAGAGAATTATACATAGCATTTCTCCACATAGTAATACTGATAAGTAGATCTTATTTAAGCCCTTAAAGAGTCAAACTTAAAAAATTATGAGTTTTCTTTCTTTTCCCTCTGTTTCTTATTTAACTTTTCATGTTTCTCTTGATTTTTGTAGTTGGGTATTAAACTTTCCATTTAGTCCTGGTCTCTTTTGTGCAAAAACTTAGACATCTTCAATTTTGTTGAATGCCCATACTTTCCCCTCGAAGTATATAGTCAGTTTCAATGGGTAGTTGATCCATGGCTGAAGGCCCAGATCTCTTGCCTTTCTGAATATCATATTCCAAGCCTTGAGGTGTTTTAGAGTGGAGGCTGCCAGATCCTGTGTGATCCTGATTGGTGCTCCTTGATATTTGAATTGTCTCTTTCTGGCTTCTTGTAAGATTTTTTCCTTTTACTTGAAAGCTCTTGAATTTGTCTATTATATTCCTAGGTGTTGACTTTTCTGGGTCCAGTGTAGAGGATGATCTATGGATCCTTTCAATGTCTATATTACCTTCTTGTTGTAGGACTTCAGGGCAATTTTGCTGAATAATTTCTTTAAGTATGGAGTCCAAGTTTCTATTAATTTCTGCTTTTTCTGGAAGACCAATGATTCTCAAATTGTCTCTTCTAGACCATTTTTATTGGTCTGTCACTTTCTCATTGAGATATTTCATGTTTCCTTCTATTTTATCAGTCTTTTGACTCTGTTTTATTTGTTCTTGTTGTCTTGAGAGATCATTGGCTTCTAATTGCTCAATTCTAGCCTTTAGGGACTGGTTTTCAGTTATAATCTTTTGGTTTTCCTTTTCAATCTGGTTATTTCTGTTCTTCAGTTGACTTGCCTCACTTTCCAATTGTTAAATTCTGCCTTTTAAGCTGTTATTTTTTGCCAGATCGCTTTCATCTTCCTCAACATCTCATTTTTGAATTCTTCAATAGCTTGTGACCAGTTTTCATTGTTTTGGGAAGGTTTGGATACTTGTTTGTCCTCCTCTGTTGTCTGAATTTTCTCTGTGTAAAATTTGATGAGTGTTCCAGAGTTTTTCTTGATAATCTTTTTCTTCTGGGGTTCTTGCCTTGCCATTGTTAGTCCTGCCCCTTTTCAGCTTTGTCTTCACACTCAGGGTCTGCCTGCGCTTTCTAAGCTCCCAAGGGCTCTGGTCTCCTTGTCCTCAGGGTCAAGCCTCCTGGTAGTCCCTGGTCTGCCCCTCCTCCCAAGGCTCCTTCAGCAGTCTCAGGGGCTACTTCCTCCACTGAGCTCCCATCTGCACTGGGTCCCCTCTTGAGGTCCAAGCGTGGGCTCAGGATCTTTGTCCACGTCTAGGGCACTGCTTCACCTGCGCAGACGCTCAGGAAAGTCCTTGCACTGGAGATCTTTGTCCTCGCCTAGGCCTAGGGCAATGTTTTCACCTGAGCAGATGCTCAGGAAAGTCCCTGTCTTCGAGATCTTTGTCTGAGCCTAGGGCAGTGCCTTTACCCACTCAGACACTCGGGAAAGTCCCTGCCTTTGAGATATTTGTCTGAGCCTAGGGTAATGCCTTCACCTGCACAGACGCCGGGAAAGTCCCTGCTTTCAGGATCTTTGTTCTCCCTCACCTAGAGCAATGTCTTCACATGCACAGATGCTCAGGAAAGTCCCTGCGCGCCCCCTAGCCACCTGGAGTCCCGCATCTTGCAGCACTCAGGTACAAGCCCTGGGGCTGCTAGTGATTTACTGGTTGACCCAATCCTGTTTTCACTCCTATTTGTTGGCCTTGGTGCTGTGCATGGTGTGTGTGGGGTGGGTGAATGGGCTTCTGCCTCTTGTGTTTTAGTGAGAGCTGTTTCACCCCTTTATAGCATGGAAATGCCCAGATTCCACGTACCTTCAATAGTGAGCCCTGATGTGGAGTTCCCTTGTTCATCTGGACTCGTTTTTATGTCCCCTTGAGGAGTCCTGTATGCTTCGGGTAGGAGAGATCAAGCAGCTGCTCCTTACTCTGCTGCCATCTTAACCGGAAATCTCCCCATCCAATTGCCTTAACTTTTTGATGACTTTTTGGATTTCAAGGGATTGGAAGATTTGGACATTTCAGTAGTATTATAGTAGTAATTTGGGGACAACAGTGACTGACACTAGGGTCTGAATTATGATGTGAAGAAAATATGGACACTTAGTCAAGGTATGTTCAAGACTCTATAAGGTACCTACAAGTAAGCTATAGCATGCCTAAAAGGAAATTTATGAGAAAATCTTGTCATTGGTTAAAAGGACTTCCAGGACACTGAAGCTCGGAATCACTCCTTTCCAACATGTTCTCTTTAAGGTATAATCTACTTTTTGTTAGAATCTTCATGCTATAAAGCAGGGGTTGGCAATCTTTTTGGCCATGAGAGCCATAAACACCATATTTTTAAAAATGTAATTTCATGAGAACCATAAAATGCTCATGGCATGCGCTCCTGTAACCATGCCTAAAAAATTTGACTTTATGGCTCCTGCAGAAAGAGCCATATCTGGCCCTCAAAAGAGCCAGATATGGCTCCAGAGCCATACATTGCCGACCCCTGCTATAATGGGAGAGTATTTCACAAATTTCCAAGTATAACATTAGGAACACCTGTCTATAGCTCCTCAGGGCATTCTAGTCATCAGGGGAAAATAAGCAAACATTTTGGATAGTTGAGCAGACAAATCCAGTGATGGCTGAGAAAGTCAGTCAGGTATAAGCTAACTTGTGATATTATAATCAAATCATTACCACAGTGACATCATCTGAATCTGAAACAAAATAGATTTCCCATCTCCCATTTTCTATGACAGAGAGAGAGAGAGAGAGAGAGAGAGAGAGAGAGAGAGAGAGAGAGAGAGTCAAAGACAACCATAAAGAGACAGAGAAACAGAGAGAGAAGAATCCTGTTAGGGTTCATGAATTTCATATTTTATCAGTATCAAGAAATTTCACATTTGAATACATTTAAGAAAAAAGTTCAGAATCCCACTGTCTCATGGCTTAAAAAGGTCAAAAAGAGTATGGAGTAGTAGACTGAAGCTTTTAAGCTATGAAATTCCTACTTTTACTCTTGTTGTTAGACAGGAAAAAAAAGGCAAAAGCTGGACTTTCTCAACTCCAGGAAAAAAAAAGTTCAGGCAAAGGAATAGCAAAGGGCAGGTGCATCAGCAGTGGGATACTGCTCTGTAATCTCCAACCCAAATAACTATGCACTGTGTGCAATATAAGTGAAAAGTAATCACCAAGGGAAAGGATTGGGTTGATCTGGGGAAGAAAGAAAAGGACAATGATCTTTTAGATGGTGCTATTGAATTTTGAAGGAAACCAGGTGAGAAAAGAGTGGGAAATAAAGAAGGAGAGTATTCCAGAATGGGAGTAAGAGAATGAAAATGATTGAACTAGGGAGTTGGAGTATCCTATATGAAGAACAAGTATTTAATTAGTTTTGACCCAAAAAATACCTGGAAGACAAGAATATTGGGCAGGTAGGAAGGGTTCTTATTGTGAAATGCTTTAAATCCCAAGTCTTAGTATATTTCCCAAAAGAACTTTTTTTAAAAATATATCACACTAGGGGGCAGCTGGGTAGCTCAGTGGAGTGAGAGTCAGGCCTAGAGACGGGAGGTCCTAGGTTCAAACCCGGCCTCAGCCACTTCCCAGCTGTGTGACCCTGGGCAAGTCACTTGACCCACATTGCCCACCCTTACCAATCTTCCACCTATGAGACAATACACCGAAGTACAAGGGTTTAAAAAAAATATATCACACTACACATTTCCTATTCACTTTCATTTGGTTCTCATAGGAAATTTATTAAAGTGCACTTGATTTACTGAAATGCTTATGTTCCTCTAGCCTTGTAAAAAGAGGTATCAATAGAAAGGTAGCAGGTAAAGAGAAGGGATATAAATAAATGTGAAAAGCTTCTTTGAAGTGTTGGCCAAAAAAGAACTTTGTGTTTGAAAATTCTTTGTGATTCTGATTTAAGCACATAAAGAGGATTAAATTGTGTTGAAGCTGTTACTTCTATAAATAGACTTTCCATTCCTGTTCTTGAGTGGATAGACTTGAACAATAAAACTAGGGGAAGCAACTCTGTATCAATGAAAAATGCCTGAGGGAAAAGTGAAAGACAGAAAATCAGAACTCCTCTTTAGTTCAAAGCTTTAAAAAACAACTTCTTAACCATTTCCATAGGAATGATAATTTTCATAGAGCAAATACCAACAAGAGATGGAGATGAGTTGGAGTGAAAACCTCTGGGACTCCGTCCAGCCTTATGTTGCAATATTATTGCACTGTTTGCAATTAGCATTCAGATAGTTAAAAAGCAAAACTTATTTTCCTTGTCATAAATAAAGTGTTAGTCATATGGCCTTAGACATGACTTATTACTCACAGAACATGTTAATTAAGCTTCTAGCTTATTAAAACTAACTGATGGTGTAAGAACATTTGTTAGGGTCAATTATTATGTCAACTACCCTGACAACAATGTTTTTATTAAGCTCATGATTTCTACAGATCACAATTTAGTCTTTTACTACAGGCATGGGTTACATTCTGAATGCCACATTCGGTTGGCTTTAATGCTTATATCATCTGACTCTCACATTACTTCATGAAACTTATATGACTAAAAGATCTTGAGTAGGCTTCATGATTATTGATGGAACAAAACACTGAAAATATCCATCCTGTTAATTAGTCAAAACAAATGTTGTGAGAATAAATGCCAATTTTACAAAGATCTGTTTACTAATTAATTTTTAATGATGAAGTGATAAAAATCTTTAAAGATAATATGTCAAGAATGTCACAAACTTTAAAGGCTTATGTAGAAACTTACCTATTATCAAGATGATCATTTGTAACTTCTCACAAAATCCAAGCACAGTATGTGTATAATATATATATATATATATATATATATATCTGTTAAATACTGCTACTTCTATTTTCTTATATTATATATTTATGCATACATATGTATTTTATGAGTATAAATATTCGTCAAGGAAATAATAGAACTGGGTAAGCTTCCTCATTATATAGTAACCCAAGTATTTTATCATTGCAAAATTGACTGAAACATGTAAAGATTAAAGCATAGTATGGTCTCTTGTTTTTTTATTAAAAACTAATTTAATTCAGTGGACAAAAACAATTTCCTAAGAACTCCATCCAATTGTCTCCTATGAAATGTACCAAAATTATACAAAATTTCTTGAAAGATATGATGAGAGATTAACTGTTCTTTCAATGACTTTATAATAACTAAAATCAATTGAGGCATAAAACAAGGAGACATACTCACCAAAGATGTATATCACTGTCATAGAAGAGATTCTGCTAAGAGTTCAAGTGAACAGAGATTTATTTTAAAATGACTATGCATAAAGGATGATACTGTAAGAAAATTAGGGGCACATGAAAAAGTTTACCTGTTAGATCTAAGGATAAGAGAAGAATTTATGACTAAATAAGAGATAGAAAGCATTACAAGACATGGTTTTATGATAAATTTAAAAAGGATTTGTTCAAAGAAAATGAAATCAAGATTAGAAGAAAAGCAGAAAGTTGCGTGGAAAAGATCTCATTCCTTAACTATATAGAGATTTAAGTCAAACTTATGAAATAATTTCATCCTTCAATATAAAAATGATCAAAGGATATAAACAGACAGCTTTTAAATGAAGAAATCAAAGGTATATAAAGTCATATGAAAATGATGATAATATGTACTCTATATAACTCTTGAGAAAAATATAAATTAAAACATGTCTGAGGTACCACGTCACATCTATCATATTGGTCAGTATTTCAGAAAGAGAAAATGTGAAATGTTGAAGAGGATGTACGAAAATTGGGACACTAATACATTCTTGGTATAGTTATGATCTGAGGTAGTCCTGAAGAGCAATTAGGAACCATATACAAAGGATTCTAAAACTTTAAATCCTTTAATCCAATAATACTACTACTACATATATATCACAAATAGATTTTTAAAAAAGGAAAAGAAACTATTTGTATAAAATATGTATTATGAGTCTTTTGTGGTAGTAAATAATTGGAAATTGAGGTGTTGTATTATTTGAAGAATAGTTCAGTAAGTTGTAGTATATGATTGTAGTAGAGTACTATTGTGCTATAAGAAATGAGAAATAAGATGATTTTAGAAAAACCTGTAAAAACTCATATCAACTGATGTAAAGTGAAATGAGCAAAACCATAAAAAGTCATTGAGTATAGAAAAAGCAAAATGCTTTGGTGAAAAGCTCAATGAACTAAGTCATTCATTGATGAATGACCTAGTTGTCCTCAGCAATACAGTGATGCAAGAAATTCCCCAGACGTTAATGATGAAAAATGCCATTCATTTCCAAAGAAAGAACTGATATGGTTTCAATGCAGACAAAAATATATTATTTATCACTTTATGTCATTTTCTGTGTATTTTTGTCAAGATATCTTCCATAAACAGAATAATATAGAAAAATAATTTACATGATTGGACATGTAAAATCTATATCAAAGAGCTTATTACTTTAGTGATGGTATGGAGTTAGAAAATTATTATAGAAGCATGTGAAAGGAGAAGAGGATTAGGAACTAATTTTTTAATGAATGCTTAAAAATTTTTTGCATATAATTAGGGACAATAATATATTATTTTTAAAATGTCTATGCATGATAGATCAATGTCTACAACATTAAAGATTAAAATGACATTAATAAACATGCAAAACTTAGGCAAATTATCCATAAATCAAGTTGATGAAAAAGGCTATATTTCAAATTGCGATATGCATTTGCATAGACAAACTTTATAGCTCATTTAGCTGAAATAAACATTTACAAGTAGACACTGAATCAAAAATCAGAATTAAAGTGAATAGGCTAGATTTCCTTTAAGGAAATAGAAGTTTTTATCTTATTGATTTTTTAAAATCAAATTATTTTCCAAATATATCATTCTGCCTTTTCTCCAGAGTACCTTTCTCACAAACATTTTCAATGAAAACAACACAAAGAATAACAAGAATTAAAAATATCAATCTGGCCAAAATCACCTACACAGACTCTTTTGTTGTGGGGAGGCATTAATTCTCTTTTCCATCTTTGTTATTTTTCCTGGTTATCTTGTCAGCTTCAATACTGAATTGTTATCTCTTTACAAATGACTTTCACAATCCTGTATCCAGATGTAACATCATTCCTTGTGTTAATCTGATATCTACTGCTTCTGATTGAACATTTAATAATAGATATCCTGTAAGCATTTCCAACTCAACAACTGCAAAACTGAACCCTATATTTCTTCCATAAATTTTTCACTTTTATTAATTTTCCTATTATTGTTAGGGGTACCACCATCCTCCCAGTCATCATAGCTCACAAACTGTTATTCTCAAAAACTCTCTGAGTGGAATCACTCTTTCTCCCTATATATAATCTGTTGCCTAGAAATATTTGGGTAAACTGGGTTGTGGATGTTGTTATACATAAAGGTATACCCCAATCTCCTTAAGTGAAGTAAGGCAGCTTTGGCCTTACTACAATAGGGCCAGAGCACAAACCAGTCTTCCAAAACTTCTTGATGTAACAATAACAGGTTTATTAGTTAAACAAAAAGGTAAGGAGGGAGAATTTAGGAAGGAGGATGCCCTAAGGTCTCTAAAGTCTCTTACTTCCCTCTTCTCCTTAAGTCCATTGTGAGATGGAGTCTCTGTGACCTTGATGCTCTCTAGCACTCCCTGCTTCTGGCTAAATATTCCCAAACCCTCTCTAAGCTACCTAACACTAATATCCTCCCATGCCAGTTCATATGGATGTTATTAGTTTTTCCAATATGGATAAGGATTAACTCAAGGTAACTGAGGTCACCTCAGCTGGACTGAGTCATAAGTGAACACCTCAGTGAGCACACAACAAAAGACTGGATAATGCTTCTTCTTAGTCATGTTTGATAGTATAAAGATCTTCTGCTTACTTTATTCTGTATCAATTAATTTGTCTTTATTTGTTTCTCTGACTCATTCATATTCAAAAGTTATTTTCAGATAGTAACATTCAATAATATTTATGTGTCACATGGGTCACATTTACTTTTAACCATTCCTCAAGGAACAACTTGAACTCCTGAAGAATTTAAGAAATTGATCTCTTAAATTCAAATGTCCAAAACAGCACCCCAAAGTTTCTTTCTGCCTCTTATTTTCCCTATTTATTTTGAATGCACCATATTCTTTTCAGTCACTCAGCTTCTTAATCTCTAAATCAGTCATGGTTCTTGATTCTCTTTCAGGTGTCATAACCAATCAATGATGAAAAATTATCAATTCTTCCTCTACAATAACTCTTATATTTTCCAAGTATACCAAAAGATCACCACCCTACTTAAAATCATCACCTTTCATCTTTATTTTAATCCTCCCTCATCAGCTCACAGTTTTAGAAACAGCTTTCGAATTTTTCATGCTTGCTCATTTCTCTCATCTCACAACTGCCAATTTAATAATGCTAAAGCATCGATTTGGTAATATTGCTCTCCTTTTGAAACATCGTTAACTTAGAATCACCTCTAGGATCAAATACATAGTCTTCTATGAGAGCAAGAACTGTCTTTCCTTTTTGTTTTTTTCTAATTACTACACTGGTGCCTGTAACATATTAGCAATTTAATAAATGTTTATTGAATTGAATCAAATTCCTCATCACCTGCTGTTTCACAGAAAAGTCTCATTGATGTCTATTTAAATATTAAAATGCTATTTATAATTTAATTTTGATTTCTATATTTGGGTTTGAGCTGAGGAATCATTTTTCTCTTGCTCTCAAGTCATTTTGAAAATTAAGAAACTACAATAGGTCCTTTATAAAACACTCTCATTGTCTTTTACTTCCAAATGTATTAACAACATGACCTTAACTACTTTTTCAATTGATAAAGATATATTGAATGAATAAGATTATTTGACTAGATGTTAATAATGCCCAGTCATTGACTAACACCTGGGAAAACCAATGATTCAAAGCATTTCATCAACCTTTCTAAAATTTCAAAAGCAAAATTACTTAATTAAAAAAATCATCAAAATATTCTTGCTGAATTCCTATCTCATTGCTTTGTTGAGGCTATTTTATACCTTGATAAAATAATGTGGCTTTAAAATGATATTAATTTATATGGAAAATTACAGTAATATATTTTTCATTTACCTCTGTTCTTTTGAAGATGATTAAACAAATGAGAAGAAAAGAAAGGGAGATTCTTCAGGGACTTTATTTTTCTCAACACAGAGGCTTGAGATTTAATTTTCAATATAAATGAATATCAAATGCAAGTTTTTATTTGTTATAAATGGGGTTATATATATATATAGTTATTGTTTGAATATTTGAATATATTATTAGATATTAGATATTATTACTTTATTACCCATTTGCAAACATATGTTATCCTCTATATGGCAATGATTTTTTTCTTTTCATATGACAATATATCAGATTTACTTCCAATAATTTGCTAAGAGAGAGTTACTCCAATGAGCCTTATTTCTCTAATATATAAATCTGCGCAAATTTTTTTTTATAAATTCTCTTTTTTCCACAACTTTTGTGTTTCTATCGACTCTCTTCCAAATCATTCTAAATGTTCATTGACAAGAGATTTGATTTAGATAAAGAAGCATTTTTCTTTTTTATCTTTCTTGTCATCAAGTTTATTAATCCATGCTGTACATACACATCCTGCTTAGTGCTTTTTCATTTTATATTGCACTGGTTTCTAAATGCTATTTTTTTAAACAGCAAAATAATTAGTACCAATATTGAAATTCTTCTTCACAAAAAACTATGAAAATCCTGAATTACAGCCAATTCAGCAGGAAATGGTAATTTCCTAAGCATGATTAATTTTGAAATGCTCAAATTAAGTAATAAATTCAAAAAATGTCCTAATGAGATAAAGAATTCTAAGGCATGTTGTAAAAATAAAACGTACCATATAAATATTTCTTATTATTACAACTATTGCCATCATAATACTGAAACATAAAAAACATACTAGGAACTGTATTTGTTATTACAGCATCAATAAAGGAGAGATATACCATAAATGTGTCCCATCTTTTCAATTCTAGTGCCTGGCTACATACCTACTTTCACTAACTCTCTATAGAATGGTAAATAAGGAACTATATAAATGTTTAAATAGTTTCCAATGGATTGCCTTTGAAATAAGTTATTGCAGGGAAAATATTCAATACATTCTTAGAGCCTAAATAAATAAGCCAGGATATCGAATATTCTTGAGCTTGTCCTAGACTTCTCTGTGATGTCATGGTTACTTACATGACACCAAAAAGACTCTTTTCACCCCCACATACAACTGGTTGTAGTTATCTTTCTAGATAATTAGAGAAGTCATGCTCCTTTATGAAAGAAAATGTGAAGTTTATAATTAGCAATTGTTCCTAACCAATGCAGATAGAATTTTAGTTGGAACTTTAAGGAAGTCAGGAAGTGGAGGTAAGGAAGGAGAGCATTATAGCCATAGAGAAAAGGTAGGGAAAGATTTGAAGCAGCTAGAGGAAATAAGAGGCTATAACAACAGTTGAGGAAAGAGGTGACGAGGACATGGCTAGAAAAGAGAAGGGAAGACATTCAAGAAATGATGCCAACTGATATGTAATTAACAGGCCTTAAGAATCAATTGAATGTGGGGAGTGCAAGGTACTGGGAATCAGGGATGACATGTGGGTTTTGAGTCTGAGATACTGGGAAGGTGGTGTTGCCCTGCAGTATTAGGATAGGTAGAAGAGGGAAGATTTTAAGTGGAAAGATATTGAGTTTTATTTTGAACATGTTGAGTTTAAGATGTCTCTTGGACATCCAGTTCTGGGTTAAGATGTCTGCATAGTAGAAGCAGCATGCTTAATCTCTCCTAACCCACCTACACATGACACCTCAAATGGACACAAAAAACAAATCCAGATGAACAAAGGGACACAATAAAGCTCAAAATTGAAGGTATGTGGGATTTGGGTATTTCCATGCTATAAGGGGGTGAAATAGCTCTCACTAAAACAGGAGCTGATCAACCCCTTACACACATACCACCTACAGTGCCAAAGCCAGGGCATATCCATCAAAACTGACTATATACTTCCAGGGGAAAGTATGGCCATTCAACAAGATAGAAGATTTCCAAGTATTTGCACAGAAAAGACCAGGACTAAATGGAAGGTTTGATATCAAAACACAAAAAACAAGAGAAACATGAAAAGGTAAATAAGAAACAGAGGGGAAAGAAGGAAAACTCTTATTTTTAAATTTGCTTTTTTAAGGGCTTCAATAATATCAAATTATTTGTATTCTTATATGGATAAATATTATGCCTAATTCTAAAAATAATTTACTCACTATTAGAGTAATTAGAAGAATTAGTCATAAGGAGAGGTTGGAGTACTAAATGGTCTAAGACAGGGGTCGGCAACCTTTTTGGCCATGAGAGCCATAAGTGCCACATTTTTTAAAATGTAATTTCATGAGAGCCAAACAGTGCTCACAGTGCTCGCTCCTGTAACAGTGTGTGCTCCTGTAACAGGGCCTGAAAAAAATTTACTTTATGGTTCCTGAAGAAAGAGACATATCTGGCTCTCAAAAGAGCTAGATATGGCTCGAGAGCCATACGTTGCCAACCCCTGGTCTAAGATGATATGGGGGAAAAAGTGAGGAGAGGGAATAGAAGATGGCACCAAGAGAAATTTGAAGGAATAAGAAAAATAGGAAAATCTATACTACACATAGAATATAAAGGACTTCTCTACTAGCAGCAATGCAAGGATCCAGAGCAATGCTGAGTGACTTATGAGAAAGAAAATTAGCCACATTCAGAGGAAGAATGGTGGGAGTAGAAACACAGAAGAAAAACAACTACTTGAACACATGGGCTGATGTGGATGTTATTGGGCATGTAGACACTAAACAATGACTCTAGTCCAACTATCAATAATATGGAATTAAGTCTTGATCAATGATACATTTAAAACCCAGTAGAATTGTGCATTGGCTAAGGGGAGTTAGGGGGTTTGGAGGAGAGGGAAAGAACATGAAAAATGTAACTATGGGAAAATATTCAAAATTAAAATTAAAAAATTAAAAAATAAATTGAAATAAATAAATAAAATGTCTTAAAAGGAGTTGAAGATGTGAGATTGGAGATCAGGAGAGAAACTGGATCAGAAAAGGTAGATTTTAGAATCATCAGCAAAAAATATGGTAGTATAGAGGGCAAAGAGAAGAAATAATTAAGTGGATCTTTGTGGGAAACTTATAGTAAAAAGATATGATCTAGAGATGTAATCAGCAAAGGAGACTGAGGAATGGTCAGGGAAGAACTAGGATTGTGTAATATTCCAAACATAGGGAGAAGAGAATATTAAGTAGTGTCTATGTCAGTTCCCACAGACAGCTCTCTGGCTCCCTTTCTAGTTCCTGTCCCGAAATAGGTGATAATAAACACAATAATTAATAAACAGCATAATAAATAATGAATAACATATTACATTAATTAAAAATAATAATAAACAAATAAGTAAAAATTTAAAAAGATATGAAAATATAAAAATTAAATTAAATGTTAAAGAAAATATCTCAGGAGGTACCTGAGGATGAGGAGGAGATTTGCACCCACCTCAGGGGGTAATATTGTTATAATGCATATAATGTGTACATAATGTATATATTTGTATTTTAATGGTGTTGCAAGGTTTTTACATAGTAACTGTTAGTTGATTTTGAATTATGATCTTTAAGTAGGTTTGTTTCTATAAGAGTATATTTAGAAGTTTGTTACTTTCATAATTGGAAATATCTGTAACTGTAAAATTTTGTATGTAATATGTGACTTGCATTTTGCAAGATATTTTACTTTCTTTATTTCTTCCTCTCTTTAACTCTCCCTGAATAGAATATAGAATATTTAGAGAAAATATATTTATAAAATATAGAATGTTTCTAGTATAGAATATAGAATATTTAATTGGTAAGGTTCACTGGGGAAGAATATTCTTCCCAAAGAGTCTTAGCGGGGGAATAGTGTTATGAGGATTTATTTAGTTTTCATTAAGAGCAGGTTTTAGGTCAGAAAAAGGGTTTTTCCACTTTTACACTGTCCCTTTTAAGAGACCAAGCAGACAGATTCTTATTCCGGCCCTTTAAGAGTAATGCATAAAAATATTGAGGATGGTCAGTCCAAGTTCTCTGGAAGCCAAAGGGAACAGAGGTGGATGGTTAGAGCTCTCAGCTTGACAGTTGGTGGCGGTTGGAGTTACAGAAGATAATTAAAAATGTTGTAGAAGAAAACTTACCTTTTGTAATCAAGAGTTTAGTAATTGAGAGGTTTCCCTTCTCAGCTCTCTGAGGGAAAAGGCCTAGCTTTGAGGCCTATTTCTTTACAGGAGCTAGAGGGTGAACAGAGAGATGTCTGTGGGAACTGACACAGCCAGTTGGATCTTTGGAGTTGAGTGAGAGAGAGGAGTTGCATTCAGTTTCTTTGTTAAGAGAAACTGATATTTTGAGTTTTATAAATTATTGTAAGAATATAGAGATTCAATTTAACTTAGGATGAGATTATTAGAGAAATTATATTTTGTTTACTCAGGAAGCACAGTACAGTGCAGGTCCATCTTGGTGGACAATAAGAGACTCCAAGAGGAGACAGATATGGGGGGGAGAATATTTAGATATTTAGAATAAGATTAACAGATTTCATATGCTATCCCTAACTCCTAGTTTCCATCCTCCTTTCTTTTCCTACCACAACCAGTAATAAATTATAGTTGGATTAAAATGCTCTTGGCCTTTGATCCACCTCCTGAAATTCAGTTTAATTTCTGACAGATTAAGCTCATTAAAATAACTGGCAATTACCACTTTGTTATTAATATTCAATACTAGTCTAGATTAATTATACTAAAAATTGCTTGGCCCCATACCAGCGTTATTTACTTATAACAGCTGGGTATTATCAACTGGCTATCTATAATCAATAATAACACTCATATCAATAATAATCATAACAGTAGTAGAGAAAGATTAACAGGATCAAATGCTGCAGAGGAGTTGAGATGAATGAGGATTGAGAAGAGGACTGAATTTGTAATTTAAGATACCATTGGTCATTTTTCCCAATTAAGATGGAAGCAGAGTAAAAAGCAGCTGCTTAACCTCTCCTAACCCACACATATAGGACTCCTCAAGAAGACATAAAAACGAATCTAGACAACAAAGAGACCCTACAAAAGGGCGCAGCATTGAAGTTACATGGAATCGGGAAATTTCCATGCTATAAAGGGGTGAAATAGCTCTCACTAAAACGCAAGCTGAGCAATCCCCTCCAGCCCCACACCACCTACAGTTCCAAAGCCAGTGCACAAGAGTTAGAGCTAGTTTGGGGCACCCATTAAGTCATTGGCAGCTCACCAGGGCCTGCTCCTGAGAGCAGCAAAACTTAAGACCCCAAGAGGCTAAAGAATGTGCGGACTTTGAACACAGACCCTGAGCTCAGGCTCGGACATGGATCCTGAGCACAAGAGTGGACATGGATCCTGAGCTTGGGCATGGACCTTGAGTGGGGACCCAACTCAGAGGGTTGCATGATTGTGGAAGCAATTCCCTGAGATTGTTAAAGGAGCTTCAGGCAGAAAAACAAGGAAGGGGACCACTACGAGGCTAGACCCTGAGAACAAGTAGACTTGAGACCTCAGGAGCCTAAAGAGCACAGATAGACCCTGGGCATGAGGATAAAGCTGAGAGGGTGCTGGGCTAAAAATGGGAAGCTAGACACAGGAATCAAAGAAGAGAAAGATCAAGAAGTAATCTTTAACACTCAACAAATTTTGCACAGAAAAAATCCAGACAACAGAGAAAACAGCAGAGGAGAACAAACAAGTGATCATATCCAAACTTTCCCAAAAAATGAAAACTGGTTACAAGGTCTTGAAGAGTTCAAATCTGAGATTATCAGAAAGATGGAAGAGAGCAGACAAGAAAATAACAATTTAAAAGGCAGAATTTCACAAGTGGAAAGTGAGGCAAGTAAATTGAAGTCCAGAAATGACTAAATTGAAAAGGAAAACCAATCCCTAAAGACTAGAATTGGGCAATTTGAAAAATATGTCCCCAAATCAGAAGAATTGATAATCAAATTGGAGACCAAAATCAAACAGCTGGAAACAAAGGATAGACCAAATCAAAAAGGAAAATCAAAAGATTATAGCAGAAAACCAGTCTCTAAAGACAAGAACTGGGCAAGAATAATCCAGGGTTCTCTCAAGACAGCAAGAACAAATCAAACAAAGTCAAAAGACTGATAAAATATAAGGAAACATGAAATATCTCACCAAGAAAGTGACAGATCAAGAAAACAGGTCTAGAAGAGACAATTGGAGAATCATTGGTCTCCCTGAAAAAAACAGAAATTAATACAAATTTGGACTCCATACTAAAAGAAATTATTCAGCAAAACTGCCCTAAACTTCTACAACAAGAGGGCAATATAGACATTGAAAGGATCCATAGATCACCCTCTACACTAAACCCTGAAACAACAACCCCCAGGAATATAATAGCCAAATTCGAGAGCTTCCAAGTAAAAGAAAAAAATTTACAAGAAGCCAGAAAGAGACAATTCATATATGAAGGAGGACCAATCAGGATCACACAGGAACTGGCAGCCTCCACACTAAAAGACCACAAGGCTTGGAATATGATATTCAGAAAGGCAAGAGAACTGTGTCTACAACCAAGGATCACCCTCCCATTAAAACTGATTATATACTTCTAGGGGAAAGTATGGGCATTCAACAAGATAGAAGATTTCCAAGTATTTGCACAGAAAAGACCAGGACTAAATGGAAAGTTCAATATCCAATCAAAAAAATCAAGAGAAACATGAAAAGGTTAATAAGAAACAGAGAGGAAAGAAAGAAAACTCTTATTTTTAAAATTTGGCTCTTTAAGGTCTTCAATAAGATCTAATTATTTGTATTCCTATACGTAGAAATTTTATATATAATTCTCTGTAGTAAACTCAATTCACTATTATAGTATTCACGATTATAGTAATTAGAAGAATTATTCAAAATGAGAGGTTGGAATACTAAATGGTCTAAGATGATATGGGGGGATGGGAAAGAGGAGGGTGAATAATAGAGGGCACCAAGAGAAACTTAAATGAATAAGAAAAATAGGATATTCTATTACACACAAAGAGGGCATGGGAGTGGGAAGGGATGAATAATATTATAAGATGGAGAGAAAGAGAGCATGAAGAGGTAATATTTAAACCTTACTCTCAGTGTAATTAACCCTGAGACAGAAGAGCAGCTATATCAATTTGGATTATAGAACTCTATCTAACCATACTGAGAAAGTCAGAAGGGATAAACCAAGGGAAGGAAGGGAGTGGGGAGGTAAAAAATTAAGGGGAGAAGAAGGGGGAAGGAATTCATTGGGCCTTAAAAATAAAAAGAGGAGAATAACAAGGGAGGGGGTAGAAAGGGAAGCTAATCAAGGGAGGGGATAAGGGATACCAGCTTAAACCAAACCACTGGTTTAAAAGGAAATAGTGTAAGAAGAAGAAATAGAACTAGGAGAGGATACCAAAATGTTGGTGAATACACAACTGATAATTATAACTCTGAATGTGAATGGGATGAACTTGCCCATAAAACGGAAGCAAATAGCAGAGGGAATTAGAAACCAAAATCCTACCACTGTTGTCTACAAGAAACACATACAAGGCGAGTGGACATACACAGGTTTATGGTGAAGGGCTTGAGCAAAATCTTTTGGGCTTCAAATGAGAAAAAGAAGACAGGAGTGGAGATCATGATCTCTGACAAAGCCAAAGTTAAAATAGATATTTTTTTAAAAAGACAGGGAAGGTCATTACATCCTGATAAAAGGCAGTATAGACAATGAGGAAATAACAATGCTCAATATGTATGCACAACATGGCATAGGATCCTAATTCATAGAGGAGAAACTGGCAAAGCTCAAGAAGGAAATAGATAGTAAAACCATACTAGTGGGAGATCTAAATATTCCTCTTTCAGATCTAGATAAATTAAACCAAAAATATATTAAAAAGAGGTAAGAGAGATGAATGAAGTCCTAGAAAAATTAGATTTAATTGATATGTGTAGAAAAATAAATAGGGACAACAAGGAATACACCTTCTTTTCAGTTGCACATAGTACATTCACAAAGATTGACTATGTAATAGGGCATAGAAACATTGCAAACAAATGCAAAAGAGCAGAAATAATAAATGAGATTTTTTCAGATTATAATGCAATAAAAATAATAATTAGTAAGGGCACCTGGACAGGCAAATCAAAAAGTAATTGGAAATTAAATAATATGATTCTCCAAAATCAATTAGTCAAAGAAGAAATCATAGAAATAATCAACAATTTCATTGAAGAGAATGAAAATGATGAGGCATCCTACCAAACTCTGCAGGATGCAGCCAAGGAAGCACTCAGGGGGAAATTTATATCCTTGAGTGCATATATTAACAAATTAGGGAGGGCAGAGATTAATCAATTGGTCATGCAACCTAAAAAAGTAGAAATTGAACAAATTAAAAATCCCCAGATGAAAACTAAATTAGAAATACTAAAAATCGAGAGAGAAATTAATAAAATCGAAAGTAAAAGAACTATTGAATTAATGAATAAGATTAGAAGCTAATTTGAAAAAAAAGATAAAATAGACAATGTACTGGTCAATCTAATAAAAAAGGAAAAGGAGAAAACCAAATTGACAGTATCAAAAATGAAAAGGGAGACCTCACCTCTAATGAAGGGAAAATTAAGGTAATCATTAAAAACTAATGTGCCCAATTATATGGCAATAAATATAGCAATCTAGGAGATATGGATGAACATTTACAAAAATAAATATTGCCTAGATTAACAGCAAAAGAAATAGAATACCTAAATAATCCCATATCAGAAAAAGAAATTGAACAAGCCATCAAAGAACTCCCTAAGAAAAAAATCTCCAGGGCCTGATGGATTCACAAGTGAATTCTATCAGATATTCAGAGAGCAACTAATCCCAATACTAAACAAATTATTTGATATAATAAGCAAAGAAGGAGCCCTACCAAATTCCTTTTATGACACAAATATGGTACTGATTCCAAAGCCAGGTAGATCAAAAACAGAGAAGAAAACTACAGACCATTCTCCCTAATGAACATAGATGCAAAAATCTTATATAGAGTACTAGCAAAGAGACTCCAGCAAATGATCAAGAGGATCATCCACCATGACCAGGTGGAATTTATAATAGGAATGCAAGGATGGTTGAAAATTAGGAAAACCATCTACATTATTGACCATATCAACAATCTAACAAACACAAATCACAATATTATTTCAATAGATTCTGAAAAAGCCTTTGACAAAATACAGCACCCATTCCTATTGAAAACATTGAAATGTGTAGGAATAGAAAGACCCTTCCTAAAAATAAAAAATAGTATATACCTAAAACCATCAACAAGCATTATATGTAATGGGGATAAATTAGAAGCCTTCCCAATAAGATCAGGAGTGAAACAGGGATGCCCATTATCACCTCTATTATTTAACATTGTACTAGAAACACTAGCAGTAGCAATTAGAGAAGAAAAAGAAATTTAAGGTATCAAAATAGGCAACGAGGAGACTAAGCTTTAACTCTTTGCAGATGATATAATGGCCTACTTAAAAATCCTATGGAATCAACTAAGAAGCTTTTAGAAATAATCAACAACTTTAGCAAAGCTGCAGAACACAAAATAAATGCACATAAATCATCAGCATTTCTATATATTTCCAACACATCACAGCAGCAAGAGGTAGAAAGAGAAACACCATTTAAAATCACCCTAGACAATATAAAATACTTAGGAATCTAAAAAAAATACTTAGGATTCTATCTATCAAAACAAACCTAGGAATTATATGAACATAACTACAAAACACTTTCCAAATAATTAAAACTAGATCTAAATAATTGGAAAAACATTGATTGCTCATTGGTAGGACAAGTTAACATAATAAAAATTATCATTCTACCCAAATTAATTTACGTACTTAGCACCATACCTATCAAACTACCAAAAAACTTTTTTACTGAAATAGAAAAAAAACTATAACAAAGTTCATTTGGAATAACAAAAGATCAAGAATATCAAGGAAAATAATGAAAATGTGAAGGAAGGGGGCCTAGCAGTGCCAGATATTAAACCATACTATAAAGCAGCAATCATCAAAATGGTATGGTACTGGCTAAGAGACAGAAGGGAGGATCAGTGGAATAGGCTTGGGGTAAGTGACATCAGCAAGGCAGTGTATGATAATCCCAAAGAGCCCAACTTTTTGACAAGAATCCACTATTTGACAAAAACTACCAGGAAACTTGGAAAACTATATGGGAGACATTATGTTTAGATCAACATCTCACACCCTACACCTATATGAATTCAGAATGGGTGAATGACTGGAATATAAAGAGGGAAACTATAAATAAGTTAAGTGAATACAGAATAGTATACCTGTCAGATCTCTGGGAAACGAAAGATTTTAAAACCAAGCCAGAGTTAGAGAAAATTACAAAATGTAAAATAAATGATTTTGATTATATTAAATTAAAAAAGGTTTTGTACAAACAAAAACAATGCAACCAAAATCAGAAGGGAAATAACAAACTGGGAAAAATCTTTATAACAGAAAACTCTGAGAGGTTTTTAATAACTCAAATATACAAGGAGTTAAATCAATTGTATTTCAATTCAATAAAAAATCAAACCATTTCCCAGTTGTTCATGGGGCAAGAGTCATGAGTAGGCAATTTTCAGATGAAGAAATAAAAACCATTCTGGCTGGCAATATGGAACTATGCTCAAAGGGCTATAAAAGATTGCCTGCCCTTTGATCCAGCAATACCATTGTTGGGTTTGTACCCCAAAGAGATCACAGATAAAAAGACGTACAAAAATATTTATAGCTGGGCTTTTTGTGGTGGCAAAAAACTGGAACATGAGAGTATGTTCCTTCAATTGGGGAATGGCTGAACAAACTGTGTTATATGCTGGTGATGGAATACTATTGTGCTCAAAGGAATAATAGACTGGAGGAATTCCATGTGAACTGGAAGGACCTCCAAGAATTGATGCAGAGCGAAAGGACCAGAGCTAGAAGAACATTATACACAGAGAACTATACACTGTGGTAAAATAGAATATAATGGACTTCTGTACTGGCAGCAATGCAATGACCCAGGACAGTTCTGAGGGATTTATGGAAAAGAGAGTTACCCAGATTCAGCGGAAGAACTGCAGGAGTAGAAACACAGAAGAAAAGCAACTGCTTGAATACATGTGTTGAGGTGGACATGATTGGGGATGTAGACCTGAAACTACCACACCAATGCAACTATCAGCAATTTGGAAATAGATCTTGATCAATGACACATGCTAAATCCAGTGGAAATGCACATCGGCTTGGGGGGGGGGAGAGTGGAGGGGGTGAAGGGGAAACTAAGAGCATGAATCATGTAACCATGTTAACTTTTCTAAAAAGTAAATATTATTAAATTTTTTTTAAAAAAAGACCATTGGTGATGTTGGAGAGAGAAGACTCAGTAAAATGATGAAGTAAATAGCCAAATTGAATATAGATAAGAAGGGATTGAGAGGAGAGGAAGTTGATACATTTGTTTTAGATGCTGTTTATCAAAAAATAACAGAGTATATTTACAACAATTGGATAATAGAGGCAATAGAAGGATCAAGAGGTTTTATTTTTTACTCATTAATTTATAATTGTAAATATTAGCACAGTTCCTGGCAAACAGAAGGCACTTAATAAATCATTCTCCCCTTCAGCTTGTTCCATTACTCCATTAAAAAATTATCTACATATAACAAATGTTAGTTTTGTTTTACTCTATCTTCTAATTCCCATTTTGGTTTGTCAGAGGAAGAATTCTGCATTGCCATCACAAGTAACCTAAGAATAAAAAATTCTGTGAAAGCTTTGGAGTGCTAGCTGTCTTGATTGGGTTTTATTTATTGGCCAGCTAGGTTTAGAGGTCAGTCTCCTGTCCTAAAAGGGAAAATATCCTAGTCAATGTAAAATGAATTCTTTCTACTTACATAAATTTAAAATTTGAAAATTAAAAAAAATTAAGTGACCTATACTGTTGAACTTAAATTGTTGAATGGGAGAAGATACAACAGATAAGAAGGTATGTAAACATATAATTATTTTAAAAGAATGGGGGCCTTTGAGAGATCACATTAAATTATATGAGTAAATAATCAACAAGCAATTATTAATCACCCACTCTATTTCAGGCCCTGTGCTACTTGCTAGGAATACATTCACAAATACTTTACACTTTAATGGCGAAGACATCAAAAAATACACACTTATACCCATGCATATATACATATCCCATGATCAGAGCATCATCAAAATCTAGCACATAATTTAGAATATTAAGAAGAAAGGTTTAATGAAAAACTGGGAAATTACAGGCAGCAGAGATTCTGAACAGAAGGCACTTAACTTGAAATGCCCCTAGATCAATGGTGCTTGTTTGTGCATTGGCAGTTATAGCTGATAACCAGCTGTTGATAAGCCTGGGAAAGGACAAATTTTGCAAAAATCCTTTACCAGAGCAAAAACAGCATGAGTTTCATAAACAGTAGTCTGTAATTGTGGACATTTATTAAGTGCATTCATTACAGTGAATTTATGGCTTCTGAAATATTTCAGGGAATCCTTAGACTTCAATTCTGGCAAAATTAGAGTAGTAAAACTAATTTGAAGACACTTTGATTGATTAAATATTCATTTTCTTTTCCCCTTTGAGAAAAAATGCATTATTTTGTGATTTGGTTCAATGACTGAACCTAAATGTCAAATGCTCCTTATAAACTCTGTGTTTCTTAGAGAATAGTATGAAAGGAAATTCTTTGTGAGAAGATGGGGGAGCAGGGTGTGAAGCTTTCTAAGTCTCCTAACCTCCCCCCACAAATAACTAAAAATAACTCCAAAAATGCAGTATTAAGATAGTAAAAACAGATATGATCCTGAATAAAACTGAACTGTCAAGGACAACTAAGGAAGAAAGTTCATGACTTCACTGTCCTCAGTCCCACTACACATAGGCCCCAGGAAGAGGAACAGAACAAATAGAAGAAATCCCCTAGGCAGCCTTTGAGAGAAGGATTAGCAGCCTCACCTTATTTGCTGATCCAGGGAAGTAGGCTTCCCTAAGAAAACACTGAAATCTGAATCCACATATGGAGGGCCTTTGGAGCAGTTGTGTTTTTTGTATCCATGGCTGCAGATACCACAGCTAGCCCACAGCTAGGTACCCAAGGAGTGGACACCTTAGACTCCACAGGTGAGGATATAAGGACAGGAACTCAAGCTTCTTTGCTAACAAACCAGGCCCAATAAATATAAACTGAACACCTGTTTCTGCGGAGGTTATGGAGGCAAGAAAGCAGGATTTAAGAAGGAATACACACTACAAAGAGTGTTTGTTGAGGGACTGGGGCCCTATCAGCTATGGTCACTCTTTGGAGAGTGGAGCCCCTGGGAATTGCCACAGCAGGAAGCAGACTGGCTGCTTGTTGTAGTGGCAGAACTACTTAGAGGAGTAGTTTTGGAACACTTGAAGTCAATCACTGAATGGGGCTGGAGTGAAGGACTTGGATTACATCCAACTTGGGACCATAAAAATGTTGATAACTTTAAGGACCCTGAAAAAACACACACATATACACACAATAAATTCTGAAACCTGAGATAAAACACATCAACACAATAGGATCCCTGGGATTCCAGAAGAAAAAAAGCCAATGATCAAGTCTTGTTGGCCTAGACCCTAAAAATAAACAAAAATGAGCAAGCAAAGGATAAAGAACCCAATTATTTATTGCTATTATAGGGACAGAGAAAATCTTGGCTCAAACTCAGAGGTCAGTGAAGTAAAATATCTATTTCAAGAAGAGAACACAACAAATGGCCAAAAGTTAAAAAAATTGTTTTTTCAAGGGCTTAAAAAAGAACTCAAAGACCAAATTAGAATAGTAGAGGAAAGTTTAGAAAAAAAGAAATAAAAGCATTGCAAGAAAATCATGAAAGAAACATCATCCAAATGGAAAAAGAGATCCAGAATATTACAAAATAAAATAATGTATTAAGAAATAGAATTGGACAGGTCAAGCTAACAATTTACAAATAGAATTGGACAAGTCAAGCTAACAATTTACAAAGCAAGAAAAAATAAAGCAAAATCAAAAGAATGAAATAATAGAAGAAAATGAAACATCTTATCACAAAAAACTGACCCAGAAAATATATCAAGGAGACACAATATAAGAATAACTGGACTGCCAGAAAATTACAATAAAATTTAGACACCATGCTCTGAGAAATAATTGAAGAAAATTACCCAGAAATTTTACAGATTGGCTAAAATGAAAGAAGGGGAGAGTAATGAATGCTGGAGGGGATGTGGCAAAATTGGGACATTAATGCATTGCTGGTGGAGCTGTGAACTGATCCAACCATTCTGGCTGGCAATTTGGAACTATGCTCAAAGGGCTATAAAGGAATGCCTGCCCTTTGATCCAGCCATACCATTGTTGGGTTTGTACCCCAAAGAGATCATAGATAAACACACTTGTATGAAAATATTTATAGCTGTGCTTTTTGTAGTGGCAAAGACCTGGAAAAGGAGGGTATGTCCTTCAATTGGGGAATGGCTGAACAAACTGTGGTATATGCTGGTGATGGAATACTATTGTGCTAAAAGGAATAATAAACTGGAGGAGTTCCAGGTGAACTGGAAAGACCTCCAGGAACTGATGGAGAGTGAAAGGAGCAGAGCCAGAAGAACACTGTACACAGAGACTGATATACTATGGTAAAATTGAATGTAATGGTCTTCTGTACTAGCAGCAATGCAATGACACAAGACAGCTCTGATGGATTTATGGTAAAGAATGCTACCCACATTCTGAGGAAGATCTGCAGGAGAGGAAACATAGAAGATAAACAATTGCTTGAATGCAGGGCCTGAGGAGGACATGATTGGGGATATGGACTCGAAACTACCACACCAACGCTACTAACAATATGGAAATAGGCCCTGAACAAGGACACATGTTACAACCAGTGGAAATGTGCTTCTGTCATGGGTGGGGGAGCGGGGGGGGGTGAAGGTGAAAGTAGGGGCATAAAGTATGTAAACAGGTTAAAATGAATATTAATAAATGTTTAAAAAAAGAAAATAGGTCTAGAAGAGATTTGAGAATCAATGGTCTTCCTGAAAAAGCAGAAATTAATAGAAATTTTGACTCCATACTAAAGGAAATTATTCAGCAAAATTGCCCTGAAATTCTACAAGAAGAAGGCAATATAGACATTGAAAGGATCCATAGATCACCCTTTACACTAGACCCTGAAAAGACAACCCCCAGGAATATAATAGCCAAATTCAAGAGCTACCAAGTAAAAGAAAAAATTTTACAAGAAGCCAGAAAGAGACAATTCAGATATCAAGGAGCACCAATCAGGATCACACAGGATCTGGCAGCCTCCATGCTAAAAGACCTCAAGGTTTGGAATATGATATTCATAAAGGCAAGAGAAATGTGTCTACAACCAAGGATCACCTACCCATCAAAACCAACTATATACTTCGACGGGAAAGTATGGGCATTCAACAAGATAGAAGATTGATAAGTATTTGCACAGAAAAGACCAGGACTAAATGGAAAGTTCGATATCCAACCACAAAAACTAAGAGAAACATGAAAAGGTAAATAAGAAACAGGGTAAAGAAAGAAAACATATTTTTAAATTTGCCTCTTTAAGGGCTTCAATAAGATCTAATTATTTATATTCCTATATGGAGAACTATTATGTATAATTCTCTGTAGAGAACTCTATTCACTATTATAGTATCCACTATTATAGTAATTAGAAGAATTATTCACAGGGACAGGTTGGAGTACTAAATGGTCTAAGATGATAAGGGGGTGGGTGAGAAAGAGGGGGGTGAATAGTAGAGGACACCAAGAGAAACTTGAATGAATAAGAAAAAATAGGATATTCTATTACACACAAAGAGGGCATGGGAAAGGGAGGGGATGAATACTATTATAAGAAGGAGAGGAAGAGAGCATTAAGAGGTAATATTTAAATGTTACTCTCACTGGAATTAAACCTGAGAGGGAAGAGTAGCTATATCCATTGGGATATAAAACTATATCTAACCCAACTGAGGAAGTCAGAAGGTATAAACCAAGGGGAACAGGGGAGTGGGGAGGTTCAAAAAAGGGAGGGGAGGAGAAGGGAGAGGGAATTCATAAGGCCTTAAAAATAAAAAGAGGGGATTAACAAGGGAGGGGTTAGAAAGGTTAGTAAATCAAGGGAGAGGACAAGGGTTACTGGTTTAAAACAAATCACTTGTTTAAAAGGAAATAGCCTAAGAAGAAGGGGTAGAACTAAGAGAGGATAGCAAAATGTTGAGGAATACACAACTGATAATTATAACACTGAATGTGAATGGGATAATTGATTATACTAAATTAAAAAGCTTTTGTACAAACAAAAACAATGCAACCAAAATCAGAAGGGAAACAACAAATTGGGAAAAAATCTTTATAACAAAAACTCTGACAGGTCTAATTACTCAAATATACAAGGAGTGAAATCAATTGTATAAAAAATCAAGCCATTCCTCAATCAATAAATGGGCAAGGGACATGAATAGACAATATTCAGATAAAGAAATAAAAACTATCAATAAGCACATGAGGAAGTGCTCTAAATCTCTAATAATTAGAGAAATGCAAATTAAAACAATGCTGAGATATCACCTCACACCTAGCAGATTGGCTAAAATGATAGTAGGGTAGAATAATGAATGTTGGAGGGGATGTGGCCAAATTGGGACATTAATGCATTGCTGGTGGAGTTCTGAACTGATCCAAACATTCTGGATGGCAATTTGGAACTATGCTCAAAGGGCTATAAAAGAATGCCTGCCCTTTGATCCAGACACACCATTGTTGGGTCTGTACCCCAAAGAGATCATAGATAAACAGACTTGTACAAAAATATTTATAGCTGTGATTGTTGTGGTGGCAAAAAACTGGAAAATGAGGGTATGTCCTTCAATTAGGGAATGGCTGAACAAACTGTGGTATATGCTGGTGATGGAATATTACTGAGCTAAAAGGAATAATAAACTGTAAGAATTCCATGTGAACTGGAAAGACCTCCAGGAATTGATGCAGAATGAAAGGACCAGAGCCAGAAAAACACTGTACACAGAGAACTATACACTGTGGTAAAATAGAATGTAATGGACTTCTGTACTAGCAGCAATGCAATGATCCATAACAATTCTGAGGGATTTATGGAAAATAGCACTACCCACATTCAGAGGAAGAACTACAGGAGAGGAAAAACAGAAGAAAACAACTGCTTGAATACATGGGTTGAGGCAGAAATGATTGGGGATTTATACCAAAACTGCCACACCAATGTAACTATCAACAATTTGGAAATAAGTTTTGATTGATGACACATGTTAAAACCAGGGGAAAGGCACACTGGCTATTGGGGGTGGGGAGGAGATCGGCTGGAGTGGGGGTGAAAGAGAAATTAAGAACATGAATCATGTAACCATGATAACTTTTCTAAAAAATAAAAATTATTAAAAAAATAAAAAAATATCAAAAAATATACATTATATATAATAGTCCCCTATTTTTCTGCTGTGAGGGAGAAGTATATTTTGTTATTTCTCATCCAAACTTGTATTGAATTTTTCATTACACAAATAGGTTTCCTTTAAATGATATTTTTATATGTTGTAGTCATTTTAATCTATTTTCTTGATTCTGCTAATTTTCCTCTGTATAAGTTCATGTAAATTCCCTGGTATTTCTCTGAATCCATATTTATTATTTCTCCTGTGTTTCAAAATTCCTTTTCAATTTATGTAATATATTTAGCCATTCTCTAAATGATAATTACACATTTTTCCAGTTCATTGTTAGTCTAGAGCAATGATGGAGAAACTTTTTAAGAAGGGGACCAAAGGAAAAGAAATGCTCATCTATCAGTCTGTTTCTAAGGCAACTCTTTCCAAGTTTCATTGTATTGTATCCTGTTCATTGTATTCATCAGATTAAGAATAATGTCGCACTGCCAAATAGAATATTTCAGTGGGCTGCATCTGGCCTGAGAACTGTAGTTCACCCATCACTACTCTAGAAAATGCTGCTATGAATATTTTGCCATATTTTAGATCTTTCTGTCTTTGACTTCCTAAAGATATTTGTCCAGCAGAGGGCCAAATAGCGATGGAATTTTAGTCACTTCTTGTTTAATATAATATTTAAATCTAAAACTGTTGAGCCATGTCACAAAATATGCCACTAATGCATGTCTGTCAATTTTTTTCTTTCAAAATCTTCTCATTCTTAACTGTATAAGTAGAACTTTAGTATAACATTCCTTTAAAAATACTATCTGTACACATTTTGAAGTACATATTTCTTGTATTTCTTGTATTTTGTTATTAATAGTCCAATGAACATTATATTTATTTTTAAATAGCTTTAAAATTACTTTTACCTAGAGTGAAATGAGCAGAACTAGGAAAATATCGTATACAATAAAAGCAATATTGTGGAATGATCAAATGTAAAAGATTTAGTTATTCTCAAGAATATGATGATCCAGAACAGTTCTGAGGGACTTATGACAAAAAATGCTATCCACCTGTAGGGAAAGAACTATGGCAGTAAGAATTTAGATAAAAGCACATGATTTTTCATTTCTTTATTTGGGTATATGCTTTGGGGTTTTAGTATTATAAAGCTTAGTCATTTACAAAAATGGAAAAATGTTTTGCATGATAATATATGTTTAACTCAGATTGAATTGCTTGTTAGCTCTGGGAGTGGGGAGGGAAGGAGAGAGGGAGACAATTTGGATTATATAACTTCAGAAAATTTATGTGGAAATTTGTTATTACATGTAATTGGTAAAAATACATATATATTTTTAAAGATAAAAAAACTAAACTACTTTTAAAATATCTCCCATATTTTAATCTCTGTCTAGAACCTCATTTCAACATTTCAAGAAAAGAAGGAAATGTCACTTAATCAATGTGGCTATTTCCCCAATGACATATATGGATTCCTCTCTACATTTATTAGTACATAGCCTCTTAAAATCACTCTGGGAACTTATACTCTTGGCGCAAAGTTGGTAATGAGTTTACCAAACCTAACACTTGAACAATAGATAGTCATTCCCTCCTTGGACCTGAACCTGAGCTTTTTTCTCTTGGTAGGACCTACCAGAGCTTGTGCTCAACCTCTGCAATTTACAAAACCTCTCAGGGTCACCATCATAACCCAAAAAAAGTATTACAGTAAGACAATAGAACCAGATCTTAATTCCTTGTTTATATAATTAAGAATGTCAGATTTGGTTATGCAAAAAGGCATTATTAGGACTTGTTGCAAATTGCACTATAAGTTCCTTCATTTACACTTTGAACCCCTGGACTTTTAAAACTATTTTTACCTTACCTTATATCTCCTGTTCTTAACACAACGCCTGGCAAGTTGTAGATCTTTAAAAATTGCCCTATAACTTGATGTGTTATCTATTAATTCCCCAAATCAGAAAGACTAAGCAAATCTTAGTACATGGATGTAAGGGAATATTACTTATATAATGAAAAAAAATTCAAGAATTCAGAGAAATAAAGGAAGATTTAAATTATCTAGTGGGAAGTGAGTAGATCTGAGAAAATTGTATGACACACTTACAATATAAATAGAATTATAACAAAGGAAACTGAACTCTGTATAAGTACCATAACAAATATTTGTGGCAGAAAACATTTTAGATAATGTGTTTCTTTCCTATCCTTGCAGAAGCTGGAGCTATGGGATTTTGCATATGTGCTTTTCTTGAGCTATAGAATTTGCTTTATTATGTTTATTTGCTTTATTTTAAAATCATATATATATATATATATATAATAGTTTGCTGGTGTAAGTAGAAAGCAAGACTATATTGGGACATGATAGAGAAATTAAAAGTACACCTATTAATAAGATAAGACTTTTTAAAAAAATCTCCAAAATAATAAAAATGATATAGATGTTATAGGAAGAAACAGTCAAGTGATTTTACATTTAAATGAAACATTTAAACAGAAACAAGTGGTCTTATCAAGTGATATAGTTTGATGAATCTGAAAAAAATATCAAATATCTCATTTATTGCTGAAGAACAGTATTTGGAGCAATTATATTAAAGCATGTGATTTGGTCCTACCAGCTGTCAGGAGCATAGTGCACTTCTGTTTGTGATCTTCATTTTTGTTTGATAGAATGAAGGCATTTCTATGAAAGATTCTCAGGAAAGTAGTTGACTCAAACCCTTTAGAGGCCAGAAAAGTCACTTTAGTTCAGAAAGGGAAACATTAATACAAACACAGAAAGATTTAGGATACTAAAAAATAAGAGGATCTACATAACAAAGGGTGATCTGGAGTTATAGACTCAGGGCAGTCCATTGACCTTCTAAATGGAGTTGGGCACCTTTATTTCTCTTCAATGAAAGCAACCACAGAAGAAAGAGAGTAAGGAATATTGACCTGGAGAAGGATAATAATTCATTTTGGGAGTGAAGGTAGGAGATAAAACTCTTAGAGAATTAGAACTTAGTTGGCATTCTCTCTACTACCTGAAAAGAGGACTTTGGGAAGTTATTGCTATTTATTGTTATTTTTGAGATTCCCTGGATCTTCTTTTATCTCAGTAGGGAGGCACCTAGGGGTCATTACACTTACAGGATTGCTAAACTGTTTTACTTGAGTTTGGATTTTCACTTTCCACAGTAGAACAAATGAAGTAGATCCTATCATAATCAAAAGAATATTGAGTTGTGATAAGAATTGTTAAAGCAGGCAAAGAAAAAGGAGACCTTTCCTAAGAGCTATTTATTGAGGCAAACAGTGTGGTGAAGTGGAACAAACAGTAACTTTCAAATCCGAAGTCCCAAAGTTTTATGCATGAGATTTCCCTAAAGGTCAAAGAGATTAGCTGATTTCCCAGGTTAAAATATGGACAAATTAATTTATCCCTTCTAGTCTTTTTCCATAAAAAGGCACCAGTTATGCTTTTATTTGCCTTATGAACACAGACCATAGGGTTCTCATGAAGAAAATAGTTTATGCTAAGTAAAGCATTATAAAAAGAAATGCAATTAATATTAAGAGAGAGAGTTTGATGTGTAGATAGAGAGATGATAAGTTGATAAGTTCAGGATAGAAATGAGGATTAGATATGCCAAATAACTGTATAGTCGTAATAAGAGAAGTCATGGGAGCTGCTGAGACAACTGAGAGGAATAATGTAAAATGAGAAGAGTATCTAGTCAACTTTGGGTGCCTTGGCACTGATGATTATCCATCAAATGATAATGAGAAGAAGCAGTTAGACATAGAGAAGAGAGATCAGTGTTCTGACTATGCCCTATTGCTCAGCCTATGATATACAAGCAGGGGTTGACTAAGTACCTGAGAGTAAAAAACTGTCACCTGCCTGTTTTAGTGTGCTTTAGTGAGCTAAAAAAATTGCACATTCTTAAATAAAGTTCTATTTTATTTAAAAACATTAAAAATATTCTTAGCTCTCAAGCTTTTGAAAAACAGGCAGGTTTAGCCAATGGTCCATGAATAAAAGTCTGTTGTTTTGCTAGACCCTGAATATGGATAATAAAATAATCCAGAATTTAATAGAAAGAAAGAAAGAAAGAAAGAAAGAAAGAAAGAAAGAAAGAAAGAAAGAAAGAAAGAAAGAAAGAAAGAAAGAAAGAAAGGAGCAAGGAAGGAAGGAAGGAAGGAAGAAATGAAGGAAAGAAGGAAGGAAGAAAGAAAGAAAGAAGAAAGGAAAAAGGAAGAAAGAAAGAAAAAAGAAAGGAAAGAAGGAAGGAAAGAAGGGAGGGAGGAAGAAAGAAAGGGAGGGAGGGATGGAGAGAGGACACACAGGACCACAGGAGTAAGTTTACAGATAAGGAATCTGAGGATCAAAGATGCCAATTTACTTGTGAGTAATCATAAGATTAGCAGTTTACCGAACAAAAAAAAATTTGAAACAAGGTATTCTGAATCCAAATTAAATACTTACTAGAAAAAACCTCAGAGGCCATGTAGTCTAACCCCTTGATTTTGAAGGAGAGGGAATCTGAGCTTCACAGAGATGAAGATGATTTTTCCAAGGTCAGACAGTACAAAGTAATAGTATATAATCAACTAGGTATCACAGTGGATAGAGTTCTGAATTAAGAAGAAGACCTGAATCTAAATCTTCCTTAAAACAATTATTAGCCATAGGCAAATCATATAATCTCTTGTAATTTCTTTTTCCTTATATATAAACTATGAAAATACCATAAAAGTACTTTCCTCATATGGTTTTTGTGAATATTAAGTTATATGATACATGTAAAATGCATTACAAACTTTGAAGCACTTTACAAATGCTACTCATTATTATTTATTATTTATGTGTCTTTTAAACCAAGGTCTGGAAGTAGGTTTTGAATCATAACTAAAGTCCTAAGCATGTTCTCATGAACTAGATGTGATACCATTAATTGTCCCTTTCCAGATGCTTTTCAATGATCATAATACCTATTCCCAAATCCCAAATGGAAGGTCTTGGGTGCACAAAATCTGTCCTTACAGCTTTTTATTAAGACCTCCTCTCACATATTTTTCCAGAACTTTCACAATATAATGAATTAATGATCTGAAATTTTTCACTGCATTCAATTTAATTGTAGTATCAGAGAACTGGAAGGACTTAGGAGGTGATGCAGTCCAATTCTCTTCTCTTACAGATGATTAACCTGTAGCTCAGAGAGGTTCAATAACTTGCCCAAGGTTACTCAGATAATATTTGCAGAACTGGACTTT
Source organism: Gracilinanus agilis (assembly GCF_016433145.1). Classification (NCBI taxonomy): domain Eukaryota; kingdom Metazoa; phylum Chordata; class Mammalia; order Didelphimorphia; family Didelphidae; genus Gracilinanus; species Gracilinanus agilis. The sequence goes on from NC_058131.1 coordinate 87,547,242, forward strand.
GAACATAGGTCCACCATGGCTCATGGGATAAAATGCTAAACTTCAACAGCTAAATATTTAGGATTTGAATTCAAATTTTGGCACTGATATGCAAAACTGCCTATTTTACCTGGGGCAATTTACTCATCTGTTAAATGAGGAAAGTAAACTTGGTGACCTTTAATAAGTTCTCTAAATCTATGATTATATTGTTCTAAATCCAGACCTGTTTCCATCATACCAAGAGTGTTATAACTTTGATTAAATCATGCTGTCATATGATTTAGAACTGAAATTTTCTTCAAGGGTCATCAAATTTAAAGTTCTGGTTTTAAAGAAAAGGAAAATGTATGGCAGTGAGTATAGGTGAAATAAATAAGTTCACATGGAAAATAAACAGCGAGGTTTCTAACCTATGTCCTGAAAGTCCAAATTCAATCATCTTTCTATCACACTACTATAATATTTTATTTTTTGTTGTTCACTATATCTAATGTTTTTTTTATCTTTATTCTAGTTCTGAAAGGAAATGTTAATATTGAGGGAATTATAACCATTTGCTGAAAAAGGATTAGAACTGAAACTTGGGGCTATTTTAAATGCTTGAGTTCTACGTGGTTTAAGAAAGTGGGAGGCTGTTCAAGAAAAAACAGGGAAAATCAAAGTAAAAACTGTATTTATATAAAGTAGATGAGAAAAAATTATAGTGATCTTGTTAGAGAGCTCTGTTTTGAAAATTAAATCCCAAAATGCAGTAATTTATCATTTCTGCTCAGAATGTATGGAAAACAGGACAATTTTCATATTCTGGGAAATATAATTTCATTATATCAAAGAGGGAATTATGAGCTCATTTTCAGTTATTGATCAACACACTGTTATGTCATTTTTATTCTTGGTTAGATGCCTCCTTTTCCCACTGGTATTGGCTGCATTTTCACTATTTCATAATGTTTCAGCCTTCTAAATTTGTTTACTTTTTGATTCACTTAAAATTTTTTATTCTTTTCTGAAATTTAAGTGGAAAGGAAAATGTAATTATGATTATTTACTTAAGTTGAAAGAGTTTAAAAGTTAATGAATCAAAATCTATTTCTAAAGAATGAAGTGATTAACACAATCAGTACTGAGGCTAAATCAACATGTAAGTAAATGATAATGCTGATAATTAAGAAATTAACATTATGAATTATTTTCATTTCTAGTGTTCTTTGTAAATATGACAAGAGATGCTGAGTAGGTCTGAAAAAAAATTGTCAAACGTAGAAGCTCCTACTAAATATGTTAAATGGATCATAAGTCATCCAATTAATACACTCATTCATCATTTTTTTGCCAATCATTATCTTAAGAATCAATTAATCCCAATATTGATTCTTAGAGAGAGGATACACATTGTTAATGAAAAAATGAAACGCAGTTCTACACTTCATTTGTAAACTACAGTCTTGTCCTCCTCAGCCTCCCATATATATGACATTATCTCTTCCACCACTACCCCTCACCATGAGACCTTTCTCTAAGTGGATCCAATATTTCATCATGGATTTTGCTAGATGTGGTATCACTGTGTTATCACTATGTTACTTTACATGACTTCCAAACATTAGTTCATGTGTACTTTCTCCAAACTCAGTTATCTTTGTTGATAAATGAATACTAATACTGTTTCATCAATGACTAGATAGGTTAAAAACAAATAATCAATCTGTAGAAGCTTCTTTAAGCTCAAATCAAAGGTGATAGGGATAAATAAGTCATATTCCTATTCCTAAGGACCATTAACCAAATGTCAAATTATTAATTCTCAATCCCCTGAAAAGCACTATTTTATGTATTTCTAAGAAATGTTAAATAATCAATAGAATTTTAAAAATCATTATTAAATTCTAGGATTTTTGCTTCTCATTGGAGAAATAAAGCCAGAACCTAAACAGTTAGTGTTCTCAAAAACAAACAAACAAACAAAAAACAAAAATAAATGAACCAAAAAACAAACACAAGTTTGGATTTTTGTTGTTTTTGTGTTCATTTTGTTTTAGTACATAATAGATCATTTTCTTTCATCCTTAAGTGTCCAAGTCTCAAATTTACCACAGTTCAGTGATGAACAAAAGAGCAAAATGTGTTTGAAATTGTGTACTATGCTATCAAAAAATCATATTTCTCAGTTAATCAAGAATGGAAAAGGACCCTAGAGTCTAGAGAGGTTGGCAAACTAGTTGGTAGTATGACTGAGGTCAGAACTACATCTTTTTATTCTTTCATCATCTCTTCAAGATGACCTTCAGTATGAAAATAATATCTTTAGCTACTTTATTTGAAAAAAAAAACACGCAAGAAATTATTTTAAAACTAAAGAGAAATCTTATTTTATATAATTTACATTAAGGAATGACATTTCATTTAATGAAATTTTACATTGTACTTGTGATTTTCTCTTATCTCATGTTCTTTTCTTTTCAATTATTCAGTCTCTGATTATTTTAATTGTTTAGTCAATGTGCTTCTTTGAAAATATTCTGTATTGTAGTTTTATGAGAAAAATTAGCTTGATATTTATATTTTCTGCATTTTTCTATCTTTTTTTTTAAACCCTTGTACTTCAGTGTATTATCTCATAGGTGGAAGATTGGTAAGGGTGGGCAATGGGGGTCAAGTGACTTGTCCAGGGTCACACAGCTGGGAAGTGGCTGAGGTCGGGTTTGAACCTAGGACCTCTTGTTTCTAGGCCTGACTCTCACTCCACTGAGCTACCCAGCTGCCCCCTATTTTCTGCATTTTTGTTAGGTTTTTATTCTTGAAACTTGTTACCAGGTGTTACGTACATCTGAGAAATACATTTATTCTTTTTACTTCCTACTTAGTAATAATCAGAAATTTACCATATCTAACTTTTCTAAAACACTATTCAAGATTTTATTATTTCTTGTTCATCCTTTGTTAAGATTTGTCTAGGTCTAGGAGGAATACAATGAGAGCATTTATTATTTTAGTGTTGCTGTCTTATCTATCCCACAGTATTGCAGTAATAATTGAATGATATGACATACGTTAAAATGTTAAGTTTTATATCACTATGCAAATATCAGTAATTATTTTCAAAATTGTAACTTTTCCCCCAATTATTTTAAAAGAATCCTCATTACAGGCTTCAATAAGAATCCCTCTTGCTAATTTATTCTATTTATTTTAATACTGTGTTCAAAACCTTTCTTATTGCAGTTGACCTCTGTGTAGACAGAGCAAAGAAACTCCACATATTTATATTTCAATGGCTGTAGCTATTATCTGTTTTGGCTAATGTACAGGCAATATACTTCTCATAATCTCCTTTTCTCGGGAGATATATAACATTTCTCTCTCAACTTCTCAGTTAGTTATTCTGCTTTCTTAAATTGAAGAGTTTTGAATCAGAGGAAAATAGAGAGAGAAAGGTTAATGCCATTAAAAACAGAAAACCCCAAATCAAAGGTCAAATTTGGGTTATATTGTCTTGATTTTGTCTGTTTTCATTCTCCATTGTTTTAGAAAGAGAATTTTTCATATAAGCATGCAACATTTTTATAATTTTAAAATAATTTTTGTAAATTGTATATAATTATATTCCACGTGCATGTGTAAAATAAAAATGGGTAAGAATATATCGAAGGTAATATATTTCAAGAGATGTATTTGTATGTTTGTATGTATGTATTCATATATATCTATATGTACATCTATCTATATCTATGCCTCTCTACCTATCACCCAAAGGAAACCTAAGTTCCTTGATTATTTTTTTCTGTTTTGTTTTATTTTTTTTTACGCAGGGATTCCACAGTTCAACATAAAACATGTGCTTACTAGATGATTTTTTGGGAATCTGTTGATTAACAAATTATAAGCTCATTAAGTAATGAGGTGTCATATTTTTATTTCTTTATATACTCACCTCCTTAGCAAAGTTCTGCATTTTTATTTTGATCAAAAAATCAATTACTAGATTGGGGGGAAAAATTGAGAATGTCCAATGAGTTGAGGAAAAGTTAGTGATTTGGTTTTTGTTTTTACAAAATCTATTATCACTTTGGTCATTGCTTATAAATTAACCTCGGGAATATTAGCTTAATGTGACTAATCTAACTCACACTGAAATTTATGATTTATAAAGCAGATTAGATTTTGGAAATCAAATAAGAAATAAAGATGCTTTAGAGAGAGACTGGGAGGGATGAAAAGGCATTGAACAGGCAAAGGAGAAAGTAAGACCTCTGTCTGTACAAGTTTCTTAAGTTTAATTGTCTAGGAGATATTTATAATTTCAATGTGTTTTATGTTGTCTTACTTTGCTTTTGGTCCATGAAGAAAAGATCACATAGCACCATATTTAATCTAGGAAGAGGTCACATGCAGAGAGAGTCAGAGGGATACTGACAAATTTCTTCTGGCTCTCATCACCATCATCTTGTGCAGCCACTTAATAAATACCTCATGATGTCCTATATTCTAAGGATATGGAAAAAGGCAAAAATAATAAATAAATAAAAACAAATAACAGCCCGTTCTCAAGAAACTTAAAGTCTTAAATATCAATGTCAACTTCCTTCTTTTGACCTCAGTTTTCTCATCTAAATGATTTACAAGGTGCCTTTAAGCTCTAGAAATTCAGTACTACAATATAGCATATTAAACAATTATGGTAGCAATGGTTATTAAAACAGTGCCTAGGTTATCCATAGAAGTGGGGATTTATGTTCATATTGGAGAGAGGCAGAAGAGGGGGGGAAATCTGATGTTTCTCCTTTTTACCTTAAGTCTTTTTAGAAGTTTGGATTGTTGTGGCTTTGACAATAATTGGTTCCTAGCACATATTTCAAGCTTTAATTCCTTGTAAGATTTTCCAAAATCCTGTTGTTGGATTCCCCTCTGCCTTCTTCTGAATTGTTTCCATTCTCTTATCCATCATTCCTTACTCTCTATATTGCTTGTTCCTTTGAGATAACACCCAAATTATTGAATCTTGTGTCAGCTTAGCACAAAGAGATTGTTGTAGATTTAGAATGTTAGAGCTGGAAATGACCTTAGAAATCATTCAGTTAAAATTCAACAAGTTTTACTGAGGAATCTGGCATTCAAGGACATTTGAGGTCTTTCTCAAGGTCATACAATGAAATGGCTGAAAACCCATTTTGAGAGCCCAACTCTCTTAACTCTCAGTCAAATCTATTTTCCTTTTTGTAAAATTTGTTTGTTTTTATGTTATACATTGAATTTTGGAGACAATATAACAATGATGATGACCAGAGTTATTTGGAAGAAAACCTCTAGCCCATAGCCTTCCAAATTCACCCTTAATTAATTAATCTATTAAATTTATTTAGCAATATGAGTAGACTTATGGCATCCACTTTTACTTTTAATCTAATGTCCATACTTACTCCATACTTTAACACCTACATTTCTATTTATAATTCTTAAATTCCCGGCCTATCAATATCTAGAAAATTGAGAGCTGCTCTTACATGGAATCTCATTTATTTTTTCTAAAAGTTTTCAGGTTTACAAAAATTTGCAAAAAAAAAGAACATGTATACAAAGGATTGGTGGGACTATCTCCAATTTTTCTGTTTACATCTTGTTGGTATATACATGTTATCCCTCCCTTCCTGTAGACTGTAGTTTCCTTGAAAGGATAGACTGATTTTACTTTTCTTTTCATCTTCATTGCTTAGCACAAAGTTTGCAACATAGTAGAAACTTTACAAATACTTATTGGTCTTATTATTGTGATGAAGGAATATAGAGAAGTTATACATATGGGTTGCATGTGGAGGAAAATAAACCTCCAGGTTTTACTGAGTTAAGTTTGGGAATGCAATGTGACCAGAAATCTTTCTCAATGCCTCACTGATAGAAGAATAAAGATAAGATCTTTACTTTATTGCCTTTCATGGTGATTTATAAAGGTCTGATGACCCTTCTGATTTTAGCAAGTTTACTTAATTTATTTGCCATCACAGAAATTCTCATTAATTTTAGTTAAAAATATGGAATTGGAGTCTCTTGATGGAGAGTGGTTATCCCTGGTCAAAGTTTTAGAGAGCAGTTTTTCTTTTAAATGATCAAAATCTCAGGAAACCAGCATTTTTTCCAGAAAAGTAGAATGAAAAGGAAAGGAGAAAAAAGCAGTGAATGAGGAGCATTATTTGAGTCCTAGATATTCCACAACTCTGTGACTTTTAGCAATTCAATTAAATTGAGTTTAATTCTTCAACTGTAAAATGCTTTCATTTAATCCCTGATTGGGTGGTTAAAATCAAACACCATAAAATATCCATAAAAAGCTATATAGCATTATAAATAAATTGTTATTATTATTATTAGAACATAATTTTGTGGAATATATTATTTAGGCAAATATTTCATGGCCAAAATGCAAAATAAGGAACAGAACAGAATATTGTAGGAAATTGTCATGTGGATCCTTATACATTCTGATCAATATCTATGATTTTCTTTCCTTGAAGTAGACTATTTCTTTTGAAGTAACTACTAGAACCTGAGAGCCAAATTGTTCTACTGTGTGAGTTATGTTTTGGGTCTGAGGAAAGCTGGATAAACCCCTTCATGTTTCAAGAGTACCATAAAAGGCACTGAAGCAATCACTTACTAAATTATCTCCCAGTGATCTGGATGATTTCCCAAAGTTATTTATTCACTGTCAGGACTCAGCATACAGCCCAGGAGAACCTGACACAGCAAATTACACTCAAATGACCAGAAAACCCCTAAGCTACTCTAGGGAAAAATGGTGGAATCTGATTTTTTTTTCAAAACAGTAATTACACTGAACAAAGTTTGAGAGGAAGATATATATGTAGGCATGAAATATTTGTTTTCCATTCCTTATTTTCAATACATTCCTATCAAACTATAATGATAACATTTCTATCCACAGACCATTCCCTAAAATTCTTCACTCCTGTGAACTTTCTCAAAATCTCTTTACCCAGTATCAGAATCCTAAACCATTCTTCAAGGTCCAGCTTATATAGTTTCCACATGAAGATATCCTTGGATTTGCTGTGATTTTCATATTTTCTGAACTCCTATACCAATCTATGTACCCCCTTCCTCTAGACATTATCACATACTGACACTAATATTATTTAAGGAGATACATCATGGGACAATAGAAAATATAATGGATTTTGGATGGTTCAACATTAGGAAAACAAACCTTATAATTGACCATATCAACAAGCTAACAAAGAAAAATCACATTATTATCTCAATAGATAGTGAAAAAGCCTTTGGCAAAATACAACACCCATTCTTATTGAAAACACTAGAAAATATAGGAATAGAAGGACCTTTCCTAAAAATAAAAAAAAAAACCAGAATATATTTAAAACCATAAGCAAGTATCCTCTGCAATGGAGATAAATTAGAAGCTTTCCCAATAAAATCAGGTGTGAAACAAGGATACCCATTATCACCTCTATTATTCAACAGAGTTCTAGAAACACTAGAAATAGCAATTAGAGAAGAAAAAGAAATTGAATGTATTAAAACAGGCAATGAGGACACCAAGCTATCACTCTTTGCAGATGATATGATGGTGTACTTAAAAAATCCTAGAGAGGGGCAGCTGGGTAGCTCAGTGTAGTGAGAGCCAGGCCTAGAGACGGGAGGTCCTAGGTTCAAACCCGGCCTCAGACACTTCCCAGCTGTGTGACCCTGGGCAGGTCACTTGACCCCCATTGCCCACCCTTACCAATCTTCCACCTATAAGTCAATACGCAGAAGTTAAGGGTTTAAAATAAAATAAAAAAAAAAGACAAAAAATCCTAGAGAATCAACTAAAAAGCTAGAAGTAATAATCAACAACTTTAGCCAAGTTCCAGGATACACAATAAATGCACACGAATTATCAGCATTTCTATATATTTCCAACACATCACAGAAGCAAGAGTTAGAAAGAGAAACACCATTTAAAATCACCCTAGACAATATAAAATACTTAGGAATTTATCTAACAAAACAAACACAGAGATTCGAGGTTAAGATGGAGGCAGAGTAAAAAGCAGCTGCATAACCTCTCCTAACCAAAACATATAGGACTCCTCAAGGGAACATAAAAACAAATCCAGATGAACAAAGGGACCCCACAACAGGGTGCAGCATCGAAGGTACATGGGATCAGGGCATTTCCATGCTATAAGGGAGTGAAACAGCTCTCACTAAAATGAGAGCTGAGCAACCCCGCCCCCTGCTGCCACCACCTACAGGACAAAAGCCAGTGCACAAGAGTTAGAGCAAGTTTAGGGCACCCATTAAGTCCTTGACAACTACCTGGGGTCACCAGGACCTGTTCCTGAGATCAGCAAGACTTAAGACCCCAAGAGGCTAAAGAACATGTGGACTTTGAACACAGACCCTAAGTGCAGGTGTGGTCTCAGTTGCAAGACTAGGATTCTGAGAGCAGGAGTGGACTGTGGGTGGGGACCCAGTGCAGAGGGGTGCATGTCTATGGAATCAACACCCTGGGACTGTTAAAGGAGATTCGGGCAGAGGAACAAGCAAGGGGACCACCAGGAGGCTTGAACCTGAAAACAATTAGACCTGAGACCTCAGGAGGCCAAAGAGTGCATACAGACACTGGGCATGAGGATAAAGCTGAGAGGGCACTGGGCTGACAATGGCAAACCAGACACAAGAACCCCAGAAGAGAAAGATGAAGAAATCTTTAACACTCAACAACTTTTACACTCAAAAAATCCAGATAACAGAGCAAAGAGCAGAGGAGAACAAGCAAGTAATCATATCCAAAACTTCCCAAAAAAATGAAAACTGGTCACAAGCTATTTAAGAGTTCAAATCTGAGATTATGAGAAAGATGGTAGAGCACTGGCAAGAAAATAACAGTTTTAAAGGCAGAGTTTCGCAATTAGAACATGAGGCTCAGAAATCAAATGAATTGATAAGCAAATTGAAGATCAGAAATGACCAGCTGGAAGCTTTGAACAACCAAACAGACCAGATTCAAAAGGAAAATCAAATTGAGACCAAAATCAAATAGCTGGAAAACAGGATAGAGCAAATTGAAAAGGAAAATCAAAAGAATATAGCAGAAAACCAGTCTCTAAAGACAAGAATTGGGCAAGTAGAAGCCAATTATTTCTCAAGACAATAAGAACAAATAAAGAAAAGTCAAAAGACTGAAAAAATAGAAGGAAAGATGAAATATCTCACAGAGAAATTGACAGATCAAGAAAACACGTCTAGAAGAGACAATTTGAGTGGAGTTGTGAACCAATCCAACCATTCTGGATAGCAATTTGGAACTACCCTAAAAGGGCTATAAAATATTGCCTGCCCTTTGATTCAGTCATACCATTGTTGTGTGTGTACCCCAAAGAGATCATATATAAACAGACTTGTACGAAAATATTTATAGCCGTGATTTTTGTGGTGGCAAAAAGCTGGAAAAAGAGGGTATGCCCTTCTCTTGGGGAATGGCTAAACAAACTGTGGTATATGCTGGTGATGTAATATTATTGCACTAAAAGGAATAATAAACTGGAGGAATTCCATGTCAACTGGAAAGACCTCCAAGAATTGATGCAGAGTGAAAGGAGCTGAGCCAAAAGAACATTGTACACAGAGACCAATACACTGTGCTAAAATAGAATGTAATGGACTTCTGTAATAGCAGCAATGCAATGATCCATAACAATTCTGAGGGACTTATGGAAAATAACCCTACACACATTCAGAGGAAGAACTACAGGAGAGGAAAGACAGAAGAAAAGCAAATGCTTGAACACATGGGTTGAGGTGGACATGATTGGGGATGTAGACCCGAAAATACCACAATAATGCAACTATCAACAATTTGGAAATGAGTCTTGATTGATGACACATGTTAAAACCAGGGGAAATGCACATCAACTATGGTGGGGGGGAAGGTTGAGAGGTGAAGGGGAAAGTAAGAGCATGAATTATATAAACATGTTAACTTTTCTAAAAAATAAAAATTATTGAAAAAAACACAGGAATTATATGAACACAACTACAAAATACTTTCCAAACAATGAAAACTAGACCTAAACAATTGGAAAAATATTAATTGTTCATGGGTAGGATGAGCTAACATAATTAAAATGACCATTCTACCAAATTAATTTACCTATAAAACTATCAAAAAAACTTTTTTTTACTGAAATACAGAAAACTATAACAAAATTCATTTGGAAAAACAAAATATCAAGAATATCAAAGGGAAATAATGAAAAAACATGAAGGAAGGTTGCCTAGCAGTACCAGATATTAAATGATACTCTAAAGCAGTGGTGATCAACACCATATGGTACTGGCTAATGTTGTGTGCAGATGCAAAGCATGGAATCCCTGCAAAGGTACAGGGATACCTCACCCAGAATTACAGGGGACCCCCCTAGAGAACTTTGGGTGAGGGGCAGTTGAGAAGGGTTGGGGACAGTTAATTTGTGGTATGGGATGTGAGCAGACACTCTGCTTGATTCTGCTGACTTGGGGTTTCTCCTGAGGTGGCCATTGTAGCATAAGCTACTCATAGGGTTAGCCTATTTGTTATTACTATTCTTCATTAATATAATTATATAATTACTTAGCAATTAGAGAGTAAGATATTTATCTATAGCAATAGAGCCAGTTTTAGTTAAGTGTTTTCTCCCCTCCAGTGAGGAGGGGGGAAGGGGCATCAATTTAACAGTTCAGGGTCACCTTTCCTTTATTAAAATACCTTCATTAACTTCTCTAATTTTCCTTGTTAATTCCTAATATAACTTTTTACCTTCAAATCTGTGCCTGATAATTATTTGGGAAGATACTTACAATTCAGTCTGTATATTTAGTTTGAATCCTGTTGGCTGCCAGTTTAAGATCTCCTCTGTCCTCAACAGTTAGATAGCTAGCTGTTATATCTCCTCTAACTGACCTGAGAGGAATATAAATTAATGAAAAGGAACATTATTGGGGTTTCAGCCATATCAGAAACTTACCAGAAGAATACTATTTCTGTCTTCATTACCAACTGAAGCAGAAGCAGTTAGAGGTGGAGGGGTTTGAGAGCCAGAAGTGTTTTACCACCTCCTTTCCTCACTGTAGCCTGTCAATCTCTGGCTCTTGACTTAAAGCTCTATTTGGCCCTGACACATTTATCTCCTTCTCCAAACTATCTGTTATTATCATCATAACACTAAGAGACAGATGGGAGGATCAGTGGAATAGACATGGGGTAAATGATGTCAGGAAGAAAGTATATGATAAGCCCAAAGAGTCCAACTTTGGGGACAAAAATGCACTATTTGACAAAAACTGCTGGGAAAATTGGAAAACAATATGGGAGAGATTAGGTTTAGATCAATATCTCACACCCTACACCAAGATAAATTCAGAATGGGTGAATGATTTGAATATAAAGAAGGAGACTATAAGTAAATTAAGTGAACACAGAATAGTATACTTGCCAGATCTCTGGGAAAGGGAAGATTTTAAAACCAAGCAAGAGTTAGAAAAAATTACAAGATGTAAAATAAATGATTTTGATTATGTTAAATTTAAAAGGTTTTGTACAAACAAAAACAATGCAACCAAAATCATAAGGGAAACAACAAACTGGGAAAAAATCTTTATAACAAAAACTCTAACAGAGGCTTAATTACTCAAATGTAAAAGGAGCTAAATCAATTGTATGCAAAATCAAGCTATTTCCCAATTGATAAATGGGCAAGGGACATGAATAGGCAATTTTCAGATAAAGAAATCAAAACAATCAATAAGCACATGAAAAAGTGTACTAAATCTCTAATAATTAGAGAAATGTAAATCAAAACAACTCTGAGGTATCACCTCACACCTAGTGGATTGGCTAAAATGACAGCAGGGGAAAGCAATAAATGTTGGAGGGGTTATGGCAAAATTGGGACATTAACCATTCAGGATGGCAATTTGGAACTATGCCCAAAGAGCACTAAAAGACTACCTGCCCTTTGAACCAGCCATACCATTGCTGGATTTGTACCCCAAAGAGATCATAGATAAAAATGTACAAAAATATTTATAGCCATGATTTTTGTGGTGGCAAAAAAAAACTGGAAAAAGAGGGTGTGCCCTTCAATTGGGGAATGGCTGAACAAATTGTGGTTTATGCTGGTGATGGAATACCATTGTGCTCAAAGGAATAATAAACTGGAGGAATTCCACGTGAACTGGAATGACCTCCAAGAATTGATGCAGAGTGAAAGGAGCAGAGCCAGAAGAACATTGTACACAGAGACTGATACACTGTGGTAAAATCGAATGTAATGGACTTCTGTACTAGCAGCAATGCAATGACCCAGCACAGTTCTGAGGGGTTTATGGAAAAGAACGCTACCCACATTCAGAGGAAGAACTATAGGAATGGAAACACAGAAGAAAAGCAACTGATTGGTTGATGGGCTGATGCGGACATGATTGGGGATGTAGACTAGAAATGACCACACCAGTGCAACTATTGATAATATAGAAATAGGTCTTGATCAATGACACATGAAGAAATGAATGGAAATGTGTGTTGGCTATGGGTGAGGAGCGTAAAGGGGGGTGAAAGGGAAAGTAAGAACTTGAATCATGTAACCATGGAAAATTTTTTTTAAAAAATAAAATTTAAAAATTAAAAAAAGAAAAAATATATAATGAATATAGGATCTGAGGACCTGAATTTTAAGGATGTTCCCAATACTTACTTTTAATCCCTTGATCAAGTCTTAGTTCCTCTTGTATAAAATAAGGGTGTTTGGCCAGATGACTTCTAAGGCTACTTCAAGTTTTAAATCTGCTGTCATAGAATCCAATAATCTTATGTTAAAGTCTGCCTTCCCTCATTCAATGTTTTAAAAGTATATTTAGTCACTTCTGTGTTTAATTTACATATAGGATTAGTATATGAATAACACAATCTCTACCAACATTTAACTGACAGCAAGTGAGTGACAATATGTATAAAAATAAGAATGTTATGAGAGACATTATGAAAAAGAAAAGCAGACCGCAAGATAAAGTACTCTAAAGAATATAGGAGGAGGGAGAAAACACTGTCAGTTAAGAGTTGAGGTGAAAGAGGGGATGATGAAAGGATTTGCAGTGGAGTCAGGATGTGAACCAGGAAGAAAGGACTTCTTCTAGTAGAGATTAGAAGAAAACATATTCCAGGCAACCTGTAGAGAATATGGTGTAATTATGTGCCAGTATCAATTATATCTTATGCATGCACAAAGTAAAAGTTGAATTTTATCCTTGAGAAGAAAGCAAAAAGAATGGAGGAACACTTTTGGAGTCTCAAGATAATTAGGGAGAACAATGTGTCTCTTTAAATTTTGTTTAAATTTGAAAGAATGCTTCAAGGGGAAAAACAAAGAAAAAATTATAAGGAGATGAAACTAAATTCTTACCTGTATTAAAACTTTCAAAAGTGGGAGAATATGACCTAATTACTGAAGGAAGGAGAGATGATCCAATGAACATTTGGAGTTAAATAAAAGATGATCCACTGAACATTTGGAGTTAGATAATGATCTTTCAATAAATGGAAATAGCTGGTCCATTTCAGGAAAAGACAATTTATTTTGCTCTAAAATATGATACTATAGATTTACAGATGAGTTGTAAGATCAATCAATAACCAATCATATCTAGTAGTAGGAGAAAATTAGTAATGTTCAATAATTTCCTATTTAGAAGCACTGGGAATGTAATTTGGACATGATATAAATAGTGGAGTTCTGCTGTCTTTCCAGAGAACATATACCAAGTATATGACTGAATGCTTTTATTTCTGGATTCCTTGGAAGAAGGCAGTGATAAGAGATGTTCAATAAGAGAAGAAATGGATATCATTGAGATCTGTTTGGATGGGACTCACCATTGAAATTTTGCTTCAGATTGGATTCAAAATGAACAGAATGGATGCAGAGATAAATATTTAGGTCTTACAAGTAGCTTAGATATCATTTAATCCACCTTATTCATTTTGAATATACAGAAATTAAGAGAAGAGGATTTAAGTGGCTTGCACAAGATCATGTAGATAGTAAAGGTGTAACCAGAATTTAATTACAGGCCTTTTGACTCTAAATCCAGCACTTTTTTTGTGGCATTAAAAAGCCTTTATCTTTATTATTATATCTTGTGTAAAATCTGTGAATCTGAAGATACAATAATATTGAATAGTATTTGGATGAGGATCATTGGGCACAGAAACAGAAATTACATTTCATTCATGCAAATTTCTCCACTAGACCATTGTTCCCAATAAAATCTTGTGAGCTAAGCATTTTGTAAGTATTTAAAAGGCTTCATGAACATGAACCATTATGCTGCTGGGAACAAAGAAAATGAACTTTTTTTAAAGAATCAATTGTATTTATTTATATATGGACATTTGGACTTAATATCTTTTTTTTTAATTTTTTTAAACCTTTAACTTCTGTGTATTGGCTCATAGGTGGAAGAATGGTAAGGGTGGGCAATGGGGGTCAAGTGACTGGCCCAGGGTCACACAGCTGGGAAGTATCTGAGGCAGGATTTGAACCTAGGACCTCCCATCTCTAGGCTTGGCTCTCAATCCACTGAGCTACCCAGCTGCCCTGGACTTAGTATCTAATAAAAATTCATTTGATTTTTTAGAACATCATAGACAGATAACTAGTATTTCAATCCCTGCATCCTTAATAAATATTTTAGACAAATCAAGTAACTGAGATATACTTTTATATTGAGAATAAAGTTGAGAAATGAAAAGCAAAACTTAGAGGTATTAAACAAGGTAATTTTCTTTCTATAAATATTCTACACTGATTAGTAAATTAGTAAATATTCATTTTTAATTAAGTTTATACATTTATTTATTTAATTTAGAATATTTTGCCATGGTTACAAGATTCATGTTCTTTTCCACCCATCCTCCCATCCTTCTCTAGTAGCCAATAAACATTATCCTCAAATTGCCTATTCATGTCCCTTACCCATTTATCAATTGGGGAATGGCTTGATTTTTTGTACAATTGATTTAGCACCTTTTACATTTGAAT
Organism: Gracilinanus agilis; assembly: GCF_016433145.1. Classification (NCBI taxonomy): domain Eukaryota; kingdom Metazoa; phylum Chordata; class Mammalia; order Didelphimorphia; family Didelphidae; genus Gracilinanus; species Gracilinanus agilis. The sequence continues at coordinate 87,562,319 of NC_058131.1, forward strand.
AATTAGACCTTTGTCATAGGATTTTGTTATTAAAAATGTTTTTCCCAAATTGTTGCTTCCCTTCTAATTTTGATTACCTTGATTTTTGTTTGTACAAAAACTTTTTAATATAATGTAATCAAAATTATTCATTTGACATTTTATAATATTATTTTTCTGTTGGTTGGTCTTAAAATCTTTCCTTTCCAATATATATGACAGGGGAACTTATCTATTTTAACCTAATTTACCTATATTTTCCTTCTTTATATTTAAGCCATTCACCCATCCTGAGTTTATCTTGGTGTTGGGTATGAGATGTTGATCTGAACCTAATCTCTCCCATACTGTTTTCCAATTTTCCCAATAGTTTTTGTCATATACTGCATTTTTGTCCCAAAAGCTGGGCTCTTTGTGTTTATCATATACTGTCTTGCTGAGGTTATTTACCCCAAGTCTATTCCACTGATCCTCCCTTCTGTCTCTTAAATGTGTGAAAGGGATTCTTTGTTCTCTGTGAGTTCACACCTTACTTGATGCTAGGTGAGAACAAGCCAGAAACTTAATAGTTTACACACTCAGAAAAGTGTGATTCCAAAGGTCAGAACTCAGACATTGGATATTGTGACTGGCCCCAATGAAAAGGGACAGGGACAGGAAACCACCATAAAAGCCATGAAAATCCCTTAATAGGAAGGCTGGTGAAGAGGTCTCGTGAAGGCGGCCAGTAAAGAGTAGACTCCAAAAAGAGAGTCACTCTTAGAAGGAAGTTGGTTTCAAGAAGAAGAATGGCTCAAAAAAGAAAGTAGGCCTCAGGAGTCACCTTCAGCTCCAGTCATTATCTTGGGTGAGTGGACAGCTGGTTTTCCCTTCCTGTTTTCTGGAGATAGTTTAATTCTGATTGAAGGTTAACAAGTCCTGGCTGAACCAAGCACTGGAATAATATTTAGTTAGATAGGTTAGTATCTTTTCTACCCTTTTGTATTTTTCTAATTTATGAATAAAACATTTATAATTTTCATATATTTAGCCAAACCATTAATTTTAACACTTACTGGTGGCACCATACTGTTTTGATGACCACTGCTTTATACTACAGTTTAATATTTAGTACCACTAAGCCCTCCTCCTTCACATAATTTTTTCATTATTTCCCTTGATAGTCTTGATCTTTTTTTTTCTTCCAAATGAACTTTGTTAAAATTTTTTTTTCTAATTCAGTAAGAGAGTTCCCTATAGTTTGATAGGTATGGCACTGAATATGTAACTTAATTTGAGAATTGTCATTTTTATTAGGTTAGCTCATTTTACCCATGAGCAATTAATATTTTTCCAATTATTTAGATCTAGTTTTAATTGTGCAGAAAATGTTTTGTGGTTGTGTTGTTATAATTCCTGTGTTTGTCATGGCACATAGATTCCAAGGTATTTTATATAGTCTACAGTGATTTTTAAATGGCATTTCTCTTTCTAATTCTTGTTGCTGCGATGTGTAGGAAATATGTAGAAATAATGATGATTTATTTGGGTTTATTTTGCATCCTGCAACTTTGCTAAAGTTGTTGATTATTTCTACTAGCTTTTTAGTTGATTCTCTAGGATTCTTTAAGTAGACCATTATATCATCATCTATAAAGAGTAATACTTGTTCTCATTGCCTATTTTAATATCTTCGATTTCTTTTCTGTCTCTGATTACTACTGCTAGTGTTTCTAGTACAATGTTAAATAATAGAGGTGATACAGGGCATTCTTCTTGTTTCACTCCTGACCTTAGTGGGAAGGCTTCCATTGCCACTGCAGAGGATACTTGCTTATGGTTTTAAATATGTACTGTTTTTTATTTTTAGAAAAGGCTCTTCTATTTCTATACTTTCTAGTGTTTTCAATAGGAATGAGTGTTGTATTTTTTTCAAAGGCTTTTTCTCTGTCTATTGAGATAATCATGTGATTTTTGTTTGTTAGCTTGTTGATATGGTCAATTATGTGGATGGTTTTCCTAATATTGAACCATCCTTGCATTCCTGGTATAAATCCCCCCCAATCATAGTTCTGGGAGGGGTAATCAAAGAGGGGAGGGAGAGAAAATGAATCATGTAACCATGGAAAATATATATTTTCTTAACTTAAGCAATAAATCTGAGACCGTAAACTCCAGATTTAAGTATTTTCTTTTCTTGGTCATTCCATGTTTATTAGATATGAGATGAAAATTTTCCAAATTAAATTCTCAAAATACCTATGATAATTTAAATGTGGGATTTGAAAAGAAAGAGAAGACAAAATCACTAATCTTTTTCCTTGATTCTAAGTTATTTTATTCATTTTTCCTGAAAAAAAAAGTCCGGTGGAAAATAATTTTTCCTTTCTCTGGCTAATTGTATTCTAGAGTGCAAAATCTGTTGCTATTCTATTCATTTTTTTACCATTTAGGTCAATTTTCATGAATAGTGGTCTTCTCTTACTTTTAAAGGGAATTCATCCTTTCCCACCTAATCCTTATCTCTTTTTTAATCATAGGTATTGTAAGGGTTTAATTAGGAGTTTTGACAAAATACGAGAGCAGTTTTTAATGATTTAAGTTTTAATGAGAATTTAGTAGTTATAAAATAATATCATCCCTTTAAGCCAGAGAAAGAAAACTTCTAGCAACTTTTAAATATTAACAACTTAGTTTAATTAAAATAGAGATAGTAAAAAATATAGTAAAATGAATATAATAAAGGAGAGAAATATAGGAAAGAAGTAGAGAAAGAAAAATTTCCTAATGTCTATACTAGTTATCCTATAACTACCTATAATTACTACCTACAATATAACTACCGCTAATAACGACCACCCCACAAAGTTCGAACCCAGTCCAGGTCAATCAAATTCAACCCAATGAGTGTTTATTCCAATCCCAATTAGGTCTGTCAAGGAAGACCAGCCACCTTCCAAAAAGTTCAAGAAAGAAAAACAAAAATCCTAACAGCCAAAAACAAAAGCCAAAAAGTCCTGTAAAGACTAAAGCCAAAAGCCCTCTAGGTAAACTCAGGCCCACCTTTTATATCGCAGCAAGTAAAACCCATCCACCAACCCAATACATACCCAGCAGCCAACTTCCCCTTAACTGCCAGCTCTGTCAGCAACTGACAGATGTTATAATGAACCTCTGGGAGCTTGAAGATCACTTTTGATTGACAAATAAGTCAGTTGGATGGAATGTTCCCAGGGAGTCATGCGAGAGGCAGGAGGAGGGGCAGTTGAGAATCTTGAAAGGATTCTGGGTCTTTGACCTGTGCTGAGGCTGGAGATCGGTGGATCCTGGTCTTGGAGTGAGAGGGTGCAAACATCTCTCTCTGCAAACTCTTCCTGTAATTGAGATACTGTGCCAACCTGTACCTGACCACCACCTTGGTGTCTACTGCCCCTAGATATTAGGAATTACATCATCTAGATATCTAGGTTTCCCAGGGCCCGGGAGGGATCCAGGAAGTGGGCAGGAGACGAAGAAGAGGGTGGAAAAGGGTGGAAATAACTCAACTGTAAGGCTGAAGATCTATTGAAGAAGAAGTCAAAATATCCCAGCAGTTTACCTACTCTAGTTTAGTCCTGGCCAGGCTGAACCAGAGGGAAGTTACATTGATTCTTCATCTGCCAGCAGTTGAGATTTCATTAGCAACCAGTAGAGTAGGGTCTCCTATACCATAGTCCTTTACCCCTATCTTTCTTGTTAATATAAAGTTTAAAGTACTTTCCTAAAGCAGTGTCAAACTTGTTTTGGGAAGGGAGAAATCCCAGTCAGAACACAAGGCGTTATCCTAGCTAAAGAGCTCAAATCAATATATCAATTAACCCCAGGTGGGTCCTAAAGGGATATACATCTTAGACCTGAAGGATCCTGCCTGGGCAACTGTTATAAGGGAGAAGGGTCATCTTAATCTCTCTGTACATCAATTTACAATCTCAAACATATCAAGAGACTCCCAATAATTATAACACAGACCAACCAACTCACACTAGTCCCTTTTATAACCTTTTCTACTTCCTGTCTCAATGGATCCTCCTTCCTGTCTCTATGGTTTCTATTTCCTGTCACTGTGGACTGGTTATTCCCCACACATCTCTATAGTAAGAGGACTTCCAGGTCCCCTGTTAAATTAAAAAAGGAACAAAGAATTCCTTTTTATAGATTGAATTAAAGCATGAGGATGAGCTGCTGTGCCCAGTTGGTTTCCTCTACATCCTTATGCTCCCCCCCCACAAGACCTACCATGGTCTTGGAGCAACACCAGATATAAAACAAATTATTTCTAGATTCATAAAATATTTTACTCTACTAGTCCCTGCTACTGTATTAGTATTAAGATATTAGTAATATAATATTCTCAATGAAATAGAACATTATTTAATAGAATGTTAAGCATACCTTTCATCATAATATGATTTGGAGTCAGAAGATACTGCTTCTTTACCCAACCAAATTCACTTGCTATCTCTATGATTATTGAACAAGTCATTTGACATACCTAGACATCAATTTCCTTATGGTTTAGATGGTCTTGGTAGCCCTTGAATTTTTTTCCAAATAAAAGTTTATGATGTTATGATTCTCAGTGCTCTAGAAAAATGAAAAGTAGCATAATAATTGGGATCCAATGGTTTGAGAAAAAGGTATTTCTTAATTTGGGAGAATTGTATAGTAAAACATCTTGCCTCATTATTGCTTATTATATGACATTTTGGCAATGTACCCCCTCCTAGAACGAGCTTGTATTATATTTCTATGTGTTTGTGCTTTTTCTCCAAACGGAATGTAAACTCCTTATGGGGAAAAATTATATTACTTTTGTCTTTGAATTCTAAATGCTTAGTACAGTGATTGATACATAATAAGCAATTAATAACTATGAGTGAATGAACTATGTAGAATTTGGTGAAGATGGTGGAACAATGAAAGATTAAATAAATTGATACGTACAATATATAAACAGGGCAGGGCAGTGAGGTGGTGTAGTGGAAAGAGTGTTAGGCTTAGATTTAGGAAGAACCGAGTTCATATCCAGCCTCAGATACCTACTAGCTATGAGATCCAGAACAAGTTGCTTAACCCTGTTTGTTTCAGTTTCTTCACCTATAAAATGAGCAGGAAAAGAAAAAATGCAAACTGTTCCAGTATATTTAATAAAAACAAACAAACAAACCTCAGTGGGATCAAGAAGAGTCGATAAGGACTGAAGTGAGTGAACCACATCAACATAAACCAAGTTGACTGAAGGTAGTATAAGAAGAGACATGAGTGTCAGAAGAAACAGAGAAATTTCTCTTGCTTAAGGTGGTATTTTAGGCAAATAAGGTAGAGTAGCAGAGATTCCAAAGATTGAAGGTAAGAAAAGATATCCTTCAAGGCATGCTTCTTAGCACAACTTAGAGAACAGAGAAGCAAGTTAGAAACTTATTTCCCAGGATAGCTTCTCTTCATAAATCTTGTTCCCACAGGGTTGTTCTGTGTCTAACAGGATGGACAACAAGTTTTTTTCTCTTTTTTATTGACTAGCATGGTCTGACATGATTTAATCAGCCATTGTCAAAAGCTGGCACAAGATCTACTTAATATTTGTCATTTTCCTGTCAACAAATACTGGGTCTGGCCTGACATCCCATTCACCAGATGTCATCTTCTTCTCTATGGGACTTTGATCCTCATGTCCACTTTCAGAGGCTCAAGCTTTCATCTTTACTGCATGTATCACATTCTGTCTTGTGTCACAATTCTCACAGACACACAGAGATTAAAAGTTATATTGGACCTTAGGAATCAGCTACTTCAGCACCCTCTTTGGACAGATGAAGAAACTGAGACCCAGAGATGTAAAGGAACTTATTTAAGTTTAGACACTTAGAAAGCAAAAATGTCTCCTATAAACTTCATTCAAAGAGGGTTCAGAAACTCAGTCACATCCTTTTCCCTATCAGCTGCACTCCTTGGATTCAGCTCTACCATTATCATACCTTTACCTAGGTACTGTCCTTCCTACTCCTTCTTCTCAGTTCCTTTTGTGTAATATTCTTTCCAACATTAGTTTATAAACTCTTTAAGAGTTTATAATCTCCTTTTTCTTATTTGTATTCCTCACATTTAGTACCATTACTTGCACTTAGTAGATATTTAATTTATTGTATCATACAAGGAAAAGCTAGGATTTTAACTCAAATCCTCGAAAATCATGCACAAAAGTCTTCCTTTCTACAATATGCTGACTAACTCCATAATTTGTCCCAATTTGATTTTATACTGACAGAATTAACTTTCACAACTATTGCACTAGTCACAAGCAAATTGATTATAACCAAAATGAAAACAGAAAATAAAAGATAATATGAATTTTTAAATGAAATGATGCTGTTCAGGTAAAATTATTATCATAGGTAACTGTCCTTACTGATATAACTTATATGTTTTCAGACATAAACTGTTATTACACACATTTGGAAAAATATGTAATAAAAAGACAAATCTCTGTATAAAGAAAAATGGTATATAACAAAGATTTCCAATTCTGAAATGATTGCTACATTCATTCAAATAATATTCTTTTAAAAAAAAACTCTTCTTACTTTCTGTTTTAGTATCAATTCTAATATAGAAGAATGGCAAGAGCTAGTCAATCAAGATCAAATGACTTAACAAAAGTCCCACAACTAGGAAGGGCCTGAGGTGACATATGAACTTGATACATCATAACTCTAAAGCCTGGCACTCCATCCACTGTGCTTTTATCAACCTTACTATTTTGTCTTCAGGTGACAATTGGTTAAGATCCTATCTCCTTTCCAAAGTATTCTCTAAAGCTTTTCACTTTATTTTACTTGTTCATAACATAATTAATAACCTCCTTTAAAATTATAACCATAATTTAGGGAAGGCCAACATAATAACTTAATAATTAAACTAGGATATAAATCTCTCAAAACATAGTTTATTTTCTTTCACCTTCATCTTAGCTACCCCTCAAATAATATTCAACATTTATTAAATTCCAATTAAATAAATCTCAACCAAATAGGGAAAAAAGTAACAAATAAGGGGAAAGGAAATGAACTTTATAAAGATGGCACTCTATGCCAGGCTCTGTGCTAAATCCCTCACTAATATTATCTTTTTTTATCTTAGCAACTCTGTGATCTAGGAGCTGTACTTATTCCCATTTTACAGTAGAGGAAAATTAATCAACCAGAAGTTAAGTGACTTGCCTAGGACCACACAACTAGTTAGTATGGGGGCCAGATTTGAATTTGAATCTTTTCCGGTGCAACACCTTATTGTCTAAGAGCTCCCTTTTATTTAATATATTTAGGATACCTATTGTTATGAGGCTTACCTTTTTTTCCCTCTCAATAATCTTGAGGGATGAATAGTGCAAAATATTTTCTCTATTTTGCTAGTTACAAACTTGTCTCCCCTTCTGGGAAGCAGATTGGAAAGTGAAAAGGACACATACACTAATTTGAGTTCTACTGCCACTTGGGACATGGTTTTCTTTACATCACTGGGCCCCAGGGTCCTCATCTAAAACATGAAAATAACACTTGAAACAGTAATTTTAAAGAGTATAGAAAGTGTTTTGTAAATGCCAAAGTTATTGTATTTGTTGTTTGTGCTATCATAGATATAGCTGAAAGGATCACATTTACAAAACTGATATGTTACAAGCTTATGTTTTCACCCAGGACTGACAAGTTTCAGCTGTTAATCCACTTGTTTAGTGAAATAACAAGCACAACAAAATTTATGTGCAACAAGGAATTTGAACACTGTCTTTATAGTTGCTAAAATTTCCTTGTGGTGATTTTTGGAGGTATAGGAAACTGAAAAGGCAAATTTGTATTTACCAAGTTATCACCATCTTTTATAAGGCAAGGTTTCCAGTTTTCATTGATGTTAAGGAACTAATATTTTTAGTAGACCAAATTTGAGTCCATCATTTGCCTGTTTTCAATCTGAACATTTTCCCTTCATGTGACAATTCTCTGAGAACCTATTTTCTTTCTATGAATTTCTCTTGCCCTTGGTCTAAAGCTCTTAACTTCACTTTATTATTTTTGTTAATAACATAATTGATAAGCTCCTTTGAAATTTGAACAGTTCTGATTCAGAAAAGTCAAGTTGATTATTAAACTAGGGTATGAATCTCTCATAATTAATAAATTTATTTTCCCTAACCCCCACCTTTAATAATGACACTGATAGGATGGGAATTTTCTCAAGATTAGGGTAAAATATTGTATGATAGCTATTATCTAGAAAATATATGTTCAAAATAGATATAAGGCATTAATAAAACAAGTGTGAGGGACAATTGATAACCTGATTTCTATACTTATATCCTTCTAGGCAATGGGCAAACCTCCTATACAGATCTGGTGGAAGGACCCAAACAGCAATAACTGCATAGAAGGGGGTATGGTAGGTTCTAATTTGCATTGTTGGGAAGACTTGCTCAATAAATCTAAATGCCTTTTTGTAGCTTCTCGGATCCCACACTGGCCAACTATTAATGTTAACCTCCCTTTTTAAAATACAAGCCTTTGAGGACAGGGATTCTGACATTTTGTATTCAAGTCATCAATAACTGTTAATTATATCCATTCTATGTGTCAATGTGTATTAAGTGTTATTCATATTCCCAGGAACTAATGCAATAAATCTCAGTTCACAAGCACTTAAGAAATGATTTTCATATAGAATAGGAGAGCTATATTTGAACTTTGGATTCAACCTCCAGATGACAGTTCTGTGTTTTGTGAAAAAGCAACTCAGCATAAGCAAAGAAATACAATCAATAGATTGGAACACTTTCTTCAAGTTTACTGAAATTACCTAGGCTAGAGTATTTAATTTTCCTTTTAGCTTATCTGGTTTAAATCATTTCCCTATTCTTTGAATCTAATCTCAGCTAAATAAAAAAACAAAGCAAATAAATGAGTAAGCAAACAAATAGATGGACAGATGAATGGATGGATGGATGAATAAATGAATAAAAATCAAACAGTACACACAATTTTTTCTTTAAAAGGCTGATATTGTTACAAGGTGGGAAATGTATCAAAACATGCTCTTTCTAGTAAAGCAATAATGCATTTCTCATAAATTATTGCAGTGCAAATAGTAGTCATCTTTTAAGATAACATCTGAACTGATTTGAGCATGAATTAATATTTGGGAAGCTGAGAAAGTAAACTTTGATGAGTTCCTACAATTTCATCTGTAAGGAGGATTCTTAGTGTATATGTAGTTATGACATAAAATTCAAATAGTATACGGTAACCTTCAATTCCATTAGCCTAGTTATTGGATCTTCCAGAAGAGTATCATGCTCCTCTAGTACAAGAACTGTACAACACAATAAAGTATTTTTAGTGCACTCTTCAGGTGTTTAAAGACATCAGAAGTCATGTCAACACTTTTACCTAACATAGGAATCCTCTCTAAAATATCCCTGACAGAAGGTACTCCAGTCTTTCTTTTAAGAAAGAAATTGTTAATGTAGAGCAATTATAAAGGAAGTCAATCAGGATAAGGAGACCTAGAGATCAGTTCTATAAAAAAATACTTCAAGAAATGGAATATGTTTAGCCCAGACAGGAGCTATGTCTTCAGTATTTGAAAAGTCATTCTATAGATGAAGGATTAGATTAGTTGTGCTTGATCCAGGAGGGTAGAACTTGTATCAATGGGAGGAAATTATATAGAGAGTTTTTTTAGTTCACAAAAATATTTTTAAATAGTTACAGATAACAAGCTGTGGAATCAAATGAGCTACAATGTAAGCCCCAATCCCTATAATGAGTGAAGCAAAGAATAGATTTTTATTTATTAGGACTATGGCAGAGAAAATTCCTACATTAGATAAGATTTTAGATAGTTACATATAGCAATTCTTCAGATTATAAGAATTGAATCTTAAACCAACAAAATTAAAAGCACTCTCTATCTATCTTTCTCTGTCTATCTGTCTGTCTCTCTCATTTGATGACATATGACTTATAGTGCTTTACTGATAACAAAGTACTTTCACTTGTTATGACACTTTCTCCTTACAAGAATACTGTCAGGTAAATAGGGCAGGCAAAATCAGATAAAGAAAAAAGACTCAGAGTGAGTAACTTGTTCACATTCATAGAATAAATAGATTTCAGTATCAGAACTTGAAACAAGTTTTTGGACTTTAAGTCTAAAACACCCTTCTTTATACCATGCTGTATCAGTTATATTCAGGTAGAGGCAATTGCATGCTATTAACACTATTAGCAAAAATGTCATCACTATTGACATTTCAACCAAAACAAAATTTTTTGAAAGTACACTGTGCTCTGTAAAACATCATATTAGATAAAAACTTTCAAAAATAATTACATATCAAATATAATAAAAAATGAAATCAAAAGCATTTTCAATGCCTTCAGACTCTTGTTTCTATAAGTAAGCTGATTAACATGTATATTTTCTTTCCAGTATGTTACTCAAAATTTTGTTTTTTTTTTAATTCTTCCCAAATTTAAATATATACCACTGAGAGCTCTAAAGGTATATCTTTCTTTATCTATTGACAGAAGTTTATCTTAACCTATAAATTTATCTATGCTTGTATTTATCTGTCATCTATACCTCTCTAGATTGTCATATTTCAGATTTATCAAAATTTGATGTCCAGAAATTTATGAAATATAACAGAATTAGACATAGTTATGTCGCTGAGGGACTAAACTGCTGTCACCAAAACAAGTTTCCAAGATAACCCCTAGGGACTCCTGATTAAGAAATACTATCTATAGCCAAAGAAGGAAATATTGGTTTCTGATTTAAGATCAAAGAATGCTATCCTTCACTTCTTTTCCTTCAAGAGTTTTGTACTGTATGTGTAATATGTATCTTAAATCCTGGGGAATATGGAAATATGTATGGCATAGAAGCAATATAGCCTACATTGAACTATTTGCCCCATTACAGGCTGGGGGGAGCATGAAGTGAGGGAGAGAATCTGAATCACAAAATGTCAGAAAAATAATTATCAAAAGTAATTTCTAGCTTCACGTTAAGATAGCTGCAGAGTAGAAACAGGGTGCCCAATTGTTCTCACTACCAACCCATATATGATACCTCAAAAGGTCAAAGAAAACACATTCAGATCAACAAAGACACCCCACAATAAGGCGAAGCATCAAAGGTATGTGGGATTTGTGCATTTCTGCACTATAAGTGGGTGAAATAGCTCCCACCAAAACATGAGCTGATCAACCCTCCCCCACCCCATCTATGGTGCCAGAGTCAGAGCCAGAGCCAGTGATCAGAATTAAAGCAAGCATGGGCCAAACTCTAGTTCTAGCTAACTGGGACCACTAAGGGCTTGCCCCTAGGAATAGCAAGACTTGAGACCCAAAGAGGCTAAAGAATATGAACCTTGGGCATGAAAATAGAGCTCATGGGTGACAAACAGTAGAGGCAGGGAGCTGAGACTGGAAAAGGTGCCTCAGGCAGAGGAGCAATCTTGGTGCAATCTCTGGTTTTGGGGCAGATGAGTAGGACCACCAGGGGCTAGACCCTGAGAACAGCCAGACTTGAGACCCCAGGGGACTAAAGGGCACAAAACTTAGGCAGGGGAATAGCTCTGAGAGGGATCCCAGAGAGTAGAAGCTTATCAGACAATAGAAGCCCCACTGAGACTCATAAAGTAGCCTCAGGCAAAAACTGTTCCATAGATCCATACATAGAGGGCCTGCCTGCCTCACTCAGTCTTCTGGCTGAGAAAGAAAAACCAGCATAGTAATGGTTAAAAATTCCCAAGAAATTTCAACCACCAGAAAGAACAAACAAAAAGCATTGACACTTGATAATTTTTACAGAAAAAAAATTTAGACCACACAGCAGGTAGCAGAGGAGGAGAAACAAGTAAGCATATCCAAATCTTCCTCAAAAAATGAAAATTGGTCACAAGCTACTGAAGAGTTCAAATCTGAGATAATGAGAAAGATGGAAGAGAATTGGCAAGAAAAGTGGGAACTAGCTCAAAAATAAATCAACAGTTTAAAAGACAGAAAGTTTCAATTGGAGAAAGATGCTTCAAAATCAAATGAAATGATAAGCAAATTGGATACCAAGATTAAACAGCTAGAAAACAAAACAGAAAAAAAACAGAAAAGGAAAATCAAAAGAATATAGCAGAAAGTCAGTCTCTAAAAACCAGATTTGGGTAGGTAGAAGCCAATGATCTTACAAGACAGCAAGATCTAATAAAGCAAAGTCAAAAGAATGACAAAATAGACGGAAACATGAAATATCTCACTGAAAAAATGACAAATCAAGAAAACAGGTCTAGAAGAGACAATTTGTGAATCATTGGTATTACTGAAAAATCAGAAACAAATAGGAATCTAAACATGCTACAAGAAATTATCCAAGAAAAATGCCCTAATGTTCTTGAACAAGAGGGCAAAACAGGCATTGAAAGAATCCATAGATCACTCTGTACACTAAATCCTCAAAAGACAACCCCAAGGAATACAATTGCCAAATTCAACAGTTTCCAAGTTAAGGAGAAAATATTACAAGAAGCCAGAAAAAGACAATACAGATAACAAGGAGCACCAATCAGGATCACACAGGATCTGGCAGCCTCCACACTAAAAGTTTGCAAGGCTTGGAATATGATATTCAGAAAGGCAAGAGAATTGAGTCTATAAGCAAGGATCATCTACCCATCAAAACTGACTATATTCTTCCAGGGGAAAGTAAGGGCATTCAATAAAATATAAAATTTCCAAGTATTTGTAAAGAAAAGTCCAGATCTAAGCAGATATTTTGATGTCCAACCACAAAAATCAAGAGAAACATAAAAATGTAAATAAGAAAGAGAGAGGAAAGAAAAAAAATCATTTTTTTAAATTTGCTTCTTTAAGGGCTTTGATAAGATCAAATTATTTGTATTCCTATATGGAGAAATATAATGTGTAATTCTCAAAAATTGTATTCACTATTATAGTAATTAGATGAATTATTCATAGGGAGAGGTTGCAGTATTAAATGGTCTAAGACCATATGCAAAAAAGGGGGGGAATAGAAGAGGGCACCATGAGAAACTTGAAGGAATAAGAAAAATAAAATAATCTATACCACACAAAGATGTGAAGGGAGAAGAGGAAGAGAGTGTTAATAAGAAATATTTAAACCTTATTCTCAGTGGAATCAGATCTGAGATGGAAGAGCAGCTAGATACACTGGGATATCGAATTCTATTTTATCATGTGGGGAAAGTCAGAAGAGAAAAACTAAGGGGGTGGGTGGCGCGAGGAGTTCCAAAAAGGGAGGGAAAGAGAGTGGGGAAGTAATTTAATAGAACTTAAAAATAATAAGAGGAGAACATAAAAGAAGTGGGCACAAAGGGACGTAAACTAAGGAAAGGGATAAGGAGTACTGATTAAAGGCCAACCACTGGTTTAAAAGGAAATAAAAAAGAAGAAAGGGCAGATCTAGGAGATGATATCAAAATATTAGTGAATACACAGCTGACAATCATAACTCTGAATGTGAATAAGATGAACTCACCAATAAAATGGAAGCAAATAGTAGAGTGGATTAGAAAATAAAATTCTACCATATGTTGTTTACAAGAAACACTTATGAGGCAGGTAAACATACACAGGGTAAAGGCTACAACTGAAAAAAAGAAGAAAGGAGTTGAAATCCTTTCAAAAAAAATCCTTGAAAAAATGTTGAAAATAGCTGACAAAGCCAAAGTAAAAATAGATCTGATTAAAAGAGATAGAGGAGATACTTATGTCCTGATAAAAGGCAGTACAGACAATTAAGAAATATCAGTACTCAACATTTATGCACCAAATAGTATATCATCCAAATTTCTAAAGGAGAAAGCTTAAGTAGAAAATATATAATAAAATATAGTAGTCGGTGATCTAAACCTTCTTCTATCAGATCTAGATAAATCAAACCAAACAATAAATAAGAAACAGGTAAGAGAAGTGAATGAAATACTAGAAAAATTAGAGTTAATAGATATGTGGAGAAAAATAAAGGATAAAAAGAAATACACTACCTTTTCAGTAGCACATGACATATTCACAAAGATTGACCATGTACTAGGGCATAGAATCTTGGCAAACAAATGCAAAACAACAGAAATAATAAATGTAACCTTTTCAAATCATAATTCAATAAAAATGATTATGACTAAGGGTACACAGATAGGCAAATCAAAAATTAATTGGAATTTAAATAATATGATTATCCAAAATCAGTTAAAGAACAAATCACAGAAAAAATTTATAACTACAATGAAGAGAATGATAATGATGAGATATCCTAACAAAATCTGTGGGATACATCCAAAGCAATAATTGGGGAAATTTATATCAATTTTATTGATTTCTCCTTTAATTTTTATAATTTCTAATTTAGTATTTAACTGGCGATTTTTAATTTGTTCACTTTCTAGTTTTTTTATTTGCATGCCCACTTCATTGATCATTGCCCTCTCAAATTTCTTAATATATGTACTCAATGATATAAATTTCCCCCTGAGTCCTACCTTAGCTGCATCCCACAGAATTTGATAGGATGTCTCATCATTGCCATTCTCTTCAATGAAATTATTGGCTGTTTCTATGATTTGTTCTTTAACTAACTAGTTTTGGAGCATTAAAATTAAAGGAGAAGTCAATAAAATTGAAAGTAAAAGATCTATTGAATTACTAAATAAGAGTAGAAGCTGGTACTTTGAAAAAAACAAATAAAATTGACAAAGTATTGCTCAATCTAATTTAAAAAGGGAAAGAAGAAAACCAAATCATCAGTATCAAAGAGGAAAAGGGAGAACTCACCTCTAATGAACAGGAAATCAAGGCAATAATTAATTTCCCAATTATATGGCAATGAATATAGCAATCTAGGTGATATAGATGAATATTTACAAAAATATAAATTGCCTAGATTAACAGCAGAAGAAATAAAATACTTAAATAATCTCATCTCAGAGAAAGAAATTGAATAAGCCATCAAAAAACTACCTAATAAAAAATCCCCAGGACCAGATGGATTCACAACTGAATTTTATAAAACCTTCAAAGAACAACTAATCCCAATACTATACAAACTATTTGACATTATAAGGAAAAAAGGAGTTCTACCAAACTCCTTTTATAGCACAAATATGGTACTGATCTCAAAGCCAGATAGATAAAAAACAGAGAAAGAAAACTATAGACCAATCTCCTTAAATAACATAGATGCAAAAATCTTAAAAAGAATAATGTAAAAACGACTCCAGCAAGTGATCACGGGGGTTATTCACTATGATCAGGGGGGGGATTTATCAGGAATGCAAGGATGGTTCAGTATTAGGAAAACCATTCATATAATTGACCATATCAATAAGCAAACCAACAGAAATCACATGATTATCTCAATAGAAGCAGAAAAAGCCTTGACAAAATACAACACTCATTCCTATTGAAAATACTAGAAAGTATAGAAATAGAAGGACCTTTCCTAAAAATAAAAAAAAAAAACCAGTATATATTTAAAACCATAAGCAAGTATCCTCTGCAATGGGAACAAATTAGAAGCATGCCCATTATCAACTCTATTATTTAACATTGTACTAGAAACACTAACAGTAGCAATTAGAGAAGAAAAAGAAATTAAAGCTATTAAAATAGGCAACGAGGAGACCAAGCTATCACTCTTTGCAGATGATATGATGGTCTACTTAAAAAATCCTAGAGAATCAATTAAAAAGCTTGTGGAAATACTCAACAATTCCAGCAAATTCGCAGGATACAAAATAAACCCACATAAATCAATATCATTTCTCTAACACATCACAGGATCCATAGATAGAAGGAGAAATACCATTTAAAATCACCCTAGACAATAAAAATACCTAGAAATCTATCTGCCATGACAAACACAGGAATTATATGAACACAACCACAAAACACTTTCCACACAATTAAAACTAGATCTAAACAATTGGAAAAACATAAATTTCTCATGGATATGATAAGCAAACATAATAAAAATGACCGTCCTACCCAAATTAATCTACTTATTTAGTGTCATACCTATCAAAGTACCAAGAAGCTTTTTTACTGAATTAGAAAATATTATAAGAAAGTTCATTTTGAAGAACAAAATATCAAGACTATCAAGGAAAATAATGAAAAAAAAAGTGAGGGAAGGTGGCCTAGCAGTACCAGATCTTAAACTGTATGATAAAGCAGTAGTCATCAAAACAATATGGTACTGGCTAAGAGACAAAAGTGAGTATCAGTGGAATAGACTTGGGGTAAGTGAAGTCATCAAGATAGTCTTTGATTAAAACAATAAGCCCAGCTTCTGGGACAAAAACCCACTATTTGTCAAAAACTGCTGGGAAAATTGGAAAACAGTATGGGAGCAATTAGATCTAGATCAACATCTCACACCCTATACCAAGATAAATTCAGAATGGGTGAATGACTTGAATATAAAGAAGGAAACTATATATAAGTAAATTAGGCAAACATAGAATAGTTTACTTTCCTTTTGGGAAAGGAAAGCTTTTAAAACTGAGCAAGAGTTAGAAAAAAATTCCTAAGTAAAATAAATAATTTTGATTACATTAAATTAATAAGATTTTGTACAATCAAAACAAATGCAACCAAAATTAGAAGGGAACCAACAAATTGGGGAAAAATCTTTATAACAAAAAACTCTGGCAAAGGTATAATTACTCAAATGTGTAAGGAATTATATCAATTGTACAAAATATCAAGCCATTTCTCAATTGATAAATGGACAAGGGACATTAATAAGCAATTTTCAGATGAAGAAATCAAAACTATCAACAAACACATGAGGAGCAGCTGGGTAGCTCAGTGGATTGAAAGTCAGGCCTATAGACGGGAGGTTCTAGGTTCAAATCTGACATCAGACACTTCCCAGCTGTGTGATCCTGGGCAAGTCACTTGATCCTCATTGCCTACCCTTACCACCACAATACACAATATTGACTCCAAGAGAGAAGGTAAGGATTTAAAAAAACAAACAAACAAACATATGAAAAAGTGTTCTAAATCTCTTATTAGATAAATGCAAATCAAAAGAACTCTGAGATACCACCTAACACCTAGCAGATTAGCTAACATGACAGCAAAGGAAAGTAATAAATGTTGGAGGGGATGTAGCAAAATTTGAACATTAATGCATTGCTAGTGGAGTTGTGAATTGATCTAGCAATTCTAGATGGCAACTTTTTCAAGTTGCTCAAAGTAAAAGACTGTCTACCCTTTGATCCAGTCATACCCCTGCTGGGTTTATACCCCAAAGAGATCATAAGAAAGAGGTCTTGTACTAAAATATTTATAGCTGCGCTCTTTATGATGACAAAAAGTTGGAAAATGAGGGAATGTCCTTCAATTGGGGAATGGATGAACAAATTGTGGTATCTTTTGGTGATGGAATACTATTTTGCTCAAAGGAATGATGAACTGGAGGAATTCCATGTGAACTGGAAAGACCACCACGAATTGATGCAGAGTGAAAGGAGCAGAACAAGGAGAACAGTATACACAGAGATTGATACACTGTGGTACAATTTAACATAATGGACTTCTCTACTAGCAGCAATGCAATGATCCAGAAAAGTGCTGAGGGACTTATGAAAAAGAAAACGATTCGCATTCAGAGGAAGAACTGTGGGAGTAGAAACATAGAAGAAAAACAGTTGCTTGAACACATGGATTGATGGGGTTATTATTGGTGATGTAGATGCTAAATAATCACCCTAGTGCAACTCTCAATAATATGGAAAAAATCTGATCAATGACACATGTAAAACCCAGTGGAATAATGTGCATTGGCTATGGGGGTTGGGGGCTTTAGGGAAGAAGGAACAGACATGAATCATGTAACTATGAGAAAATATTTTAAATAAAAAATAAAAAATAATTTCTACATGGAACTGAGAAAATTAATGAACAGCAAAAAGAGTTGCATATAAGGTACAATTTGAAATAATATACTTTAAAAAAAGTTTTCTTTCTGTCTTAGAATTGATTCTGTATCTTCTCCAAGGCAGAAGAGAGAAATAATATTATTTCAACTGAATTAGGATTTATTTTCCCCTAGATAGTAAAAGTTAACATCTTTCTTTCCCATAGGTTTCTCTCTTAAAATCAAAGATTCATAAAATCTTAGATCTGGCAGAAAATATATAATTAAGGGAGTATATATAGAGAAATAGTTTGCCTGTCAGATCTATGGATAAGGGAATAATTTAGGATCAAACAATAGTGAGCATTATAAAATTTAAAATGCTTAATTCTGATTCTATTAAAATAAAAAGATCTTGTACCAACCAGTTACAACAAAGATTAGAAGGAAAGCAGGAATCTGGGGAAAATTTCTACAACAAGTATCTCTGATAAAGGTCTAATTTCTCAAACGTATAGAGAAATGCAATTTGTAAAAACAAATGTTACTATTTGACAAATTATCAAAGAATATGAAAGGAAAGTTTTCAGATGAAGAAATAAAAGTCATCTATAATCATATGAAAAGTCCTCTAAACATTTCTTCATTAAATAAATGTAAATTAAAACAACTAAGCTACCACTTCACACCTATATGATTGGCAAATAAGACAGAAAAGAAAAATTATAAATGCTAGGGATAATGCAGGAAAATTGAGATACTAATGCACTGATGGTGGAGCTGCAATCAGATCCAACCATCTGGAGAGCAATTTGGAATTATGGTCAAAGGCTTCTAAATATATGCATATCCTTTGATCCAACAATACCATTACTAGGTCTATATCCCAAAGAGATTAAAAATAGGAATTAAGAACTAAGAAAAAAAAATTTATTTTCACTTTCTGTGGGAGCAAAGAACTGGAAATTGAGGAATCATCCATGAATTGAGGAACGACTGAACAAGCTGTGGCATATAATTGTGATAGAATACTATTGGGCTACAAGAAATGACATGCAAATGATTTTGGAAAAATCTAGAAAGACTTAAAGGAACCAAAGCAAATTAAATAAGCAGAATCACCAACAAAAAATTTTTGATGAACCACTATGAATGAAGTAGTTAATCTCAGCAATGACTTGATGAAATGATCCAAAACAATCCCAGAGACTCATTGTGACAAATGTCATCTGCCCTCTAAGAAAGAACTGATTGAGTCTGAATACCAGAAAAAAAATTAGAACAATCTTATAGTTTATCTACCATCTCATTTTATCAGTGAGGACACTAAGTCTGATAATGTTTACCTAAAATTACATAGCTAGTTAGCAGGAATTCTGTGTAATCAGGAATTCAATGTGGTCCAAAGGAAAGAAGCACTGGAACTGGTGTCACAAGGCATAGTATAGGTTCACAACAATGCCTAATACTTAACTGAAAATCCATAGATATGTTACATAAACTATTAGGGTCTCAGTTTCCATATTTGAAATATCATATGACATGGCCAATGATTACATGGCATTTAAAGAAACTTTGAAAAAAAATAAAATTGGAAAGTAACAAAATTATAAATATTAAGTGGGACTGACTTGAATGAAAAACTATGAAAGAATATCCCCAACTCGCTCTTTTGGGGAGGCTGGAGGTCCCAGTATATATTTTACATTCTCACACCTTTTCAAAGTATTTATCAGTTGTGCTCACTTTTCTCCTCTTAATAAATACTATTAGTTATTTGTATGGCTTTCTGTGATGGGCAACAGAAGGGAAATTTGGAATTAACATGACTTAAGAAACAGAAGACATCAATAAAATATTTTAAATTAAAAAAAGAAATTTGGTTTTAAGATTTGAATTTCATATGCTATATACTTTTACCATGTCTGTTCTTAGAATCATTGATTTAAAGATATAATGGATCTGAGATAGCATCTAGTCCACATCCCTCATTTAGCAGGTGAGGAATTTGGTATGGAAGGATGGATTAAATTCCATAAGTTCATACAAGTGGTTAGTTGCGGAGTGGGAAATAAAACCAAACCCTTCTGTTTCCAAATCCATTACTCCTCTCTTCAATACTATGTTTCAGTTATAAACTTCAAGGATCATGTCTGATGCTACTCTGAAAACAGCGTAACAAAAACTTTAGAAATCTACTTTAATGATAGTTATTTATCTCTATGTTGAAAACCTTCTAGCATATTTGGCCCTATGTAAGGGAGAAAACAACCAAAAACAACCACACATACACTCAGATTACTTTGAGTTTCTGATGAGTGGGAATTGGGAACTGTCATCTGGTAAACATTAATATAACTTTGAAAAGAGTAAGCCAAATGCCCAGAGGGCAGTTTATTTCTAGTGTTCTCAGTCTGTCAGAGGAAAGGAGAGCCTCTGCCAAGCATCATACAAATCATGTTTAGTTAGTAGGTCAAGACAATCAAGTCTCATGTACCATCAGCCTTCACATGATTTGACTCAATTCTTCATTGCTAAATGACTACAGTCCATAGTCCAATGGCCAGTATTTATATTAAATCAGTGGCTCAATTTTACATATTAAATTTAAGTATACGTATTTTTTTTAATTAAACCCTTACCTTCCATCTTGGAATCAACACCGTGTATTCGTTCCAAGGCAGAAGAGTGATAAGGGCTAGGCAATAAGGGTTAAGTGACTTGCCCAGGGTCACACAGTTGGGAAGTGTCTGAGGCCAGTTTTGAACCTAGGACCTCCCGTCTCTAGGCCTGGCTTTCAAACCACTGAGCTGCACCCTAAGTCTACATAATTTTGATAAAAAGCATTAAACTGTAATGAAATTTCTTGACTAATATATATCTCCTATGTGCAATTTCTGAAGGACTTCAAAATCATATTTGATTCCCTAAAAAAAACTAAATTTAAAGCTACATTATAGTTCAACAACTTCTCAAAACAATAGTTCATGAAAATATGTATTTACTTTTACCAGTCCACAGAATACAATAGAAATCTCAAAGGAAAGACATTTTATGACATATGTTAATAAGAAAATTAACAATAAAAATATTCATCTCAAAAACCTGGGCGTACTCAACCATTAATATACAAAACACAACACTAGTAGCCTAAGTAGACATGAAAAAATATCATAAATAGGGGCCACATAAATTGGAAATACATGTAGCCAGGGGCATATACTTGAAGAACTAGCTTACCCCTTTAAGTAGTAAGGGCAATGTTATCAATTTCTTCCATCATACTGTTCCTTCTGGGCCCACTCTTTACTTGGCAATATTCCTTAGCTTTGATATCTCATCATGACATTAAGCTTATGTTCTCCCTTTACCCCTCCTCCCACCCCACTGAAACATGTATTTTTCCTACTGTTTTCTACAGTTCTGTATCTATTTGGGGCATCTCAGCTGGGCAAACAACAATAAAGTTTTCATTGTGGCCATGAGGGCTTCATCCCTTCAACATAGTTCTCTGATCCACTACTTTACAGCTTCTTCCTAGTCATTGGCTACTTAGGACTAAAAAACCTGTCTATCAAAAGCATAATCTGACAATAATTTAGCTATAGCCAGATGTCTTAAGACACTAAACGAAGCTCACTCAACTGGAACAAAAGCCAGGCCATTTCATCAGAATAAAATTAAATGTTTTCTCATAACTCATATCTATGAGTGGAAAACAGTCTTTAGACCAAGACTTCTTCAATGTAGTTTCCTTGTAGGGGGGCAAAAAATATCTCAGGCAAGCAGATAGTTGGTACCACTCAGATTTGGTGAATCCAAGACAATGCCAATACTATACCTTGATGACTGGTTGACAAGGCATGCTTCTGTATGAAGATGAGAGCCTCTGTATCCAAAAAAGCTGAGCATCATTGTATTCTTGTATATCCTTGCTGTGTCAGGGAAAAGCAAGCTTCTTCCTTAATTAAATGTCCCGTGATTTGTGAGTGCCTCATTTAACATATTAAATCTGAACTAAGATATTGCTGGCTTTTCAGCCACATCTGCAATACTCTCTTATGTGGAATGCAAATTAATCTGAGCCAGAACTACATGCAAGTGAAAAAGACAAGAATATTGTTTTCTCCCAACCTAGCATGGATTTCTACCTTTATTTGTCAGCAATATAACTCTTTGGCTTTAGTTGTACATTTTGGCCTGTAAAATACCATCATTTCTCTTATCCACAGCTCAAATTTAAGATGTCACAAAAAAACTCTGTGTTCTCCCCAAACTAGTGCTTCTTAATTTTCCTGCTTCTAATTAAAGCACTACATTTCTTCCAGAAATGCATACTTGAAATCTCAGGGTCACAATCAAATCATTCCCTATCTTCCTCTCTAGCCAAATAATTTGTCATGTCTTATCAATTTTCTGAATCCAGTATTTTTGCTTTTTATCTTGCTTTCTACTCCTGCTGCTATTACCCTCATTCGGACCTCAATTGCCTCTCACCCAGACTAGGATGCATATTGCTGTATGTGCCTACTCTATTTGGGTGTTCAAAGAGGACTAGTACCTGCAATGTGAGGGCTTACTAAACCCTTTTCAGGGCTGCTCATCTGCTTTGGGCATTCAACTGACACTCAACTCTCTTATGGCTCAAAGAAGCTGTAGATTATGCAGGACCATATCTTAGCAGATGGACTATATTGGGTTGAGGGTAATTGATTGACCATAAACCTGTCAATGAGTTAGAAAGTATCCACACTAAGCATGTGAAGTTACTCCTGGTTGGAATGGGAAAATGAGAACAATTCGTTTAAATAGTCAAGAAGGTGGCAGAAGTTGGTCCTATGGAGTGTTTAGATCTTGGTTAGATGTGATAGATATCAAGGTCATCCATCACACCCCAGACCATCATCAGTTATCCTGATATTTGTCCTGTCACTAAATTTTGATGATTCCGGAAGACACAGTGAGGCTGGTGACTTCAGGCAACCTTGCATCACTACAAGCCTATTTATGCATGTCAAAAGATCACCCCATGATGCCATTGGCTTTTATTATATCAATATAGGGATAAAAATTTTTACAGGGTGTAAAACAATTTTGTAACATGAAAAATTTTCCATTGAACACAAAATCTAAGTTTACAGTGTGACAATTTTCTTATCCTTAAATTCTTCTAAGTTATTATTTAACAGAATTTTAACTTGTTTCTACATTTAATATACGTCTATCAAGTAATGCAATACAATTATCTTATTCTTAGCCGTTATCAAATTATGTTTAAACTACCTATATTTTAAATGCAATGTTAATTTTTATATTGAGAATCTATTTAATATGTTAGTATTCTTAGTTATCTCTCCAACAACACTTATATGTTTTATTTTTATGCTTTCCCTGCAATAGCTTGCTAAAATTTTTTAACTTCCCTATGTCTAATTTTCAAATTATCTGCTAAATTGTTAGTATACTACAGTATCTACATGGTTAGGGACTGTTATTTACAATTCTACTCTATTTTTCCAACCTATGTTACATGTATATATAAAATTTGCATTATTTACATTATTTTACATTTGTACAAGCATTAGTTCTACATAACAATGTTAACAAGACAAGAAAATTGCTTGATTTTCTTATGTTGTTAAAATCTTATAGAACTTGCAACTATTTACATTATATATTTTATATATATATACATTTTATATTTACATAATCTTCAGAGACTTGCTTATTTATATGAGGTCTTGACTAGATGTTAGTTTTGTGTTGTGTTTTGTGTTCTCTTTATGTACTGCGCATGCAAAATACCCTTGTTTTCAAAGTTGTCAATTTTCTTCATGTTGTCTGTAGATTTCTCTTGTATCTTGATGCTATGTACTGTGGTTGCATTATCCCTAAAGTGTGAGGTTAATTTTTGGTTTTGTGGTATTGTCTCATCAGTCTTACATAAACTGCTTCCTTCTTTCTTTTTCTTTGTTCAATTGTCCATTTTTGCAAAGTTCAAAGTTCAAAAGTTTTTTCACAAAGTCTTTTCAAGTACTGTTTTCTTGCATCTTTCTTCTTGGTGATTTTCTCGATTTTCTTTTCTTCTTTTGATGATTTTCCCCTTCTCTGTTTCTCTGTCACAATATGTCTGTCGTCATTCATGTTGTTTGACAGGCTATCTGGTCTGGATACAGGAACAGTGTAGATTGTGATGCTTTCTCAGTAATGTCAATCAATTGTTTGTTTGTGTGTGTGTGTGTTTGTGTGTGTGTGTGTATTATATGCACTTTCAGATGTTTTGCAATGATTTTATAGTTTGCAGTTATTTTGAATTTCAATTCTCAGTCCTCAGCACTGTCTGTAATTTGTCTATCTTGAACTGTTTCTGAGTATTCTGCATTTGTATGTTTCTTTTTCTGGTTTCACATGGGTCACATGGAACCACGAATATTTTCCTTCTACTTTTATACTTGTAGGGGTAGTGAGCAAAATTTGATAGGGTCCTAACCATTTGGGGTCTGTTCCTGATTTTCTTGTGAAGTTTCTTATGTACACTTTGTCTCCTGGTTTTAAATTACACAAGTCATAATCAAGGGGAACTCTCTGTTTGATCAAAGCAAGTTCATGGAGTTCTGTGAGTCTTTGTTGCAGTGCCTGGATATATTTATGCATTCACAATCTGCACCCAGCATTGAGATATATGGGGTTTTGTGAGCTCTTTCTTGCCAAACAGGTCAGCCACATAACATTTCAAATGGGGAAAGATGTAAGTCCCCACTAGGTTTGCTTCTCAGATACCATAACACTATTGGCAAAGCATTTGTCCACTTTAGATGAGTTTCTGTATAGACTTTGCCAATAAGACTATTTCTCTGTTGAATCTTTCCATCTGCCCAGCTCTTTCCAGGTGATAAATGGCATGATAATTCCCTTTTATTCCTAGATTCTTGTAGACTTCTTGGAGTATTGCATGAGTAAAAATGACTCCCTTTGTCTGAGCCAATACTATTGGGTATGCCAAATCTAGGCATGATTTCTTTCAGTAGGGATTTTATCACGAACTCTGCATTGTTCTTTTTGGCAGGGAAAACCTCTGACCACCTTGTCAACCAGTAAATTATGACAAGTGCATATTTGAATTTTTTATCTTTGGTCATGCATATATAGTCTATTTACAAACATTCAAATGGAGTGTACACCAAAGGTCGGCCTCTGAGACCTTTACAAACTCCCTGAATGAATTGCAAACAGATCTTGCATTTTTGGCAAACTCCTATGTCACAGGGGGAGATTCCAGGTGCTAACCAGAAATGTTGTACTGAATCAATTAATGCCTGTGTGCCATAATGCCCTTTTTCATGAATGGCATTAGAAACTGGGTAGTATATAGCTTTTGGCAAGAGGGGTTTGCTTAGCTCAGAGAACTATATGCCATTCACTAGTTTGGCCCTAGATTTTTTCTTCCAGTCCTGAACTTCCCTTGGGTTATAGGCTTATTTTTAATTGTCCTCTTCCACAAGGGTGCAATTCAGAACATGGATAGGGCCAAATCTAGCTCCATACCTTGCTGTTATGTCTGCCCTTTGGATTCCTAATGATGTGCTATCTTCCCTAAGAGTGTGGCCCTGGCAGAGCATGACTACTACTTTTTTGGGTAGTTTTACTGCTTCTAGAAGTTGCAGAATAATGTCCACATATGCAATTTGTTTTCCTCCAGATGTTATGAATGCCCTATGTTTCCATATTTGTCTGGTGGCATGTAGGACTGTAAAAGCATAGCTGTAATCCGTGAAAATATTTATTCTTTTGCCTTTCCCAATTTGAAGAGCTCTTGTTAGACTTAAGATTTCTGTCCCTTGTGTACTCGTAGTTTTTGACAAGGATACATACCATAGTGTATCTGTTAGAGTTACAACAGCTGCTGTCTTGTAATGTTCCCCTTCAAACATGTATGAAGAACCATCTGTGTACATTTTTAGGTCTGCATTTCTAGGAAAGTGTCTTGCAAATCCTCCCTAATCTTTTACACTAGTTCTAAAGTGTCTTTGCAGCTGTGCATTGGTTCTCCTTTCATTGGCAAATCTGGGATCAGGGTGGATGGGTTAAGCTATTTGCAATGTTTCAAGGTTATGGTTTCATTGCCTAATAACACAATTTCATATCGTGATAGCCGTTGAGATGTAAAGGCTTGTAAATTGCCGTTTTTTTAACATATTTTCTATTTGATGTGGGGAATAAACTATTAGCTTGCATCCAAGAACCAATTCAGATGACTTTTTTGTCATGAGCGCAACTGTGGCTATCGCTCAGAGACACTGAGCCATTCTTCTGGCCACCCCATCTAACTGAGAACTATAATAAGCCAAGGGTCTGAATTGTTGTCCTAGGGCTTGTACCAATAATCCAGAAGCTACTCCTTTGTCTTTGTGGACAAAAAGATGAAATTCTTTGGAGTAATCTAGTGCCATCTTTATACCTATCATACGTTTTGAACCAACAATGTAACTTCTAGACCACCATACTAAAGAGGAAAAAGACTCTAGATAGATAGATAGCTAGATAGATAGATAGATAGATAGATAGATAGATAGATAGATAGATAGATAGATAGACAGACAGATAGATAAATAGATGGATGGATAGATAGATGGATAGATGGATGAACGGACAGACACACAGACACACAGAAAGATAGGTAGACACAAATAAATACACTGAAAAGATAGATTGAAATATAGAAATATGTCACCACTATGTCCCAGTGCCAAAGACCTGAAATTGGGAAAGAGATATCCAAATCATGATATGAACACAATAAATATACCTTAAGAAAAAAGTGAAAGGCATTGTTTTAGAAAAGCTTATATGTACTGATGTAAATTGAAGTGATCAGAAATAAGGAAGTCACCTGTACAATAACGACAAGATTATAAAGAAGAAAAAAAACCTTAAAAGAAGACCATTTATTAATGCAACGATCAAAAATTAATCAAGAGTAAAAATTTTGGTGGGCAGTTGGGTGGCTTAGGGTTTTGAGAGCCAAGCCTAGAGACAGGAAGTCCTAGGTTCTGATCTGGCCTCAGACACTTCTAGCTCCTGGTCAAGACACTTAACCTCCAGAGCCTAACTCTTACCACTCTTCTTAGACAGAAGTTAAGGGTTTAGAAAAAAAGGAGTATAAATTTTTAAGTAAGCTTATTAATTTCCTAAGAAAGATAACAGTCAAGATACACATTTTTGGAATGAATAAATATATGTATTTATTTTCCTAAATCATGTATTTTTTTATTTTGTTTTCCTTTTCTTTGTTTACAATAGGTAAGAAAAGTAGACAATTCTTCAAGTGGGTCCTTTTTATCAGTTATCTTCCTCTTGTATATTGCTCCTTGAGGGTGAGAATTGTCTTTTTTACTTCTATTTGTATTTAAAGAATACAAGATGGCATAATGTCAGGCATAAAATAAACACTATAAATGCCTATTGGTTGTTTACTTTGAATCCCAAACAAGTAGGAGAGCCTTGAAAGCTATTGACTCAGTGTGTTATACACTTAAAAGTAGAGTGAACTCAATAAAAATGTAGTTTCATTTACAATTCTCTCATTTTCTCAATATATATATTGATATGTTTGTTATTCATTGTTTGCTAGTTATTTGATTTCCTTAGAATATTTTTAATGTTAACCCTCTGATGTATAGCTTCCCCAGAGATAATTAGATATAATATATGTTTAATTATTTGAAAAGAGAGAAAAATGATAACTTCCTCTGTGAAGTAAAAATAAGCTAATCATTTATCACTAGTAAAAGCAAAAAACAAAAGCAAAATATTACTGAAATATTTAGCAAAAAAATATATTCTCTATTTGTTTACTGCTTTTCTTTGGCTTTAAGAGTATATAGCTACCATCTTTTACCATTATATCAAGACAATAAATCTGTTTTCCAAATGAAATGAAAAATAATACTACATGGGCTACCAGCATCAATGAGGCATAAAGTTTACAAAAAAGAGATTTAGTAAGCAATGTATCATGGTAGAGGTTCTGTGACTCTCTCATAAGAGCCAACAATACATATCTATATCCAGTAGTTTCTTGTACACAAAGCACTCATTTTTGCAACTTAAAATTATTTTTCCTTGCTGGATACTCTTGAATCTTTTCCTCACTTGGTCTCTCTTTTAAGAAAATAAATTCAGTGTACCTGAAAATCTACTGTGTTTTTAGACAATATTTCTATTCAATTCCACCAAAACTGTAATTAACAGAGTCCTGATGTTTTTCATTGTAGTTTTCTATGGAATTTCCATCCTCAGTTTTTGAATTTAACTGTTTAGAGAGAAAAAAAAGCCTGACTTAGATTTGAATTAAGTATTTGTGACATCTCTATGTGCATTATATGTGCATGTGTTTATGCATTATCCAATGGTTCAAGTCCTATCTTCATAAGATCCTTTTATTGCTGAAGATCAATTATTCAGTGATTGATGCCTGCATGAGGAGTGGTGTTGGTGAAAATTTGGAAGAAGTGAGATGCTGGTATTCTAGTTTTCAGTGTCAAAATAGAAGTCATGCTCTGGTCCATAAGTGAGAATGTCGAGTATAAAGATCTAGTGTCTGATATCTAGTTCTATACTACTTTTCATTATGTATATAAGGATGTGGTTTTGCTTGATAGAATTTTTTAAAGCAAGTCTTCATCTCACTCTCAATAATGTAAATAAATAAATCTTGCTGACTAAAGAATGTAGACACCCATTAATATATAAAGTTAACAAGTAAGGCCTTAGCAGAATATTTGTGTTTGGGAAGTTTATGTACCTCCACTATGGAATAAGAGTTAGGATATCACACATAGAATGCCAAGTCAGAAAGCAGAGGTTCTGATAAACTTTAAAAAGCTTTATCCAGATATTTTCTACACAAGGAATTTGTGTATTGCTGTAATATGGTCAATTGTTCTTTTATTTTGCTTTCATCACTAAAGCTAATCAAGTAGTTTTCCCTCTTTGTCCCAATATAAATTCCATAGATGAGTTTCTACACCAGATTGTCCTATCACCCAACATTACAGGTAGACTCCTCCATTTCCCCTTTGCTATCTAATCATAAATATGCCATGGAACACAATACTCTCAAACTCTCCCATCAACAAATTGCTGTGATTGAAGATCCCAAAACATTATTCTTGAAGCAGAGCTGTCAAATATATTGCTCCTCACCCATCTCCATTCTGAAATCTCTCAAATAAATGTGTCATTCCTGACACTTTAGAGATCAAGCTTTAATTACATTAAAAGGAAATTTTGGAAAACCAGTTTTAGAGCTTCCACACAATCTCAGAATAGGGAGCTATTCAAGCAACATCCTACTGCAACCTTCAGTTTGCTATAAACAATATCCATTTAATAAATATCTTTTGGGTGAATATGGTTTATATGTTGGCTTCCCTTTCCTATATTTAGACTATATCATTCCCTTATTCAAAAAACTCCAGCTACTCACTATTATTCAGGATCAAATATAAATTCCTCCATTTGGTTTTAAATCCCCTTTGCAGCCTAGACTTTCCCTTTCTGTGCAATCTTTTTATAGCTTACTTGCTTCCATGCACTCTGAGATCTAGTGACACTGGCCTCTTTGCTATTTTATCAATATGATGCTTCAGATTGAAACTTCAAGGATTTTCTCTGTTTCCGTTGTCTGGTCATTCTCTCTTCATATCTCTGCTTCCTAGATTTTATGGATTCCTTTAAGTCTCAGATAAGGTCCCAATTTCTGCAAAAAGCATTTCCCATTCCTTAATCTTAGAGTTTTTACTTTGAGACTAACCTTGATTCATGCTACAAATAGGTTGTTTGTATGTAGTTTCTTGCTTGTTATCTCATTAGACAGTGAGGTCCAAGAGAACAGGAATATTTTGTCCATTTTTATCTTTTTTTTTATCCCTAGCACATTGCATGGAATAAGGCACAGAACAGACTGCCTGTAGATTCAGGGTTTTTGGAGCATAGTTCCAAATTCTTCTGCAAAATAGATGGACCAGCAAGAATTGGGACTTTTGATATAATTTATGAAGAATTTTTAGTTATAGAGACATAAATATACACATAATACATTTCTGTACATATGTATGTAAATACATATATGAATATATCTAGGCATATTCAGATGCTAATTGAGGGACCACATGAGTATCGAATCTTTGCAGGCTCCACATTGATGTAGAAAATCAGAAATTCGCATTATCTATATTGTATTTTTATTTCGTTAATTATTTGCCAATTACAATTTTTTAAAATCTTTGCCTTCTGTATTAGAATCAATATTATATATTAGTTCCATATACACATAAACATATTCATGTGCATACACATTCCAGGGTATATATAATATGTTTAATATGGCTGCATCCTTTTGTTTGCCTACACCTAATCCTCAGAGGGAAAATGACATGTATATGAAATGCTATCACTTTCTTTAGAGGGTGGGTGCCAAAAGGACACTTTCATTTGAAATACTTTAAACATCAGTGCTTATTTAGTTCCAACAAACTCCCTCCTAAAAATCATCTGGAAATTAAAGGGGAGGAGTAGACAATGCAAAGGGGGCTATTTTTAATACAGAATAATTATTTGTAATTAACTGCAGCTGTCAGTGTATTCAAAACCCTGAAATCAATAATGGTGAAAGGAAGACAACTCTATCCAGCCTCAGCAGAGAAGAACATCTGAATTCAGACAACCTTTTTAAATTTACTATTAAAAATAAAAAGAATTGACATTTTATGCTAATAATTTTCATCTAGAGATATAATTTTATAACAAGATATTAAGGAGACAAGGCAAACATTCATGGGATTATGACCTAGAAAGTCATTAGTGATCTTCTAGTCTAGCCCTCACATTTTATGAATGAGGTAACTGAGTTCTCCAAAAGCCAAGACTTATTCAATTCCACACAGGTTGTACATAGAAGAATCAGGATTTAAATGCTGTCTCAGCATCCATGTGTTTTTTCCATTGTACCTGGAGGCCTCATAAAATTATTCAACTATGAAAACTATTTTGTCCTCCAAATTTTCTGCATTAAGTATTTTTCATATTCCCAAGTACTACTTATAGATTTAATTCAAAACAGAAAGTAATTATTTTCCTGTGTGCCACTCTATAAAATAAAATATTTCTATTATTTATAACATATTACAATATTTAATGTCATATATAAGATATGATAGAATAAAATAAATAGATTATGTAAATAGATTCCTAAATATAATGATAAAGTAGTCTGCAATGTTCTAACATTGGTTGGTGTGTTGCCCAGAATATGAATATAGGTTTGAAGTCAATCAGAAGAGTGAGAACAACTCTCCTCTCTTCTTCATATATAGAAAAGTCTTAGCTATATATCCATTGGTGAAGATGAGTGAATATGTCTGACTAAAGGGGAGAGTATGAAATTATTTATGGTGTAGTTGGTATTATTTTAAAGGTATCATGTCAGCAATATCAAAAGAAGAAAATCTTTCATCTCTGTTGGAATGGTTTTTCCTCCTTCCACCTTGGACAATGGACTTTTTTGGAAGCTGCACAGTCTACATATAGATGGCTCAGAGTTGAGGCAAAGTATCAGAGGAATTCTTTGAGATTCTATTACTACCTCTTAATATCTCTCTCTTTCCTGTCCTTCCCAACTCTCTCTCTCTCTCTCTCTCTCTCTCTCTATCTCTCTCTCTCTCTCTCTCTCGCTGGAGCAAAAATACTTTAAATAATTTGTGTTTTCAGGTATTATGGCAGATAATACTGGATTATCATTCAAACTCAAATGCTATATACCTTAGTGACAGTTAGTAAGGCCCCGTAAAAATTAGAATTTGGCAATGTGCTCACCTGTGTAAATAAAGTATGTATGCTATCCACATAGATTAGGTGCTCCAATATGTATTGATTAAATGTGGCTCATGGAAAGTATTGATGGGTATCTCTGGAATTATACTCACAGTTATCTAAGGGACACTTCAAAGTCTGCCTCAAGGTAAATATGGTTTGTTCACATATAACATCAGCTGAATATAGGATTGTAAAAAGATAGGCTTTTAGTTCTGGAAGAATTCTGGGAAAAATAAGAAGTTCTTTAAATTATACACATATATGTATAGATACACACACCTATATAGTATGCTATACACACATAGTATTATAAATATACATACATATACATATGTGTATATGTATATATATATGTATGTATGTGTGTATGTATATATATATGTATATATATATATGTATATATATAAACTAAATAGTGCAGTAGACAGAATGCTTCACCCAGAATGAGAAAAATTCATTTTTCTGAGTTCAAATCTAGCATCAGGCCCTTATAGTCATGTGACCCTGGGCAAGATAATTAAACCAGTCTGTCTCAGTTTCCTAAAATGAATTCCAAAAGGAAATTGCAAACCATTTCAGTAATTTTTTTCAAAAAAAGCAAAAGCATATGATTCATCACATGATTTGATGGGGAGGTTTTGTTGTTAAAAGACTGATCTACTACAAATATGAATAACATGGAAATATGTTTTGAATAATGATACATGTATAACTCAGTGGAATTGCTTGTCAATTCTGAGAGGGAGGAGATAAGAGGGGTGGGAATTATGAATCACATAACCATGGGAAAATATTCAAAACATATAAACACATGACACATGTTTTTCATTCAATCAGATTTTTCCCTGAGGATGCTCAGGTCAATCTCTTGAGTGATCTTTGATGTAAGACATCACAGTTTGGAGACTTGAGGAAATTACTACACTATCATCTATAAGCAACTGATTCTGGAGATTTACATGTTACACAGAAGAAAATAAAAACCAACTTATTCAACTTAGATCTATTCTGTACATCTTCTATTTGAGTAGTGAGCACCAATAGCAAGTATTTGTTTGATAAGTCTCTCCTTGCATTTTTGAGACAACAATTGTCAAACAACATAATATCTGCTGTAGTTTTCAAGTAATCTAGAATAATTTTGATTCATAAATG
>NC_058131.1:87596000-87606390 GCF_016433145.1 Gracilinanus agilis
GACCCATGCGTTCAAGCAGTTGTTTTTCTTATATGTTTCCTCTCCTGCAGTCCTTCCTCTGAATGTGGGTAGCGTCTTTACCATAAATCCCTCAGAATTGTCCTGGGTCATTGTATTGCTGCTGGTACAGTAGTATTTTTAAGAGGAATGAATGTCACATTTTATAAAAAGGTTTTTCTGTATCAATTGACATAATCATGTTCCTTTTTTTGGTTTTGTTACTTATATGGTCAATTATGCTGATAGTTTTCCCAATATAGAACTTGCCCTCTATTCTTCATATTCACATTTATTATATATTGTATAACATTGTGAAAAATGCTGATCTAAACCTATATTCTGCCAGACTAGTTACTTTAAAACATGAATAATCATGATAACCCTACCCTCATTACAAGTTTGTTCTGGGGACAATGTCTCATAAGCAACAAATGAACTTTAAGTGTGGATTATTATTATCTTTATAGTAATAAAAATAAGAAGAGCAAGAGAAACAGTCAAATAAAAGGGATATTACATGTAGAAATAAATAGTTACAGTTGAACACATCAAGTGGGAGTTTACAGATACAAAATAATGGAAAATCAATCTTTAAAAGAGAGGTGAATTTAAAATATTCAATTCTATGGCATTATTAACACCTATTGATTGTAAATCATTTAATCAATTATTGGGAAAATGAAGACAGAAAAGAAATAATGTCTACCTTTTAAAAGTTTCTATTATTCTGCTTCAAAAATATAAAAGCTACTTCAACCACAACCCCAGTATCACAAGAATGGTTTCATTATGATGAAAGAAAAGTTACTTGGTGTAGAGGAATGAGTGCTTTATTTGAATTCTGGATCCCTGCATTTAAATCCTGCTTTTGGTTCTCCTGATATGTATAATTCCAGCAAATCATTTAATATTATGAGGTCTTTTTGCCTTATCTTTAAAATTAGGGATTTGAATTTGGTAACAAATAAAGGCTTTTTTAAATCTCTAAACTCATGATCCTCTGACCATATTTTATCTAAACTTTGTATCAGCCAGTTCCTATACACTGTGACTCTCACATAGTAGATATTTGATAAATGACTACTAAATGAATTAATTAATGAACAAGTGATTGAAGCAATGTACTGGAGTTCTTTTATGAGTGTGGTAATGGGTCACTAATGGGCCTTGAGCTGGTAGCAAGTCTAGCAGGAGGTTGGAGTTGGATGTTATGAAGGATGAGCAAACTAAGCTGGGAATTATAAATATTAAAAATGATAAAGGCTGGTATAAATATATAAATTAGTATTTTAATTAAAGCCATGTTGATAGATAAAATCATTAGACCACGCGCTTGTAAGCATTCAAACTGCTGCCACCATACTGCCTCCTAGCCAAGCCCTCTACTCGCCAAAGAAGAGCCACTCCCTCCTAACCCACGAGATTTAAGCGCTCCCCTGCGTCAAGACGTCGGAAACGGAAACCAGTTGGACCATGTTGGATCACGGGAAATGTAGTTTTATACATTTCCCAGATCCACTTGTTACAGAATGAACTTGGTTCAGGTTCAAATCCAAACCCTAAAGCTAGTGCCCAGTGAATATTCACTGCTAATTGCTAGGCTCCTTTAAGATGTCAAGCAGCCAGTCCCTCCATGCTGAGGTAACTGCCTCTTATTGGATGATGGCAGACCAGCAGGAAGTTGGTACTTGAACTTCCTGCCCCACCTATGGGGTAGACTGAATCTCAACTGCTCGGAATTCTCTCTTCTTCCCTATCCTCTTTAGCCTTGGTGGCAAAGAAATAACCACAAGATTCTCAGGTTAAGCCTAAGGGATTTATTGAAACTGGGGAAGGAATAGGGAAGGTAAGAGGGTTTGTTGTTACTAAGCTGTTGCTAAGGTCTAGCTGGGTGATGCTGGCAAAGATCCTAAGAAGGTCTTGGCAGGCTGAGGGCCCTTGGCAAGAGCTAAGTTGTCTCTGGTCAAGATATTGATCAGATCTTCTAGCTAATTTAGATAACAATGAAATAGTTATTGTTGAGTTGCTCTTAAAGAAGGTCCTAATATCTAGGCTATTCTAATTTCCTACCCACGATCCTCCTCCCTCACCTCCCTTCAACCTGGGGCCCCAGGGAAAAGGGTAAACGAGTGGTCAGGGTGAAGTTTGGGAAAAACAGAACCCAGGTTGGTTTTTCAGGGGCTTTTATAGTCTCAGCCCAACTGCCAGTTGGAACCTGGCCCATGGCGCATGCCATCAGCAACATTCCATCCAGGGCAACGGACAGCTTTGCCTAGGCTAATATTGCAATTGAAAACCCTGCATTACACTTCTTAAGAGCTGTCTTAAATGATTTAGTACTTTGACTAGAGTTTATATTCTGAAAGTGATGTGGGATGAATTTTTCAATGGCATTAAGTTGACCTCAACATGACAACAATTTCCAAAGTATTCTGGGATGATAATCAGGTCATAAACAATCTGTGATGACACTTATTTTGAAGACACATTTGCTGCAATGAACTCAGAACCTAAGGGTGAGATTTTCCATCACTTCAATAAAATAATTATTCACTAAGCCTTATAAAATTATTCCATAAGGCAATAAAAGTAGTCCATAAGCCTGGTTAAGATGGCTGCAGAGTAAAAAGCACCTGCTTAACCTCTCCTAAATGAAACATACAGGACTCCTCAAGGGGAGATAAAAACAAATCCAGACGAATGAAGGGACCCCACAACAGGGAGCAGCTTTGAAAGTGCATAGGATCTGGGCATTTCCATGCTATAAAGGGGTGAAACAGCTCTCACTAAAATGCGAGCTAAGCAACCCCCTCACCCCACACACACCACCTATAGTGAACAAGCCAGCTCAAAAGAGTTAGAGCAAGTTTGGGGCACCCATTAAGTCATTGGCAGCTCCAGGGCCTTCTCCTGAGAGCAGCAAGACTTAAGAACCCAAGAGGCTAAAATCAAACAGACTTTGAACACAGACCTTGAGCACAGGCTCGGGTGAAGGCGTGGACACAGGTGGGGACAAGGATCTTGAGCACAGGCTTGGACCTTGAGTGGGGACACAGTGCAGACAGGTGTACGACTGTGGAAGCAGTGCCCTGAGACTGCTAAAGGAGCTTCGGGAAGAGGAACAAGTAAGGGGGCCACCAAGAGGCTTGAACCTGAGAACAACTAGACCTGAGACTTCAGGAGCCCAAAGAGAACAGAAAGACACTGGGCATGAGGATAAAGCTGAGATGGTGCTGGGCTAACAATGGCAAACCAGAATAAGAAACCCCAGAAGAGAAAGATCAACAAGAAGAAATCTTTAACACTTCACAACTTTTACACAGAGAAAATCCAGACAACAGAGCAAACAGAAGAGGAGAACAAACAAGCAATCACATCCAAACCTTCCCAAAATAATGAAAACTAGTCAAAAGTTCTTGAAGAGTTCAAATCTGAGATGACGAGAAAGATGGAAGAGATGTGATGAGAGAAATAGGAAATTTCTCAAAAGGAAATTAAGAGGTTAGAAGACAGAAACTCCCAATTGGAGAAAGATGCCCAAAAATCAAACGAAATTGTAAGCAAAATGGAAACGAAATTAAGAAAAGAAAATAACAGTTTAAAAGGCAGAATTTCACAATTGGAAAGTGAGGCAAGTAAATTGAAGACCAGAAATGACCAGATTGAAAAGGAAAGCCAGTCTCTAAAGGCTAGAACTGAGCAATTAGAAGCTAATTGTCACTCAAGACAACAAGAACAAATAAAGCAAAGCCAAAAGACTGATAAAATAGAAGGAAACATGAAATATCTCAATGAGAAATTGACAGATCAAGAAAACAGGTCTAGAAGAGACAATCTGGAAAAGCAGCAATTAATAGAAATTTGGACTCCATAATAAACGAAATTATTTAGAAAAACTGCCCTGAAATTCTACAAGAGGGAAATATAGACATTGAAAGGATACATAGATCACCCTCTATACTAGACCCTGAAAACTCAACCCCTAGGAATATAATAGCCAAGTACAAGAGCTTCCAAATAAAAGAAAAAATTTTACAAGAAGCTAGAAAGAGACAATTCAGATATCAAGGAACAACAATCAGGATCACACAGGATCTGGCAGCCTCCACACTAAAAGACCACAAAGCTTGGAATATGATATTCAAAAAGGCAAGAGAACTGGGTCTACAAACAAGGATCACTTACCCATCAAAAATGACTATATACTTCCAAGGGAAAGTATGGGCATTCAACAATATAGAAGATTTCCATGTATTGGCATGGAAAAGACGAGGACTAAATGGAAAGTTCAATATCCAACCACAAAAATCAAGAGAAACATGAAAAGGTAAATAAGAAACAGAGGGGAAAGAAATAAAACTATTATTTTTTAAAATTGCCTCTTTAAGGGCTTCAAAAAGATCAAATTGTTTGTATTCCTTTGTAGAGAAATGTTATGTATAATTCTCTGAAGTGAACTCTAATCACTCTTATAGTTTTCACTATTATAGTAATTAGAAGAATTATTCATGGGGAGAGGTTGGAGTACTATATGGTCTAAGATGAAATGGGAGGTGGGAAAGAGGGGTGTGAATAGTGGAGAACACCAAGAGAAACTTGAATGAATAAGAAAAATAGGATATTTTATTACATACAAAGAGGGCATGGGAAGGGGAAGGGATGAATATTATTATAAGAAGGAGAGGAAGAGAATATTAAGAGGTAATATTTAAACCTTACCCTCAGTGGAATTAACCCTGAGAGGGAAGAGCAGCTATATCTATTGGGATATAGAACTCTAACCCTACTGAGGAAGTCAGAAGGGATAAACCAAGGGGAGCAGGGGAGTGGGGAGGTCAAAAAAGGGAGGGGAGAAGAAGGGGGAGGGAATTCATTGGGCCTTAAAAATAAAAAAGAGAGGAATAATAAGGGAGGTGGTAGAAA
Organism: Gracilinanus agilis; assembly: GCF_016433145.1. Classification (NCBI taxonomy): domain Eukaryota; kingdom Metazoa; phylum Chordata; class Mammalia; order Didelphimorphia; family Didelphidae; genus Gracilinanus; species Gracilinanus agilis. Next base: position 87,600,924 of record NC_058131.1, read on the forward strand.
GGGAAGTAAATCAAGGAGGGGACAAGGGTTACTGGCTTAAAGCAAACCACTGGTTTAAAAAGAAATAGTTTAAGAAGAAGGAGTAGAACTAGGAGAGGATGTGAAAATGTGGGGGAATACAGAATTGAGAATTATAACTCTGAATGTGAATGGGATGAATTTTCCCATAAAATGGAAGCAAATAGCAGAGTGGATTAGAAACCAAAATCCTACCATATGTTGTGTAAAAGAAACACATATGAGGTGGGTGGACATACACAAGTTTAAGGTCAAGGGCTTGAGCAAAATCTTTTGGTCTTCAAATGAGAAAAAGAAGGCAGGAGTGGTGATCATGATTTCTGACAAAGCCAAAGTAAAAATAAATATGATTAAAAAAGATAGGGAAGGACATTACATCCTGATAAAAGGAAGTATAGACAATGAAGAAATGACAGTGCTCAGTATGTATGCACCAAATGGCATAGCATCCAAATTCCTAAAGGAGAAACTGGCATAGCTCAAGAAGGAAATAGTAAAATTACACTAGTGGGAGATCTAAATATTCCTCTTTCAGATCTAGATAAATCAAAACAAAATAAGAAATAAAAAATAAATAAGAGAGGTGAATGAAATCCTAGAAAAATTAGATTTAGTAGATATGTGGAAAAAATGAATAGCGACAAAAAGAATACACCTTCTTTTCTGCTGCACATGGTACAATCACAAAGACTGACCATATAATAGGGCACAAAAACATTGCAAAGAAATGCAAAAAAGCAGAAATAATAAATATAAACTTCTCACATCATAATGCAATAAAAATAATCATTAGTAAGGGCACCTGGACAGGCAAATAAAAAAACTAATTGGAAATTAAATAATATGATTCTCCAAAACCAGTTAGTCAAAGAAGAAATCATTGAAACAACCAACTATTTCATTTAAGAGAATGACAATGATGAGACATCCTACCAAACTCTGTGGGATGCAGCTAAGCCAGTACTCAGGGGGAAATATATATCCTTGAGTGCATATATTAACAAATTAGGGAGGGAAGAGGTTAATGAATTGGGCATGCAACTTAAAAAACTTGAAAGCAAGCAAATTAAAAAACTTGAAAGCAAGCAAATTAAAAATCCCTAAATGAAAATTAAATTAGAAATACTAAAAGTCAAGGGAGAAATTAATAAAAGTCAAAAGTAAAAGAACTATTGAATTAATAAATGAGACTAGAAGCTGGTATTTTGAGAAAACAGATAAAATAGACAAAGGACTTGTCAATCTAATAAAAAAGGAAAGAATAATACCAAATTGACAGTATCAAAGATGAAAAGGAAGACTTCACCTCTAATGAAGAAGAAATTAAGCAATCATTAAAAACTATTTTGCCAAATTATATGGCAATACATATAGTAATATGGGTGATATGGATCAATGTTTACAAAAATATAAATTGCCTAGATTAACAGCAAAAGAAATAAAATACTTAAATAATCCCATATCAGAAAAAGAAATTGAACAAGCTATCAAAGAACTCCCTAAGAAAAAAATCGTCAGGGCCTGATGGATTCACAAGTGAATTCTATCAAACATTCAAAGAACAACTAATCCCAATACGATACAAATTATTTGATATAATAAGCAAAGAAAGAGTCCTACCAAATTCCTTTTATGACACAAATATGGTACTGATTCCAAAGCCAGGTAGATCAAAAACAGAGAAGAAAATTATAGACCAATTTCCCTAATGAACATAGACATAAAACTTTTAAATAGAATACTAGCAAAGTGACTCCAGCAAGTGATCAAGAGGATCATCCACCATGATCAGGTGGAATTTATACCAGGAATGCAATGATGGTTCAACATTAGGAAAACCATTCACATAATTGACCATATCAACTATCTAAAAAACAAAAATCACATGATTATCTCAATAGATGCTGAAAAAGCCTTTGACAAAATACAACATCAATTCCTATTGAAAACACTGGAAAGTTTAGGAATAGAAGGTCCTGTCCTAAAAATAATAAACAGTTTGTATCTAAAACCATCAACAAGCATTACATGCAATAAGGATAAATTAGAAGCCTTCCCAATAAGATCAGGAGTGAAACAGGGATGCCCATTATCACCTCTATTATTTAACATTGTACTAGAAACACGAGCAATAGCAGTTAGAGAAGAAAAAGAAATTGAAGGTATCAAAATAGGCAATGAGGAGACTAAGCTATCACTCTTTGCAGATGATATGGTGGTCTACTTAAAAATTCCTAGAGAATCAACTAAGAAGCTTACAGAAATAATCAACTTTAGCAAAGTTGCAGGACACAAAATAAATGCACATAAATCATCAGCATTTCTATGTATTTCCAACACATCACAGCAGCAAGAGGTAGAAAGAGAAACACCATTTAAAATCACCCTATACAATATAAAATACTTAGGAATCTATCTACCAAAACAAACACAGGAATTATATGAAAACACCTACAAAACAAAAGATCAAGAATATCAAGAGAAATAATGAAAAAAAAAACATGAAGGAAGGTGGCTTAGCAGTACCAGATATTAAGCTATACTATAAAGCAGCAGTCATCAAAACAGTATGGTACTGGCTAAGAGATAGAAGGGAGGATCAGTGGAATAGACTTGGGGTAAGTGATGTCAGCAAGACAGTGTATGATAAACCCAAAGACTCAAACTTTTGGGACAAAAATTCACTATTTGACAAAAACTGCTGGGAAAATTGGAAAACAATATGGGAGAGATTAGATTTAGATCAACATCTCACACCATACACCAAGATAAAATCAGAATGGGTGAAAGACTTAAATATTAAGAAGGAAACTGTAAGTAAATTAGGTGAACACAGAAAAGTATACTTGTCAGATATCTGGGAAAGGAAAGATTTTAAAACCAAACAAGAGTTAGAGAAAATTACAAAATGTAAAATAAATAATTCTGATTATATTAAATTAAAAAGATTTTGTACAATGGAAAACAATGCAACCAAAATCATAAGGGAAACAACAAACTGAGAAAAAATCTTTATAACAAAAAATTCTGACAGAGGTCTAATTACTCAAATATACAAGGAGTTAAATCAAATGCATAAAAAATCAAGCCATTCCCTAATTAATAATTGGGCAAGGGACATGAATAGGTAATTTTCAGATAAAGAAATATAAAATATCAATAAGCACATGATAAACTGTTATAAATGTCTAATAATTAAAGAAATGCAAATCAAAACAACTCTGAGGTACCACCTCACACCTAGCAGAATGGCTAAAATGACATCAGGGGAGAGTAATGAATGTTCGAGGGGATGTGGCAAAATTGGGACTTCAATGCACTCATGGTGGAGTTGTGAACTGATCCAACCATTCTGGATGGCAATTTGGAACTATGCTCTAAGGGCTATAAAAGAATGCCTATGGGGGCAGCTGGGTAGCTCAGTGGAGTGAGAGTCAGGCCTTGAGATGGGAGGTCCTAGGTTTAAACCCAGCCTCAGCCACTTCCCAGCTGTGTGACCCTGGGCAAGTCACTTGACCCCCATTGCCCACCCTTACCACTCTTCCACCTATGAGACAATGCACCCAAATTAAGGGTAAAAAAAAAAAAGAATGCCTGCCCTTTGATCCAGCCATACCATTCCTGGGATTGTACCCCAAAGAGATCATAGATAAACAGACTTGCACAAAAATATTTATAGCTGAGCTCTTTGTGGTGGCAAAAAACTGGAAAGCAAGGGTATGCCCTTCAATTGGGGAATGACTGAACAAATTGTGGTATATGTTGGTGATGGAATACTATTGTGCTCAAAGGAATAATAAACTGGAGGAATTCCATGTGAACTGGAAAGACCTCCAGGAATTGATGCAGAGTGAATGGAGTAGAGCCAGAAGAACATTGTACACAGAGACCAACACACTGTGGTAAAATAGAATTTAATGGACATCTGTACTAGCAGCAATGCAATGATCCAAGGCAATTCTGAGGAAAAGAACACTACCCACATTCAGTGGAAGAACTACAGGAGTAGAAATACAGAAGAAAAACAACTGCTTGGACACTTGGGTTGATGAGGACATGACCAGGGATGTAGACCTGAAAAGACCACACCCATGTAATTATCAATAATGTGTAAATAAGTCTTGACTGACCACACATAATAAAACCAGTGGAAATGCGAATTAGCTACAGCAGAGGGGTGTGGGGTGTTGAAGGGGTGAAGGGGAAAGTAAAACCATGAGTTATGTAACCATGGAAAAAAATTTTTTAAATAAAAAATATTTTTAAAAAACTCACTAAATTCTTTCAGGGAAAAGTTTGGAAATTTAATAAAATAGAAGATTACCAAGCATTCCTGAAGAAAAGACCAGAATAAAACATAAAATTTGATGTCCAAATAAAAGATTCCAGAGAAGTATAAAAAGAGAAAAAAGAAAGAGAAAAGAACTAATGCCAGGGCTTCCGGGTTAAGATGGCGGCAGAGTAAGAAGCAGCTCTTAACCTCTCCTGACCGAAACATACAAAACTCCTCAAGGGGACATAAAAACAAGTCCAGACGAACGGAGGAACCCCACAACAGGGCACAGCATGGAAGGTACGTGGAATCGAGACATTTCCAGGCTAAAAAGGGCTCTCCTTAAATCGCGAGCTGAGCAACCGCCCCACCCCCACCCCCTCCACACTCATCTATAGCTCCGAACCCAGCTAAAAAGAAATAGGGCAAGTTTGGGGCACCCATCGAGTCATCAGCAGCTCCGGGACCTGTTCCTGACAGCAGCAAGACTTAGGACCCCATTAAGTCAAAAAAAGCACGCGAAATCTGAGCGCGCGCGCCGGAGCAGGACGCTGGGCGCGCAGAGTGCCGGCTGAGTAGAGGCGTGGGTGGAGGCAGAACTAAGCCTAAGTGGGGAACCAGTGCAGACGGGTATACGACTGTGGAAGCAGCGCCCTGAGACTTGTAAAGAAACCTCCAGCAGAGGATCAAGCAAGAGGGCCCACCAGGGGGCTTGACCTTGGAAAAAACCAGAATTCAGACCTCAGGAGCCAATAGATTGTGAACAGACACTGAGCCCGAGGATAAAGCTGAAAAGCTGCTGGGCTAATGATGGCTACTCAGCATCAGGAGGTTCAGAAGAGAAAGAATAATAACAAAAAGAAGAAGTCTTTAACACTCGACAGCTTTTACACAGAGAAAATCCAGACAACCGAGCAAACAGAGGAGGAGAACAAACAAGCATCCGGACCCTCCTCAAATAAGGAAAACTCCTCACAAGCTATGGAAGAGTTCAAAACTGAGATTCTGAGGAAAATGGAAGAGATCTGGCAAGAAAATAACAGTTTAAAAGTTAGAATCTTGCAATTGGAAAGTGAGGCTCAGAAATCAAATGAACTGATAAGCAAATTGAACACCAGAAATGACAAGATTGAAAAGGAATACCAAAAGATTATAGCCGATAACCAGTCCCTAAAG
>NC_058131.1:87607675-87619339 GCF_016433145.1 Gracilinanus agilis
ATCTCTTCAACACCACAACTTTTTCCATTGTTGTTTCAATATAGAGTGGGTTGGTATAATAAATTAAATGGTAAAATTTTAGGGGTTTTGTGCAGATGACAAGGAAATATCAACAGACAACACAAAAAAGGCTTAGCAATTCAGAAATGCATAAGATAAGTGAATAATATTGTAAGATATCAACATATTTTTCTTAGTATCATTAATATACACAATTTCTCTTTTAAAGTTTAACATAAATAAAAAGTTAATATTTTAAAGGATGTAAAAGCCAGCAAACAACACACAAAGTCTAGAAATATTAACATTGACATATATAGCCTATGGCCAAATATTTTACACAAATTTTACAATAAGGTACTCTAAAAAGTCATTAAAGAAAAAGGAGAAAATACACTCCTTCTCTGACAAGAAAGGAGAAGGAAAAGATTTTAGACAAAATTTCCAGATTGTGGAATTCATAGCCTCTGAATCCCATAATGTGGAAGAGATACTTTTATATATTTGAGAAATGAGTCCTTTATCTTAGAAATTTGCAAAAATTTCCTCCAGTTTCCTATTTGCCTTCTATTTTGACTGCATTGGCATTTTCGGGTATTTTGGGGGGGTTGTGCAAAACCTTTTAAATTTTATACAATCAGAATTATCAATTTTACTTCCTATGACCCTCTATATCTCTTTTTTGGTCATAAACATTTCTTTTATCCATAGATCTGAAAAGTATAGTTTTCTAGACTCCCCTAATTTACTTATGACATCATTTTTATGTGTAATTCATTGATCCATTTTGACCTTATTTTGATATATTTTGTGAGATGTTGGTTTATGACTAGTTACTTCTAAATTGCTTTTCACTTTAAGCAATTTTTGTCAAATAGTAAGTTCTGTCTTCAGAGATGAAATTTTTGGATTTATTGAACAATAATTTCTATGGTTATTTGCTCCTGAGTATTGTGTACCTAATATATTCCACTGATCCACCACACTATTTCTTATATAGTCCCTTATTGTTTTAATTATCACTTTGTAATATTGTTTAAAATCTGGTATGGTTTGAGTATCTACCTTCACATTTTTTAATCATGGATTTCCTTTATATTTTAGACCTCTTGAACTTTCAGATAAATTTTATTACTGTTTGTTTTAGCTCTATAAAACAATTATTTGGTACTTTCACATGGTACTAAATAAATAAACTGACAGGTACAATAGTCATATTTATTATACTGACTCAACCCACCCATAAGCAATTAATATTTCTCAAATTATTCATATATATATTTATTTTGTGAGAATAGTAGTTTGTAATTGTAAAGTCCTTCATATAATATCTGGGATCATATGACAGTTAAAAGTACTTCATATTGTCTATGATTATTTTTAAATGGAATTATCTTCCTGCTGTTTTTTGTTGGTAATATGTAGAAATGCCAATGGCATATAGGTTTATTTTATATTTTTTAACTTTGTAAAATTTGCTAATTATTTCAGTTAATTTTGTTGTTTATTCTCTAGGGTTCTCTAAGTATGCTATCATATCATTTGCTATGAATGATTTGTTTCTTCTTTGCCTATTTTTGTTCCTTCAATTTATTTTTATTTTTATTGCTATAACTCAACAATACTGAATAATATTGTTGATGGTAGATATCTTCACTTCAACCTGATCTTAGGTAAGACTTCAAATTTATATATATATATATATATATATATATATTATTGATAAAACTTGATCTTGGTTTTTGATGATTCATCTAAACCCACTTATCATTTTAAGAAAGGCTCTATTGATTCCTAGTGGTTTAAATAGAATTAACATTGAATTTTGTCAACATTTTCCTGCATCTATTGAGATACATATGAGATTTTTGTTGTTTTTGTCATTAATATGTTAAGATATATCAATAGTTTTCCTAATATTGAACTAGCCTTGTATTCCTGGCATAAACCTCACCCAGTCATAGTATATGATTCTTGTTCATTTTCCACTATTATTTCCTTGCTACTATTTAACTTAAAATGTTTTCATCAATATTTATACAGAAAATTGATCTATACTTTTCTTCCTCTGGTTTTATTTTCCCTGGCTAGGATGTCAAAATTGTATTTGTGTCATAAAAAGAAGGCTGATGAAATTCTTTTATCACCTATTTTTTAAATGTTTGTATAATTTTAGTATAAATCATCCTTTAAATGTTTGAATGCAGTTGTAAACTAGCAGTTATTCTAAAGAGAGCAAAATTTCCCTACAGCTCTTTGAACAGGGAGTCACATGGTAAGACATGTTTTAAAAGATGATTTCATTTACTGTGTGGATGAAAGGTTGGAGAGTAGAGGAATTGAATAGAAAAAGACTAATTAGAAGATTATTACAGTAATCCAAGCAAGAAGTGATAGAAGACTGATCTGCATGAGACAATGAGTGGAGAGAAAAGGATAGATATGAGAGAGATTTCAGGGTTTGGCAGCTTTATATAGGAGTGAATGGAGAAAAAGGAAAGATCATCAAATAGGAGTTGTAAACCTGGAAGAATGGAAACATAATGGTGTGAGTTAAATTCTGTGAAGTTTACAGAACTCTGGTTTTAGGTAAGAGGTAATCATTCTGTTTGGGGCAGGTTGAGCTTGAGATAAAAACCTAATGTGGAAAATGTCCAATCAGCAATTAATGATCTATAACATGATTTTATAAGAGAGAACTAATACTGGATAAATAGATTGGGGAGTCACCTGTGTGAAATAATTGAAACTATGAAAATTGGAAAGGATGTAGTGTGGATATAAAGATAAAAAAGAAGAGGGACAGAAGATACACTTGGTTAGAGGCTGGAATGAGAATGATTATCCAGAAAATGAAATTGAAAAAATAAATGGACCAGTGAGCTTTAAGAAGGAAAGTAAGGCATTGAAAAGGTTTGGCATATGTATCAATGAAGGTTAAAGCTTATATCAGACATAGCCATGGTGCGGTCCCTGGATTGCTCAGGAATATGAAAGCATTAGACAACTTTAGCAGGTTTTATGGAAACAAACCAAAAAGGAAATCATTTTCTTGAAATTGAATTTTATCTATTCCCATAACCTGTGTTGATGTAGGAGAATAATGGTTATAGGGAAAGGAGGGTTGTCATGTGAGCATGGTAGTCATGTCTTCAAGTTCTATGAAAACCACCCAGAGCAAAAAAAAATTTATTCCAAACCCAGAAAAATCCCTGTTTGGAGTATAATCCATTATTCTTATAATTATGGGATATTTTCTAAAAGTATTCAAATAAATTTTTCAATAATGTCAAAACTATTTGAAAAGGTACATGAAAGTATGATAATTGATTTACAAATTAGAAAGAAGAAGAATTATTTTAAAATAATGAGCTATTTACCCCATATGGATTGAATGCAGAATTTAAATAGAATATCTAAAAGGAGATATAATTTCTAAGTATGGAGAAAAATTATTCTTAAAGAATTGTGTTACAGTTTCTATATTTTAGAGATGACTAAAGCATAATTACAGCTATACCTTACCTCATATAAAAGATGCACTTCTAAAAACTGCACAGAATATATTATTTTAAAATTATCTATATTTTCTCTTTGACAAATAATTTCAGAGACATATTATCTTTATTTCTGAAAGGTTTTATATATGGCTAAAAACCCAAATTGGAATCATAAAAGATTACATTATGATGACAGAACTAGAGTTGGAATGGAACTCATAAGCAATCATTCTAATCTGCTAATTTTATAAATAAGGAAACTGAAGTCAATGGGAGCTAAGTGACTAGGTAAAGATTGCGCAAGTTATAAGGTGTCAAAGGAAGTTATTGAATCCATTCAATAAGTCAGTACTACTTCTCCTAGGCATCATGTTGAGTCCTTTTATTCCCTCATTAAAGAATAAGGAAACTGGGTTCCAGAAAATTGAGATGATATTTTTTTCAGTTAGATAGTATCCACAGCAGATTGGCATAGTGAGTTTAGTACTGGATACAGGAAGACATCAGTTAAAATCTTAACTCAGACATTTCTTAGCTGTAGGAACACATTTGAGACATTTAATTTCTCAGAGGATCAGTTTTCTCATCTGTAAAATGGAAATGATACTAGAGTACATCTGTTAAATTGTTATTGAGGCTCTAATGAGAGAATGCCCTTTATAAATCTGTTATAATTATTATATGAAATATTTTACTTTTTGAGTTATGTTATTTTTACTTAGTTGTTCTTATCTTATTGTTATCTTGATTCCATGGTTTATATAAGAATGGTCCTTGAAGTGATCTCTCCCTGCTATTTTTATTTTCTGTATAATTTTTCTTTTATGTTTAATTATATTTAAACATAAACGGTTTTCATAGGTGGGTAAAATTTCCTTTTCTTTGTGATTGTATAAATGAATTAATTAAGAACATGGCCAAAGCCTTCTATCAGACTTTCATTGCATCTCATCTCTCATCTCTCCTGTTTTAGAACTCTTTGTTTCCCTGTCTCAGGTCTAGCTGCCATCTTTAATCTATCTAACTAAAGCCACAAGTGATTTTTCAAAGAAGCAAGGTTGGTCATCTCAATCCTGTATTCCAAAAACTAGAATGATTTCCTATTTCTTTTAGAATAAAATATGAACTTCTTACTTTTAAACTCTTTCAAAACCAGGCTTAGCCTTCCTATTCAAACTCATTGTGCATTATTTTTCTTCTTGCACTCTATGGCATTACCAAAAAAGAGTTATTGCTGTTCCTTGCATAGGACATTTTGTTTTTCATCACCATCCCTCCAGAAAATGATAGCTTTTGGCAACCTATTTATTGTGTGTGTGCGTGTGTGTGCATGTGTTTGCGTGTGTGTGTGTGTGTTTGTGTGTGTGTGTGTGTGTGTGTGTGTGTAAAAGAGAGAGAAAGAGTGAAGGTTGTCAGAAGCTAGCATATATTGAATGTTTGGCAAGAAGCACCCTAATTGCTAAAATAATAGATAGATCTTTTTTCTCCTTCCCTCCCTCTTTCTCCTCCTTTAGTGTTTCATTAACTACATGATGGCAAACCTATGGGACATGTGCCAAGATGGCATGCAGAGACCTATCTGTGGCATGTGAGGCTGTCCCCTGCAGAGCTGTTCCCTTTTCCCTCTCCACCTTGTTTCCCTACCCCTCTGTGATTACTCCTTCCCCTGATTAGAGCCCTCAGGCAATACTCCTCCCTTCATCCCACACCTGTCTGGGACCAGGGGTTGTAGGGGATAGGGGATTCTCTTAAACCAACTCCAGGGCCAGTTCCACCCCCTAAAACATATCTACTTTCTTCCTTCCCTGCCAGCCACCAATCTGGGGGAAGACCCCAGTCCCCCAATAGCTAACAACATTCCCTCCATCCCCTGATCCATGTGAGTCATAGTCCAATAAGCAGGTGGCTCTGGATACTAGGGCAGGTGGGTGGCCTTAGCAGGCAGCGTCCCCTGGTAGAACTCACTGGGAGCTAGCCCTGCCCCCAAATAGAGAGTAGGGGGAGTGTTGGTTTTTTGAGCCCTAGCCTTGCCCCCCTTCTCAGCCCATTGAAGCCAGGAAGCAATCCTCTCCCTTGGCCAGCCCTCAGGGCAGCTGGATGCAGGGGTAGGTCCCCATGACTGTAGGAGGCAGCTTCCCCAGGCTCTAGCTGCCTGGGGGTCTGGCCCTCACCCCCTCCAATGCAGAGGGGCAGGGCACTGCAGACAGTGATGGGCAGAGCACAGCACACAATGAGCAGATGAAGCATGAGCAAGCAGTGTTGGGGGTGGTGTGGGGCACAGGGTCTCCAAAAGGCTCACCATCACTGCACTAGATAATCTTCACTGATCAATAAGACTGAACTCATTAACACAATCCTTCAGTAGTTCCACCTGTTAATGACTTTTTGACTTGGCTCTGAATCCCCTCTATAAATCCTCTCTATCTGTATATTTAAAAAAAATCTGTGTTACTGTTTAGCCCTCAAACATAACCAATGACCCATGAAAGAAAGGAGAGAATGATATGGTAGGAAAATATTAGAGGGACATAAAGCAGAAGAGGTTTCATAAGTCCCTGAATCACTAGGGTAGCTGATGATCTCCTTCACATCACCAGACAAAACCATAGTGTCGTTTCTCTATACCAGGTAACTCTGATGGGTGAGGGTAGTTTTCTCTGTGTCATAGAACCTTAGAAGAGTCATAATCACTTCATTGAATTAGAAATAGAAAGGACTTTGGATGCCTTCTAACTTCTTTATTTTATATAAGAGGAAACTGAGGCGGAAAGAAGTTAAGTGACTTACCCAGGATCCCACAGATTATAAACATCTAAGGTAGGATTGGAACAAAGTCTTTCTGACTTCAAGTCCTTTGCCCTCTGCACTCCTGTTATCTGTAGCTCATGAAAGCAATGAGAGACATGTTAGTGATAAAAAGAGTCAGTTCAGAAAGTTCAGGATATTCATCTCTAAAGGCAATATTTGGTGGTTGGTGTATATTGAGTCCGAGGGTCTTGTATATGATTGGTGGTAGTAAATATTGAATATATGCTACTTGACTCAGGGCCTTATAACATTGTCTGGATCTAAGAGATGGAGCAAAGAGCATATCTAATTAGATGAAGTTTAATTTCGACAAGTGCAAAATCACTCACCTAAATCAAAAATCGGTCACATTCATCTAGTATGAAGGACGTGCAACGAAAGAACATGAAAATGTTCCAAGAGTTTTAGTGGACTACAAATCTAATAAAAAGAGAACTGTGTGCCAAAGATTCTGTAATAACCTTCGTCTTAATTGATAGCATTACATGGACACCACAAGGAAGGTCATTCTCATGGCAGTATCTTATAGTTGGGCCACATTGGGGCAATTTGTTCTTTGTGTCATAAAGTTTTATAAAGCTTATTGACAAGGAAAAGCACATGCCTGAGGAAGTAATAATAGAGTTCTCTTCCGGATTCCACTGTGCAAAAGAAGGATTTGATTTGTTCAAGTTAAAAGCACAGGGCCGATCTAAAAACAATTGAAATTTCAGATTTTGATTTAGTGGGAGAAAGTTTTTCAGGCAGTTTAGAGCTGCTAAAAAGTACCAGAGATTGCTTATAGAGGTCATGGTTTCTCTTATTAGAGTTCTGAAATCCAAAATTGAATGACCACCTAGGACAATGAAGTAGGGAAAAAACCTGTTCTTATATGTAATTTTTTTTCTTATAAAACCCTTACCCTCTGTCTTAGAATCAATACAGTGTATTGGTTCCAAGGCAGAAGAGCAGTAAGGGTTAGGCAATAGGGGTCAAGTGACATGTGTGCAGGGTCACACAGCTAGGAAGTATCTGAGGCTAGATTTGAACAAAGGATTTCCCATCTCTAGGTCTGGCTCTCAATCCACTGAGCTACCCAGCTGCCTCTTTCTTATATGTATTGATGAAAGGACCCAGAAGCAGTATCACTTACAACTATGAACTCATGTGATTTAGTTTTTTTTATGTGAGACATAGAATGGCAGAGTGGATAGAAGACTGAACTCCCAGTCATCAAGACTTAAGTTCAGGTCTCAACTCTCACAAATACTGGCTGTGTGATACTCAGCAAGTCACCTAATGTGTGGGTTCAGTAGTCAACTTTTTAATTGATTAATTAATTAACATTTCAGAGAACATGTCACCTTGTAATAATAGAGAGAATTCCCTACTATGCAAAATCACAGAGCTAGTCAATCAGTTGATCCTTTTCCTTATCCCTATGTTTTATATATTAGATTGTCTTCATATATGTGACAGCAATAGATATTTAGTTTATTGAGTTTTAAATAAATTAATCAATTTTACCGTCTAAAATTAAATCTTAATAACTTAAAATATGGTTTTAAATTTTGGAATATGAGTTGAGTAAAGATGAGTAACAATAATCAGAAAGGACACAATTCATAAATTTATAAGTATTCAAATAAAGGCAACAATCCTATAACCCTCCTTTGATACTGAAGTTACTTTGAATAGATTAAAATGAATGGTTTTATTTAATTAAGGAGGAAAAGGAGATTCTTATCAGAAATCATTCCAAAGACTAGTACGTTATAAGACAAGTTGAAAGTCAAAATCAGGGTTAGAGAATAAGATTTCTTACCCTGGGCAGCTATGAAGATAACTAAATTCCCACTGAGATATACAAGATGTGAATCTGAACTAGAACTGTCACCCATCTAAGCTTATGAAAAGAATTGCCTAGACTTTGCTCTATTGTGTTTACTATTTATTCTCCCACAAAAACTGTTTGTAACAAATAGAATAGAATAAAAAATAACCGGGGAATAAAGACTGAAAATTCTGATAAGAAAATGTTATTAAGTACTGACTTCTTATGAGCTTTTAATTGGTCATTACAAATACCAAAACAATTTAAAACAATGTCAGATTCCTCTGTTAGTACAATATGGGTGCTTAATAACTCAGTTACTGAAGGTCAGGCATTATAGAAACATCTGTTCATTAGAAACGCTAATATTCTACTAGAGATTTTCATAAATTCACAGATAAATAGGATCCAATATTTATAGTCTGGCTTTCATTGTTTTTGATTCTCAGTAATTTTTCAAAAATGAAGTTCATATTAGCAGTTAAAGGAGTTGTGGGAAGGCTTACTTTCATTGCTTACCCCTGGTCGACTGACCCATGTCAGATTACAATATAATCTAGGTTAGTGGTATCAAATTCAAACAGAAATGCAACCACTAAACCAGTGATGGGCAAACTTTTTAAAGAGGGGGCCAAAGGAAAGGAAATGCTCATCTGTCAGTCTCTTCCTAGGGCAACTCTTTGGAAGTTTCATTGTATTGTATCCTACTCATTGCATTTGTCAGATTAGGAATAATATCCTGCTGCTGAATAGAACATTTCAGGGGGCCTCATCTGGCCAGCAGGCTGTAGTTTGCCCATCACTGCACTAAACCATACATAAGAATCCCCTTGAGCAGCATATTGACTTTGAAAAGCACACGTTAAATAGATGGATAGATAGATAAATAGATAGATGGCTGGATGGACAGATAGATAGATATAGATATATACAATTATATTTTATATTTATTTTGTTAAATATTTCCAACCTATATTTTAATCTAATTTGGGTGGCATTTAGGCTTATTATTGCCTTAATTAGGACAGCAGGCATCTTGTTTGATACCTTTAATCTCTATTTTTTCTGATAGATGTTTGATTTTAATTCAGGAATTCTTCACCTTTTTATTTTATCATGCCTTTGGCAAAATGCTGAAGCCCATGGGCTCTTTCTCAGAATAACTTTTGTAAATTTGTAAAGTAAAATATAAGAGATTACAATGGAAACAATCATATTGCAATTCAATTATCATTTTTAAGTTAACACATCCCAGGACAAGATCTATTTTATAAAGAACTATTCCCTTAACTAAGGGATATGTGTTATATTCTCTTTTGAAGCCCAAACTGGCATTTAATGGAGACTGTACACATGGAGGGTAAAAATACATTTTTTCAGAAACAGTATAAAAACCCCTCAATTCTTTCCCAAACTAACACATATCTAATTTTTAATGCCATCTACAATATAGCAAAGATATGACCGTTCCTCCTCTTCTAAGAAATGTCCAGAGGCAAACTATTTTACTCATGGATCGATCTAATGTTCATAATGATGTTCCTTATCTCAATCTGGGACAGTCCTCTTTTTTACCTTCTGTATGCCACTCCAAATTCTGCCTCTGAAACCTAATGACTCTAGCCTATAAAAATCTTTTAGCCACAGGAAGACACTTAAGACATTCCTTCCTGATTATTTTTACTTCAGCTGACCATCTTCTAACCCATCCTTCTTGTGACATGGTTTTTAATCCTAATTTTCTTCAGAAACTCAGGAGGTTATCTTTCGTAAAGCATTATGGTTACTGCTGAATAGACATAAATTGAGTCTCAGTTGCATATGGTAACAATATGAGCAAAGGTTTTGAAGCATTAATCAACATGACTAGGGTTCATGGTTAGTGAAGAGACCTATCATACAGAAGAAAAGTTATGTTAGGAAAGAGTAGAAGCTATGTTTGGCAAGAACACAGAAGCCATGAGGACAGATATAGAAGAAATATGCAGGTGATGACCTATTATTCTGTGGGTTGGGTAACTTTAAAAGCTGGAAGACTCTCTTAGGTATTCTCTGGATAAATTTTTGCTGGATAAGTCATTTATTAATCACTGACATTATGGAGCAGGTATACAGCATTTAGGGAGAGGAAATTGAACTAAATGCGTGTAAAAACAGAAACACGTAGTGACCAAAACCCACGAGCAGCAAAAATGGGCTCCTTTCATAATAATTTACAAGGATCATTTGTAAGAAGTTGTATTAAACTAGGGTTCTATCTGAGACCCAGGAAATAAAAATGCATCTGGTTCAGTGATTGGCAGGAAAGTGGTCTTCAAAGCAATGTGCTGAAAACCCAAATTCGCTTAAGCATCTTGAGATCTCTAAGAAAAAGAATATCTCAAAAAGGAGAGTGGGCTAAGCAACAAATATGAGGAATGCTTACATTTAGGATGCTGGAAGAAGATTATCAAAAAGTCACACAAAAAGAGAACTTGAGGAAACAAGGTGAACATAATGTTACAATGTCCAAAAATATGTGGGAGTTTGAAGGAGGGAATTATTCACTATTGTTAAATGTTACCAAGTGGTCAATTAGGATTAAGATTAAAGAAATGATGTTTTTGGGAATTGAATTGAATTTCTGGATGGTCAGGAATTATTGGAATAAGATTAATATTATTAAAAGTAATTAACATGAAATGATTTAAGGTTTGCAAAACGCTTTCCATTCATTATCTTATTTGATTAGATTGCTAAAGACAATCAAAAATATTTTCTTCTCTCAGAAATTTTTTCTAAATAGTCCCTGTTCTTATTTTGGAATGGTGGAGGAGTAATCATTCCTGTGGAGAGAAACATTTGAATGGCTAAACTAGAATCTGAAAATACAAAGAGGAGAAGGAAGACATTGCATAGATAGATAGATAGATAGATAGATAGATAGATAGATAGATAGATAGATAGATAGATAGATAGATAGATAGATAGTAGGGGAAAGGGAAATAGAATAGGCAACTAAAAACTAAAGTTGGGCAAGAAGGGATAGTGAGACCAAAATTTCAAGGCACAAAAGCATTCAAGATATACAAAGGAAATGGGAGGAGACTCATTTGAATAGAACAACACTTTGAAAAGCTCACAGAAAGTGCTTGATAAATATTTATTCTTTGATTACATCTATTATCTTGTGATTTCTATTTTTAAAAAATCTCATTTTCTAGTCATCCCCCCTAGAAAATTATATATACTACAAAACACCAACAGGTAAAGGTCAAAAGGAGATTGAAAGGTAAAAATTTTTTGTATGTTCATATCTCATTTCCTTTCCTTTTTTTAAATCCTTACCTTCTGTCTTAGGAAGGCCTATCCAATAGAGAGTAAGTGACTTGCCCAAGATCATAGAGCTAGGAGGTATCTGAGTCCAGAACTGAACCTAGAACCTCCCATATTTAGGCTTGGCTCTCAATCCACTGAGCTACTAGTTGTCCCCTAGTTCTCATTTTCTTAATCTGAAATATTAGGGGAAATTCTACGCTATACTTTTCAAAGAAGAAAAAAAAA
>NC_058131.1:87621730-87754415 GCF_016433145.1 Gracilinanus agilis
GATAGATAGATAGATAGATAGATAGATAGATAGATAGATAGATAGATAGATAGTAGGGGAAAGGGAAATAGAATAGGCAACTAAAAACTAAAGTTGGGCAAGAAGGGATAGTGAGACCAAAATTTCAAGGCACAAAAGCATTCAAGATATACAAAGGAAATGGGAGGAGACTCATTTGAATAGAACAACACTTTGAAAAGCTCACAGAAAGTGCTTGATAAATATTTATTCTTTGATTACATCTATTATCTTGTGATTTCTATTTTTAAAAAATCTCATTTTCTAGTCATCCCCCCTAGAAAATTATATATACTACAAAACACCAACAGGTAAAGGTCAAAAGGAGATTGAAAGGTAAAAATTTTTTGTATGTTCATATCTCATTTCCTTTCCTTTTTTTAAATCCTTACCTTCTGTCTTAGGAAGGCCTATCCAATAGAGAGTAAGTGACTTGCCCAAGATCATAGAGCTAGGAGGTATCTGAGTCCAGAACTGAACCTAGAACCTCCCATATTTAGGCTTGGCTCTCAATCCACTGAGCTACTAGTTGTCCCCTAGTTCTCATTTTCTTAATCTGAAATATTAGGGGAAATTCTACGCTATACTTTTCAAAGAAGAAAAAAAAACCATTAAAAGACAACAATAACCCATCCCTTCCTCCTGATTAGCATCAAGGATGATAGATTATTAAATATCTTTTGAACAAAAACAAATCTACTTACCTGTCAGGAAATCATAAATTATGAAAAGTGCAAAGTGAGCTATAACCGTGGTTAATGAGAAAATTTTCAAAAGACAGCAGTAAGGTAGTACAACAGCTTCTATCCAAAAACATTTCTGCAAAATTGACAGCTTACATTAATATAGCACTTCAGGTTTTCAAAGTGCTTTCTATATCATCATTCATTATATAATATATGGTTGATATGATAGATATTTGTGTTGCTTTTTTGATTCCTATGTTCCTTTTCAGTTTTTTTTATTTAAAAATATTATTTTTAAACCTTTTTTTCCTTGTTTTACATTTTGAGTTCCAAATTCTATTCCTCCCTTCCACCCACTGAGAAGAGAAGTAATATGATATCCATTATATATGTTGAATGAGATAGAATCAAATGTGTTATTCTCAGAATGACATTTGGCTTTAAACTTCCACCTCCCCCTTTTTCTCAAGGCAAAGACATCCAGTTTATACTCCCAATTGGGAAAGGGATGTAGAAGGCTAATTTGTTACCTTGTGTTGATAGTTTATTTAAAGACCCCAGGACAAGCCTGGGAAAGCACCCCAGATTCAAGGGCAAAAAACTATTCAGTAGCTTCTTTATCTCTTCAAAAATGTTAAAGGGATGTTAATATAACTTTTCCTTTGGATACTTTGGTTGCTCACCATTCTTTGAACCTTTCTAAATTAGAGCCTACTGGTTATAGATTATAAATCATGGCCAAACATGAGACCCAGATAGGACAAAAGGATTTAGGGCAGGGTGTTGCTATAAGAACTTTATATGTATGGCCTTTCTGTGCCTAGCTGATTTGCATTTCGGACCCAAAGGCAGAATGGCTCCTTTCAGGAGAGGAATAAACAATTGCTTTTCTACACTCTTATTCTCTGACTTCTTTTTTGTTGAGGTTTAAGTGACTGAGGTGTTTGTGGCTCATGTTAATTCTAAACAGCATGAAATCATGCAAAACATATTTCCATCTTAGCCATATTTTAAAAAATAAATAAAATATAGAAAATTATAAAATTATATTTCAATTTGCATTCATAGTTCATCAGTTTTCTCTTTGCAACTATGTAGAATTGTTTAATCATATATTCTTGTGAATTTTCTTGGATCACTATATTGATCAGAGTGCCCAAGACTTTAACAATTGATTACCATTAAAACATTTTTGTTATTATACACAGTAATTTCCATATTCTTACTTTAATTAGAATCAGTTTATATAGGTATTTTTTTCTTTTTCAAGTATATCTCTTTAATACAACATGTTGTTGCAATCATTATGCTCTCCCCTTCCATTTTATGCG
This sequence comes from Gracilinanus agilis, assembly GCF_016433145.1. Lineage (NCBI taxonomy): Eukaryota > Metazoa > Chordata > Mammalia > Didelphimorphia > Didelphidae > Gracilinanus > Gracilinanus agilis. The sequence continues at coordinate 87,623,766 of NC_058131.1, forward strand.
TAATTTCATTCCATTCATATTCAAAATAATGATTTGTGTGTATTCCCCTCCATCCCATTTTCTTTTGTTTATTCTTCTCTATCTTTTTAGTCTGTCCCTCTTCAAAAGTCCATTTTGCTTATAACTATTACCTCCCTTTTATCATTCCCTCCTTTCCATTATTCTCTTCCCCTCCTATTTCCTTATTAGGAGAGTTAGGTTTCCATACACAGATACCTTTGTGTATATATAATTCCCTTCTTAAATTAATTCTGGGCCTGACTCTCAATCCACTGAGCCATGTAGCTGCCCACTGATAATCTTCCTTTAAGAGATTGACTAAAGATGGTGAGTGGAGGAGAGCATTTTCCTGATTCCTACTAGCCAAATTTCTTATACAGAGGAATCTCTTAGATAGATAATACATGTTAATAAAAAGCAATTAGTTGCACTGAGTTTAATTGCTTTGGAAAGAGTAGTCATCTAACTTAAATTTGAAAGAAAATATTTGTAGTCTAAAGACTAGAGAATATTTCATTAATTATCTTTCATAGTTTCACCAACTATCTGATGGAAAATGTCTCCTCCCATGAATTTGATAACTACCTTTTCTCTGATCACATTTAGAAGTCCCCAACAATTGGAAACAAAGGCTTAAACTTGGTTAATGTTTGTCAATCAATATTACAACGGTCATCTAAGAAAAACTCATAAAATCCCTTGTGGAATAAGTAGCCCGAACCAACAGTATGTCTTTATCTTAGGTTGAATTTTATCTTTTGTGCACCAGACCTTAAAGCATTCCTTATTTAGCTATTAGGCAACTGATGGAGTTAACAGACAGATTTCTGAACTGAATCAGACAAGAAAGACTCCAGGTAACACTTGAGAAACTTCCACTATGCTCTGTATTCATTTTAAAAGAAGTGAGCTGCTGTACCTTTAGAGAATGCCCCCATCTCCAGCACTTCTAAATGTAAGGATAACTGATAACAGTAATGCTGGAGTGGCGAATAGATTGATTTCATCATTACCTATCTCCAACCTCTTTCATCCTTCCATTGTATTGGTCTTTTACTCCCTCCCCCATGCATTTCTTTATGAAATATAAATTTACCCATTTTATCTCTTTTCCCACCTCTTTTTAACGTGTGGTTGCCAGGAATCAATCAGATCTAGATTGATTCCATAATTAAAAATAGATCCAAGTCAGGATGGCTTTTTTGGAAGTTTATTTACAATTAAGAAGGTTGAAGGAAGGGAAATAGAGAAAAACTCTGGTCTGGACAAACAGAGGTCCAGATCCGGTGAGAGTGAAGAGATTAATTAAATTAGGCTACTAGCCACAAGGCCTTAGCAATTAGAGAGGCAAAGAAGCCTCCTTGAGGTAGAGCCTCCAGAAACGCCAAGGTAGGTGAAAGGAAGTCAACCTAACTTACCGAGGTGACAATTCAGAGGGAAGCCGCCTGAGGTCTCAGCTCCTTCTACACCAAGTTCAAGCACCAACTGCTTTCAATAGGAAGTTACCATCATATTTGAAGGACAGCATCTTTCATCACTTCCTGGAGGTCCACCTCTAATTCAAGTGGACAAATGGCAGACTCAACACTGTTTTGGACTGCCCAAAGGGCAGTCCCTCGTTCTTGATTTGTTACTTATTGTCATGTGTGGGTAACTAATCTCCCTACCTCACTAAGAGAGGTGGGTATGACATTATCTCTGGTGGCTAGAGTTTTAACTATGAATTGGGGGTTAGCTAATTCCATTTACACACCACTTAACCCCCATTGCCTAACCCTTACCACTCTTCTGCCTTAGAATGAATACAAAGTATTGATTCAAAGATGGAAGGTAAGGGTTTAAAAAAATTAATCAATAAATTGTATTAGGGTGGCCTCCATTCTTATAGTATTCTTGAGCTCTTCCCCAAAGACACCTTCTCAGGCAAATCTTTCCTAGAAGTCTCTGCTCTTCCAACTGTCATTTTGTTTCCTCTTCCTCTTCCAAGATTGTGTGCCTCTTCCAAGAATGCTATCCCTTGCCTCAATTCTCACAAAACAAAAATAAAAAGCACCACTAAAGGGCAGGAGTCAAAAACCAATAGCAATCTGCCTCTGAATAGAATTTGAACATAGGCAAAGAGAATTGATTTTCACTGGTTGAAGGGGAACCAGAAACAGAAACTGCACACAGAGGAGTGCTGGCCAACTAGCGTACACCATCCCTTCTACACCAGGTTCCATGACTGGATGTAGGCCAAATTCAGGAATTTTAGAAATTTCAGAAGAAAAAGAAATTGAAGGAATTAAGTAAGAAATAAACAGTCACTCATTGAAAAATGACATGATAGGATACCTAGAGGATCCTATAAAATCAGCTAAAAACTAGTTGGAATAATTAATTGGGATATAAAACTATCTAACCCTACTGAGAAAGTAAGAAAGGATAAGCCAAGGGGAGCAGGGGAGTGGGGAGGTCAAAAAAGGGAGGTAAGAAGAAGCGGGAGGGAGTTCATCAGGCCTTAAAAATAAAAAGAGAGGAATAATAAGGGAGGGGGGTAAAAAGGGAAGTAAATCAAGGGAGGGGACAAGGGTTACTGGCTTAAAGCAAACCACTGATTTAAAAGGAAATAGTATAAGAAGAAGAGGTAGAACTAGGAGAGGATACCAAAATGTTGGTGAATACAAAACTAATAATTACAACTCTGAATGTGAATTGGATGAACTTGCCCATAAAACGAAATCAAATAGCAGAGGGAATTAGAAACCAAAATCCTACCATATGTTGTCTACAAGAAACACATATGAGGCAGGTGGACATACACAAGTTTAAGGTAAAGGGCTTGAGCAAAATCGTTTGGTCTTCAAATGAGAAAAAGAAGGCAGGAGTAGAGATCATGATTTCTGACAAAGCCAAAGTAAAAATAGATAAGATTAAAAAAGACAGGGAAGGTCATTACATCCTGATTAAAGGCTGTATAGACAATGAGGAAATAACAGTGCTCAATATGTAGGCACCAAATGGCATAGCATCCAAATTCCTGAAGGAGAAACTGGCAGAGCTCAAGAAGGAAATAGATAGTAAAACCATACTAGTGGGACATCTAAATATTCCTCTTTCAGATCTAGATAAATCAAATCAAAAAATAAATAAGAAAGAGGTAAGAGAGGTGAATTAAGTCCTAGAAAAAAACAAATCTAGTTTACTCTTACAAATAGAAAGCTGGTGAAATAAGGGAAGTCACAGGAAAATGGACTACTATTATTGGTGAAGTCATAAATTGGCAAAAATTTCCTGGAAAGCAATTTGCAATTATGCCAAATATCTGATATCATGTTGCATATATTTTTATCCCTTCAACATTATAACTTTCACCATCAGAGTTCTAATATATCAGGAGTTGGCATAAAATATTCAAGGGGAATTTTGGGAAGTATTTCAAAAGTCACAGACAGCAAGCAAAGGATGGCAGATAAAGTTTAAAAATTCAGAAATGCATACTTAACCCCAAATTTACAATAATACAAATACTCCATAAAAGAAAAAGTCAGACTTCTCTGGCATAAAGAGAAAGCAAAAAAATTGAGGGGATTTTCTAGATTTTACAGGTACCATGCCCCAATTCCCATAATGTGGAAGGGATAACCATACTTTGATTGAAATTCCATAGATCTCAAATAAGGAAGAGCTGAGGTTAATTCTACATTCATATACTGATCCTAGGAAAGTCAATTAAACCATGCCTCAGTTTCCACATCTTTAAAATAGTGATAATAATAGCCTCTGCTCTGCAGGGATTTTGTGAGGATCTAATGAGATAATATTCATTAAATGCTTTGCAAAACATAAAGCAATACATAAAAGTTACTTGTTATTTTTGTTGGTGCTAGTAATATAAGCCAAGGATATAATAAATTAAAAACATGTCTCATTATAAAAATATTTATAAAATTTGTAACAGCACTTTTTGAAATAACAAAAACTACAAACAAAGCTGATGTCCATAAATTGGTCAATGGCTAAAAATGTAGAACAAGTATGCCTTTTAATATTACTTTGTCTTAAGAAATTAATATAGAGAAGCACAAATAAAAAAAGGAATGTAAAGAAGTAAAGACATATAAACTATTGCAAAATGAAGTATATTGAATTAAGAAAGCCACTACTCACTACAACATTGTAGCTAGTACAACTAGTTGAAATGAAATAACAAAAAGTTAATTAGAACACAATCTGTCATATAGTAGGTCATATAGTATAAAGATCTCCTCCTCCCCACCAGTGATTTTAGTAGCAACAGTAATGTAAGTTAAAAAATGACTAAGGAGGCAGCTGGGTAGCTCAGTGGAATGAGAGTCAGCCCTAGAGATGGGAGGTCCTAGGTTCAAATCTGTCCTCAGCCGCGCCTCAACTGTGTGACCCTGGGCAAGTAACTTGACCCCCATTGCCTACCCTTACCACTGTTCTGCCTTGGAGTCAATACACAGACTCCAAGACAGAAGGTAAGGGTTTTTTTAAAAAATGACTAAGTAAAAGAAAAAAAAATACTGTGAAATTAGGATGATCAAGTTTGGCCCCAAAGAAAAGATCTAAGTCAATATAGGCCAGTCATACTTAGAAAATAACAGGCAATAAATAAATAAATCAAATGCTATATTGGCATACCTGAGATAGTGAAAGACAAATGGAAGCCTCCAATGTACTACATGGATGTTTTATGAGAGATTTGTAGAAAAATTTAGTTAGAAATTACACAGGATGAGAAAGCATAAAGGGATTATTATTTATGTTGTCAGAGGGGGATACTTATACCACTTAGAACAAAGAACCAGCCAAGAATCTAAAAAAACCCACACACATTCACAATTGATTCAAAATAGAAGAATATTTTAATTTCATCATTTATATGAAAAGTTTAAGCATGTTTTTCAAAAATAGGAATAAAAACAAAAAGTGCTCAGACCTTGACTGGACATCAGAAAAAATCATAAACTGCTAATACTACTGCTAAAGGGAGAATACAATGTTGAACAAATCACAGATCTGCCCAAATATATGTCATTGGTATATATTTGGAAACAATAGAGCATATAACTAACAGAGACAGAGAAGACTAAAATCAGAAACTAATACATTAAAGAAAGAATGATATTTTAAAATAATTTTCATGGACCCATAAAAAAGTCATCAATGCCCATTGACATCCTTCTAGGATTGTAAATTAAGGACAAGTTGTCTATCTAACTGAATATAGAGAATTTCTTTTCTGGAATTCCATACACTGATAAAGGTTAATTTTTTTCCAGTAGAATGAAACAAAGTAGAAGAAAGTCTTGTGCACATGCCTCTCTGAAAAACAAATCAAATACAGAGATTCAACTTATATGGAGTCTGATGAATAAGGAGATACAAAATAATATGCTACTCAATGGTTCTTGCATCTAGGATGTCTAATGAAAAATCAGTAAAATGCTGGGCTCTCTCAGCTAAATCAGTAACTTATTGTCATGAACAAAAAGCCCTAATAAGAAAGAAATAATTAGGAAAAATCATACAGGTAAACACAGTCATAAATACATGTATGTGTGTGTGAGAGAATTATATGTGGATTTGTGGATATAAACTAGCATGTATCAGGATATAATGACTTACTTTAGATTTTCACTTTTTTTAACTTCAAGGACTTAGAAAAATTTAATAGCATTTTAGTAGCTTGAAAAACTCCTAATTTACAGAAAGAACAAGCCTAATGTTACTAAAGCCTGATACAGTCTTCCAAAAGAAATTTAAATAAATTAAGCCTATGTGACTTCTTAACCAAGGTAAGACATTATTCAAACATCTTCATAAAAAAGCTGAAAAAAATATCTGGAGAATATCTTAATCGTGGCCAAAACACTTTTATCATAAGCAGCCCAAGAGACAGTATGGCACTATGAATATGCCACTAGAGTTAAAGTAAGGATTTGGGGTCATCTCCTGCCTCCCAATGTGCATCTCTGAGACTATCTCTTTAGCATAAAATAAGAGAGTTAGACTCAATGTTCTTTCAGCTCTAAATATTATTTTAAGATCCAGGCAGTTTATAGATAACTATTATAAATTTAATACATTGCTATGAATTTAATTATTGATCTTGTTTATGCTAGTATTAGATGTCCAAGCATTTTAGATTACCTAGATTGAGCATTACTTTAAAAAAGACTTAACTTGGAGAAAACATTCTCTGCATAATTAACTCTTTATATGAGAGACCTATACATACAAAGATCAATGGAATTATCATTCAAGTTCAGATATGTAACACGGCTGTGCCATTTCTTTTCATGCATACGTGTGTGTTTTCATTAGTACTGTTAGCAGTTACCTTGAACAATTAGTTCATATCGCAAGGCATAACTATTGATAATTCTTCATTTATTAGCCTATATAAAGATGATGCTACTGTTTATGTATGAAACTCATTATAAGAAATGCAGTTTTAACAAACATCCCCTCTATGTACCAGCAAGGATCAAAGTTCATAATTAATTCCACCAAATCAGAATTTATTTTCATGTTTCTTGCTAATGACCTACTCTGTTCAATCTCTAGAAAATTTAAATGAAAGCAAGAGGCAGGATCTTGGAGACTCCTGGGAATAAAAATGTCCTTTTCTTTCTTCAATTTGATTCTAGCCAACTATGCAAATTTCTTTTTAATTGAATTAAAATAAAAATGCCTACAGTGGTCAATTTTCTAACTGTCATGACTAGAAAAAGTATAATTAAGATGCATATATTCCTTCAAATTATATTCCTTTTTCAAAGAATGTCAGTCTAGTTGCCAAGTTCTTATTAACTAATAAAAATTCCTAATTTTATTTAAGTCACAAGAAAAGGAGCAAAGCATTAGCAGATGCTCTAAGACAGCACAAACTGATCTTTTACATAATCATTACTATTAACCGTTCTGAGCTGTTTTGAGGTTAGTTGACAGACAACCACAGGTGATACTGGTATCCCTTCCGAAAGGAACCTGTAAAACAAAATGAAAAGGAAGACATATTGAAATAATAATAAAATCACAACCCAAATCTACACCTTACTTGTGGACACAGAGAAAAAAAAATTGCCATCAAGAATCCTAGTCTCCAACAGCAATTTCATAATCAGATTTAAATTCAGAAGCCTTCAAAAATCTTGGGAACTAAATTACTTTGCTGCCTTCAATAAATGATTAAAAATCATATCATTCTCACAAGAGAAGAGGTAATGGAAAAAAGGCAAGGCTTGTTTAAGCTTGATAGTTTGAATACTTATAAATTAGGCCCTTTGTTGGGTCACAGTAGACAAAGGGTAATACTGAAAATTGAAAATTAAAAGGAAATATGACTGAAAGTCCAAAAGGCAAGTTCCACATTCTAAACACACACACATACACACACACTATGTGTATGTATATAGTAGGGGGCTACATATATACAAATATGGATATACTCTCAAATCTTATTTGTGTATAAGTATTTTTGTTCATATGATATAATTTTATCAGCAAACCTTCATCCAAGAAAATCGCTTACTGAAAAAAATGGGTATGATTTGTACCAGTGATTGGAATGAATATTATCAATAGCATGCCTGTCAATTTTCATCAGACACCGAAGTGGGAGAGATAGCTAACATTAGATTAATGGCAAGATCAAAAAGATCTTTATTGCATAGAAGGATAGATCAAATTCAATATTATTCTATTTAACAGATGTAATTATAAAATTTTATAACTAAATGAAAATGCCAACAGGATAAGAAAAAAAAGAAAAATCTATTCTAATGTTTTATGGGGAAAAAAGTGGGGGAATTGACTCTATAGGCTCCAAATGCACCAGATTGTGACTAGGCCACCAAAAAATATATATATATCTGTGTAAAGAGAAACTCTCCCCTTCACACCCCTTTGTGGACTTGCTTCCCATCCCACCTGCGTGCCTCTGCTACATGACTGGATAGTACTTGAACACAATGCAAGGGTGATGCATGCGGGCACTCAGAGAGGATAAAGGAAGGGGTGCAAGGACCCTGGCGCTCTCTCTCTGTTCCCTTGGACAGTGGTGGTGCAGAACTCTGGCTGAGAGCCATGTGGGTGAAGCAACCACATGGTCAGATTAGAAAATAGGCTTTAATTTCTAGCTATCTGCTTTCTTTAACAAAGTAATATTAACAAACTCTATGGAAACTAAGAGCCAGGAGTTATTAATTTAATTGTAACACATGTACTGTTATTTGAAGATGTGTTGAAACACATTGTGTCAGAAAAAGGGAGATGAGAGTGCTACTATACTTTGCCTTAAAATAGGATCATGTTAAATTCTAAGTACCATCTCCTAAGTCCATCAAAGCATTATCCAGATGAGGGCAGTTAGGAGGGTGAGTAAACTGGAGATGATGCTACAGAAAAATCAGAAAATTGAGGCAATTATTCTGGAGAGGCAAAGAATGGTGGGAGGTGTAGGGGTTTGTAAAGGAAGGAAGAGTTAAAGTTTCTCTAATATTTTAAGAGTTACTACATAGAGAATTGACTGACCTTATTTTGTTTTTCCAAGTTGGTAAAAATAGTAGAAAACAATAAAATCTATGAAAGTAAAATTCAGCTTGGCATGAATAAAAGCTTCCTAATACTTAGATCTTCTCTAAACATTTGATAAATATTTGTTGTTTGGTTGATTTTTATGAAAATTTCTTAACCATGAAATAAAGATCATACCTCAACAAGAATACTTTCTAGGGAATTGACTAAAAGTCAATTAGCCTTTCTTTAAACTTTTTCCTATGACTAGCCTCCCACTTTCTCCTAAAGTAGATAATTTCATATAATTATACTTTTAGCATTTCTTCTCTTATATCAACCTAAATTTGCTTCATTCTAACTTCCTATCATAGATCCTACTTCTCCCTTTAGAGACGAGCAGATAAATGTGCACCTCTCTTGATTTTTTTTTCTTTTGTGTGTGTGTGTGTGTCTCTACTAGTTAATTCCCCTTCCCTAGGTCAAATATTCCTACTTCTTTCAATTGTTTCACATATTACATGAACTTCAATATCTTAATCACTGGGAACCTCCTTGGAATAATCTAAAGCTTATTAAGATTCCTCCTAAAATATGGTACCCAGAACTCAGTACTAGTCTCCACTTGTGGTATGGACAAGGTAGAATACAGCAGGAATATTGCCATCTTATTTCTTTCTCTTTATGAAGGCAAGAATTATATGTTTTTTTTGCTGCCCTGTCATATTTCTGATATACTCTGATTTTACAATATCAACACATTGTTGATATTGTTAAACCCATTTTTACAGATGAAAAATCTGAGGCTTTAAACAGAGATGTTAAAGAACTTAAAAAAAAACTATTGTAAATATCACTGATGAAATTTGAACAGAGACTTTGCTATTCCCAAGTTTCACATTCAATCCATTTCATCAGTCTGTCTCTCAGCAGAATGCCATATGAGTAACAGGAAACAAGACTGAAATTAAAACTCCAATTTCCTTATGTTCACAATAGTAGACAGGACTCATTTTGTCTACTCACTGTACAAATTAAGAAACTGAGGCCCTAAATTATGAGAAACATGATCATGAAATGGATTGACTATGATAAAAACTAAGGTTTCTTCTAATGATAAAATCTATGGAAAATTCCCTAAAATTATACAAATTAGGTATTATTTAGTGATAGCATGTCAATGTTTATATTTTTAAGTGAGGCAGCATACCATTTTGTATTTACTCTGGAGTAAGAGTCAAGAGGACCTGGGCTCAAATTTTATCACTAATTTCAATTAGTATTGTAATGGTGGCAAATCATTTGACCTTTGGGAGTCTGCCTCAGTTAGCTGCCTAAAAATCTTCTAAGTTATTGATGAGTCAAAAGCTATTTCAGGGCAAGAAGGTGGTGCAATACATAAAAGATAGAACCTGAAGTCAGAAGATTCATCTTCCTGAGTTGAAATCTGGTAAGATACTTACTAGTTGAGTGACTCTGGACAAGTCACTTAACCCTATTTGCCTCATTTCTTCATGTGTAAAATGGATTGGAGAGAAATCATTCCAGTATCTTGGGGGATAAAATGGACTCATTAAGTCAGACATGACTGAAAAATTATTGGACAATAATAACACAAACTATTTCAGGAGGAGTTGCCAACACTGATAAATGTCAAAGGTTTTTGTCATTTAAACAACAAAAAATCTTTGGGAAGGAAAAGGCCAGGACATTTCTTTCATATGTCCTCTTGGCAGATGAGAATCTAGAGAAGCAATGTAAAGAAACAAAACAGTGATAGAAGAAAAATAACTGACCTTCCAAGAGTGGTTAGCATACTGATCCAATTCTGTTGCAGAATCAATCACACTAAGTAACTTCCGGAGTCCCTTCCAACAGCAAAAAATAGACTATAATTCTCCAAGGAACCCCAATTTTGCCTATATGAGAAATATCTAGGACAGAAACCTTTTCCATTAATGTCCCACTTTTGAGCTAGTAAGATCATATCTACCATTTACATAATTCTTATTTGATCATTGCAACAACTCTGAGATAGGTGCTATTACAATTAAAATTCTCTAGAGACTGTATCTTACTTTCATAATAATTATTTACAAAAATAGGAGGCAGAGACAGAAGAGGCAGAAGAAAAATAGGAGAGAGAGAGAGAGAGAGCGCGCGCCTCTTTAACTCTTTTAGCTTCATAAGCAGGCTAAGCCAGACCAGAGCCAGTCCATGAACACTTCAAATTCCTTCAGTCCTCTATTCTGGGAAAAAGAACCACTGTATTTCCCCTCCATCAATTTGTGCTCTTTGTGATGCCCTTTTCCATAGTTTCCCTGATTGGAAGACTCAGACCTCAATCAGGGCAAGAGGAGGAACTTATAGATAAAACAAGGAACTAGGATTCACCCTGCAGATCCTTAACAAAGACAAAAGAGGACCCCACCCAGTACCACAGTCACAGGAAGAAAAGCCAATTCTTGGTTTCAAACAAAATTCAAGTCATTTGAACTTTAAAATAAAAACAATTATTTTGAGGGACAAAATAAGTACAAATTAATATTAACTTTTAACAGTGCTATTATCCCCATTTTATAGAGATGAGAAAACTGAGGTAGAGAACTTGTTCTTTCTCAAACCTGAATCTTGATATTAATTCAGGTTTTAGTGACTCTAAGACATGTATTCTATCCAATGTGCCTAGTAAGCCTTAGGGAGTTGAATAAGGCATAAAGAAATTAAATGACATGTAAAGGATCACACAATAAGGTGTCCAAAATTGATTTTCAACCCTTATTTTTTTAACATTTATTAATATTCATTTTTAACATGGTTACATGATTCATGCTCCAAGTTCAGCAAACTAACCATTTCATCATGCTTTTTTAGAGAAGATTATAACTCACATTTAGGTAGCAATTTAACATTTGTAACTTTTTTTCCTTCAGACAATCCTATTGAACAATGTAAGGGGTATTTATCCCTCTTTTATAGATAAATAAATTATCTATAAATATATATATACTAAATATATATTTATATTTATGTATAATTACATATTAAATTTATATAAAATATATTATATAAATAAATGTATATACAAATAATATATATCTATACACATATATAGCTATGTATTTATAAATATATATCTATAAATATATATAAATAACACAAAGGTGTTAAATGACATAAATTGAGACATAAATATTGCAAAAGATATACAATTCAAACTCAGAACTTTTAATTCCCAAGTTCAGTACTTTTCACTACAATATTTTTTCCTCTCACTAGTATAAAGAGAGTCATTTCACAGGATCATATTTTCTTTGTGTTTTAGGTCTTCCCAAAGTCATTTAACCCTATTTTTCCCAGTTTCCTCATCTATCCAATGTTCTGGAAAAGGAAACAGCACATGGTTCCAGTACCTTTGCCAAGAAACACTCAAAAGGGGTTACAAAGAGTTGGACATGACTGAAATGACTGAATAATAACAACAAAAAATACCTCGTCAATCCTCATTCTTATTTAATGAATGGTAATTAGGGTTCAATTATTATGGAGTGCATTTCAAGCTTGCCAACATGACAAGATCAGTCTGACATGATCCTGTCTCTATTAAAGGCAGAATTATTTTCCCCCTTAATTCAAGTTCAAGTTAGATATACCTTTATAAGACTGCATTGAGTACATTTCATACAGAACCTGCTGTTTCTGGAGTTCTAAGAAAATCATTATCAACTTGATTTTATACTTCCTAAAGTATCAGTACAGTGGGTACAGTGGCTACAATCCGTATGATAGGTGCATTGAGAATAGCATTGGCTCTAGAGCTGGATGTCCTAAGTTCAAAGTCTAATTCTGTCAGTTACTATCTTTTTGATTTTGAGTCACTTTAATTCTTTCATCTCAGTTTTCACATGTATTAAGTGGATAAGTTGGCTCTGAGCTTCCTATTTTAAAACTGTGCAAACCAGGCAAAAATAAAGGATATACAGACACATAGAAGTACTCTCTCCCTCATTCCCAAGTACCCTTACAGGTTACTTCCCAAAACATGCTGCATATCTTTTATAAAATGTATAATTATGCTGCACAATGAGGGGACATTTGGGATATATAACATTCATATTCTAGGGAAAGGAATTTGAAGGAGAAATTTTCAGGGATGGCTTTGAACTTAGAGCCTCCGACATAGAGCCAGTCCTCTTCCAACCATAACCTGTGCAGTGTGCCCATTGTATCTACTTTTTGATCCTTTAAGAAGTATAAAATAACATTGATAATTATTTTCTTAGAATTACAAAAAAACAGCAAACTGTGTTTGAGCTATACTCAATGGTGCCTTATAAAGGGTACATATAATTTAAATAATTTATAGATCAATAAACACAAAAACAAACATAAGCATAGAGATGTACATATCTGCACATATATAAATATATACAAGGGTAAATAATAAGTACAAAATAATAGCTTTTTTTCTTTTTCCATTGAGTCAAAATAGGACAGAGATCAATAACGAATGGTTGAATAAATTACAAAAGGGTTTTAAATGCTTACTATATGTCTGACAAATTTCAAAACTGTGAATATAAAGAAAGAGTGCCCTCAACTTCAAGAAACTTACATTCTAACAAAGGGATCCAACACATAGAGGAGAATAATGGTGATAGAAGATAATTTTGGCCTGAGGAGTTATAGGGAAAGTGAATATGTTCATAGAAGAGTCAAAAATTATACTTTTTCCAGCTAAAATGATGAAGCAGATATATTCTTTCCAAATATGTACTCTTTCCAGATATAATGGAGAAGTATATAGAAAACAATAAAAGAAAAAAAAAACGATCTAGTGTCAGGGTAAATGGCAAAGCGATCCAGGTGACCAGGCGGGTGACATGTTAAGTATGATTTTTGTCTGTGACCATCTGGATATAGTAGTGGGCTAATTAATTTGCATTCACTTACTTATCAAACTTGAGATTCCAGATCTAGGGCAGGATTTCCAAAATTGAATGCATTTACTGACACAGAGAGGGGGATTGTTACCTCTGAAAGTCATTTGAAGAGTTCGCTTCCATTTGGAGAGATGTTGACCATGAAATGACTATGAAATAATATATCTAAAGCAGTGTGCACACCATGAAGAACCACAGGAAGTCCATCTATTGTGATAATAATATCATGTATTCACTGAGCATCATTACAACTCTTAAGAAGGATATTGTATGCAGAGGACAAAAAGGAGGAATTCTACATATGTGGTTGAGGTTCTTAAAATTTCTGTTCATGAAAGATTTGGGCTTATTGTATCAAATCCCTGAGCACTGTAGAGTCTCTTCAGATCCACAAGAACTTAAACTAGATAAACTTAGTCATCCATAAAAGAAAGAAAAAATGATGAAAAAGGTCTATTCAAACAATGTCATGCATTGAATGTACAGCTCATTGAGTCAGTCAGCAATACCTCCTAAGTGTCAATTTTGTACCTGGCATTCTGCTAAGTTCTGGAAATACAAAGAAAGATAAATATATAGTCCCTGTCCTCAAGAAGCTCATATTGAAATGATAAAGACAGCATGCAAACAGCTCTTTATGTGAAAGATGTAGTCTGTATAAATTGGAAGACATCTCAGAGAGATGACACCAGTATGCAAACAGAACAGGAAACCAGGAAAGACCTCCTAGAGAAAGTAGGAACCCGCCAAACCAAGAGACAGAGATAGAGGGAAAATATTCTAGGCATAGGATAGAACTACAGAAAATACACAGAGCTAGAACATAGAATAACATATAAGGAAGAGCAAGAAGCCACTGGTGCTGGATCACAGAGTATAACGGAAGGAATAAAACAAAAGAAGACTTGATAGGGAGGAAAGGGTCAGGCTTTGGGCATCAAACTTTGGATTTTGTATTTGATCCTGAAGGAAGTAGTGAGTTTGAGTTTATTGGGAGAGTGGGATGATAAATAAGATGGTCAGATATGTGTTCACTCTGACAGTTAAGTGGAAGATGAATTGAAGAAGTTAGTGATGAGGCAGTTTTTAAGTAAGAATAGAAAGCTAGGTCATATAGTGCTCAACTTGAAGTCAGGAAGACTTGAGTTATAGCCTGTTTTCAGATGCTAGAAGTATGAACCTGGCTAAATCACTTTCCTTCTGAGTGTCTCAGTTTTCTCATCCATAATATGAGGATAATCATAGCACCTGTCTCCCAGGGTTTTCGTGAGGATAAAATGACTGTGTAAACTATAAATCCTATATTAATGCTAGCTCTTATTAATAATAATAACAAATAATAGTGTTTTAAACCTCAGTTGGAAAGTTCAGCAATAGAATATTGTTCTTCCTGCTTTGCATGACCTGGATACAGAGTTATTGCTATTTCATTTCCCCCTCCCTTAACACTTAAACTTTCAAATAATTAAAACAGAGGCAGACAGCAATGTGAGATGGAATACTTATGCCAATTGTGACTCAGACAGAATGCTTTTAGTAATTCCAGATTCTTCTAAGACTATTATTAAAATACGAACTGGTTTTGCAGAATCCTAGCAGCAAATTTCAAAATTGCTTTGGTCCCAGTGAAAGAATGGAAAAGTGACCTGCTGTGTGAAACAATATAACATGATACTATTTCTGTTTGTAAAGGATAGAAGAGGCTCTTGGATAACTCAGCCTTGCAAATCAGATCAAGATTCATCTCTTTTTTGCACCTATATATCACTGTTGCCATATTATAAATTGGTACTAAAATGTTGAGTCAAATGTCCTTCTATTATTGTACTATGTTATTTGGCATGACAGTGATATTTCAGTAAAGAGAAAAATATCCATAGAGACTATTAAGAGTCTCTTGAAATATGGTAGCAGGTTCTGCTACAAATGATTTGGTGGAAACCCTTGATTTTATAGCAGAAGTCTGGTGTATGAATCCTTGCTTGCCTCTTTAGTATGATTTGGGGTATTATTTAATCTTTTTGGACCTGAGTTTCCAAGTCTTTAGACTTTCTGAAATTGAACATTCCATTCCTGACATTCTATGATGTTCTCTTTATTTTGGCCACCTGGCTGAAATTCTGTAATAATGATATCCTTTCTTTTTATGATTAGGTAAAGAGACAGAAGAAAATACAGTTTCACTTTTTTGTCAATTTAACATTTTCATCACATTCTTCTTTCCTGTGGAGTAGATTGATTAAAAAGCCAAATTCCCTTAATTAGCTAGTACTGATAGAGACATTGCTTTGGTTATTATTATTATTATTATTATTATCATCATCATCATCATCATCATCATCATCATCATCTCCTGTTTTGACAGTTTATTGGCTCCAAAGCCAAAATATTTGGTTAATATTTTTCCATCTCTATAATGGATTCTTTCCTGATACAGACTTTCTACCTAGAGGGAAATCCACCAACACTTCAGCATGATATGGTATGGCCCTTGTCACTAGATCCCTTGGAAGCAATCAAAGGATTGTATAGTATACCTTGTTTTCCCAGATGTCTCATATAGTCCCCAGTCAGGCATCATGTAAAAATAAGGCCAGAGCAGAGAATTAATCAAAGAGGGATACAAGCAATTAGTATTTAAGGTATCCTATAGATACGGTCTCAAAGATACAAATTTGATCCCCTCAGATTAAGCTCAATCAACTGTCACCTTGTATACTTGCCCAGTAGTGTATCTTTTTTTTTTTTTGAGAGAGAGAATTTATACATAAACATGTGGGATCTTTCAGTAATATGTCATTAGCTTGTGAGCTTCAAATTCATTTACTTGTATGTGCTTTGAATACCTTTCTAATTTTATTATTATGGAAAGGACCCCAGATATAGAGTGAAAAGACTGCTTGCCTTTCTACTTCCTAGCTATGTGACCTCATTATCCTATCATTCAGACTCTCTTTTCTCATCTGTAAAATAGGGTAATTAATTTTTATATTTCTACTCCACAGAATTGCTGTGAAGAAAGTATAAAAATATGAATGACCATATTTTAGTTTCGGTAATATTAACATCAAGGTTTTAAGTTATAGACATATTTCCAAACTGAAAATGTATTAAAGGATAAAGCATATTATGAGAGGTAATATTTTCTCCACACACTTGTATCTTCCCTGAAAGCTAAAGTAAAAGTGTTTCAGAATTATAGAGGGAAATGAAAATGTCTAATTTATTCATTCTAGGGAAAACTATGCATTAAAAATCATTGATAGCAAAACTGACAATTAGTAAATTTCTTGTATACATCAAATAATGGAATGCACCCACTCTTTTAAAAACTCTGGGGCTCAATGTAATTTTTATATAGCACCTGGTCTATATTAAGGTAATTCTTTTTCTTTCTCCCCATACTTCTGAGGAATTAGTTGTACCAGAATTCTGCTGGAGATTTCTAGAAGCTTTGCAAAGATAGGTATATTATTACTGAGATTTTTTTCTATGATCCTTATTTTTAGACATTTGGAAGGCTGAATGATCTACTTGGCAAATTAGTTTTGGAGGTATAATCTTAACTCCCCCTTTTCAAATTCAGCTAAGACCATTTAGCATAGCTTTCTGTATTTTCTTCTTGATTGAGATGATGGAGCTCCCATTTCTGTAAAACAGCTTAAAGATTAGAAAAACACTTTTCATAGATAAAGATATTTGAAATTTTCAATAGAACAGTAAGGTTGAGATTACTGTAAGGACCTAGTTTTACATTAACTCAACACACACACAAATTCTAGTATATGTAATTGACAACCAAAAAATAATAAAGGCAGAAAAATACAGAAAAAATGTTCTAAATTAATACTATTTTCCCAAGCAACATAAAGTCTCACAATAGTTCACTCAATAATGAATTCATTCCTTCTCTGAGAAGTCATAATATAAGCCACATCATTGTTTCAGGCAAAATATTAACTTTCCCAATACTCTTTGTCCAGAGTTCTTGCTTGTAATAAGTCATGTCCATGTCAGAGCACTGTTTCTCTTTGTTTCATTGATGCCATACAATTATTAATAACGTCCCTAAAATACAAGAGAAGTGATGCTGTTAGCTCTGATGAGCCTAAGAAAAGTCAGAAAGTTCCTTGGTATAATAATAATTTTTAAATTAAATAATATGGTTAAGTAATATGTGTGATTTTCAGGTTACATGAAGGGTGTTGGACCATATTAGTCATGTAAAATTGTATTTTTCCTGTTTTATATATGTGGAAACAGAGGCTCATCAAAGCCAAGTGACTGGCCCATTGTTATGTTGAGAGTAAAGATCTGAAGCAAAATCTTACCTTGTTGTTCCCAAATATGGAGCCTAGTACTCTCCCTAGAACATAACTCTGTGTTTCAAGGGAATGTTATTATCTTTATTTTCAGAATCAGGAAGATGAGAAGCAATTTTTCCAAGTTCATGTTCATATGAAGCGATAGAATTGGGATGTGAACCCAGGCCTTTTGACTTCATACCCACAAGTTTAAGATATTGTTCTTATCCTAACAGAGCACACAATCAGTAGATTTAACTATATTGCAATAAAGACTCAGTTCTTTTTAATTGGATAAGATTTTTTAAAAAAAACATTCCTTAACCATCTATTTTCTTTTAACCAAGTCTGTTTTCTTTCTCCTGTGCTCTTACCCAGAGTAATTGTCATTCTCTTTCTCTCTCCCTCTCTCTGTTTCTCTCTCTCTCTCCCTTCCCATTCTCCTCCCATCCTTTCATCCTTCTCTCTGCCTCTATCTCTGTTGCTGCCTAGTTCCCTGTTTCTGTCTCTCCATCTCAATTTTTTCTCTCTCTGATTTGTATCTGTCTTTCTTTGTCTTTATTATTTTGTCTGTTTCTCATCCCTCTTTTCCTCTCCCACTTTCTCCATATTTCTCTGTCTCTGTCTATCTCTATTTGTCTTCATCTATCTCTATGTCCCTGTCTTTATGTGTCTGTCTGTTTCCTTCTGTCTCTTTCTGCATCTCTATCTCTGACTCTGTCTCTGTGTGTCTGTGTGTCTCTGTCTCTCTCTGTCTCTGTCTGTCTCTGTCTCTGTTTCTCTGTCTCTCTCTCTCTGTCACTCTGTATCTCTCTTTCTCTCACTCCACCCTTCACCTTTTCCTATCCTTAAACAAGTCAAATATGTACAGCGATTAGTAATGAACCAACACTTTCCTGAAAGGTTCTGTTCAGGCATTGAAAATGTGTTTGCTAATGACAGGAACATATTTCAACAACTGCAGCATGTTAGTGGTGATACTGTGAGTTACACTTCAGAAACTGGAAACAAATGATGCTAGATGAACACTCTCTCCATTGGGCTAAGAATGGCTTGATCTCTTGCACTAAAAAAAAATCATCATTCAGATTCCAATTTTATGATTCTCTTTGAGAAAATGATACTGTTTGAAGCCAAATGCTGCCCTGAGTGAGGATGGCCTCACTCTCAGAGAAACAGCTGCATGGGCTTCAGGAGATGGCAGGCTCTATGACAAATAGAAAGGACAAATTTGCCACGACTGGTTTTACAAGAGAACTGTTGGCATTTTGAACCATGTATTGCCATTTTCCATGTAAATACAGCTCGTTTCTAACAAGGACAGCCCTGGGAGAAAGTAGAGTAGCTGCCAGGGGGTGTTTAGTTATATAACATTTTGATTCATGTTGTCTGCTTCACAGTCTGTGGCTGGGTACTCTGTAGGATGGAAGGTCAAATCTACTTCAAAAGTTGAAGGCTAGCCCTGGGGAAAATGCTGAAGTCTGGAAAGGTTGCTGTTGGCAGAGATGTAACTAGCTGAAGCTATGCCAGATGAATTTGACAGACATTGCAGAGGGTGGTGTAACCCATAATTGTGTGTTTTGGGAAGGATATTCAAAGTCACAGAAAAAAAAATCCAAATGCTTTGGGGTGGTGGGTAGACAGGCACAAAATTACTGAGTAGAAGGGAGGAAAGATGCTCCCATTCCCATTATAAGTGTCCTGTCTTTATTTTGACTCTCATGTGTGATATCCATCTACCTCCAATTTTAGCTATCTCTTCATCTTAGTGGGATTTGGACACATGGATACATTCTGAAGCTATAATACTCTAAATATTCAGTTCAATTTTGTTCTCTTTTTTTTTTTACTACTTCTGTCTATGAGGAAATGCAGGACTATGTAATAAAGACATTAAAGTGGCAGCCCAACTGTACATGATGTTAAAAAAGGTTTATTATAGTGATCTTCATAAATGTCCCCCATCTTTTGATTTTTCCATATTAAATCCATGTTTTCAAATTTAGTACATCATCTAAGCTCTTTTTTACAAATAACAATATTCTGTTAGTATCAAGTCTAAGATCATGGCAGAACCTCCTAGAAAAGATGTGGAACCTGTCATGAATAGTTAATACTAAATATCCATGCAAAACAAATAGTGAAAACTATTTATTGCTCACATTATGGCATTCATTTGGATGAGAAATATATAGAACTTGTCCATTAATGTTCATATTTAGGAAAGACAGGACAAGTGAACACAATAAATTCAATTTCAAAATGAATAGAAGTAGAGAGAAATAGCTTTGATTGCTTCAGAAAACTGAAAAATTCCTACGATGACCCCAAAATGTCAATGAAAATGAAGATCCATCTTTTCAACAGTAACATATTATTGGTATACTATGTGACAAAAAAAGGCTGCAAAGTAAAAAAAATGTAATTTAGAAGACAATTGAGAGGTTCATGCCAGGCAATGTGGACTGTAACATATAAACAATGAGAAACCAAGAAATAACAGGAATGAAAAATGCCATCAAAGAATTCTATGGCAGGAAGAGAAGACAGGCTGATCACCATAGTGAGGGATGACAGGTGAATGGTTTCAATGTATACTCAAAAGGTTAAGAGAAATCAAGGAAGATTCATAGAATATTGGATGGACTACTATGGTGAACTTTTGAAGGATGAGAATATAAATTGCTAAGAATGGAAAGACATGGATAGATTGTGATCTCTGCCATTGTAGAGAACAACCAAATCAATGAGAACCTAGGGCCAATGGAGATCCATTTATTGATTATTTCTCATAGGGATATGTATATTTTAATGAGAGAACAGGATTCTTAAAGACAAAACACTTTAAAATTTGCATATGATGGAGCAGTTAATTATGTATATGAATCCTGCCCCATATTCTCCTAATATTTGAGCATGCATATGGGGTCAGAAGAGACAGAAACAGGAGAGACCATAGAGATCTAGTACAATCTCATATTTCATGAATAAATGCCATTTCATGGCATCATTATTGATGTCCCCAAAAGGTAAGGAATTTGCCAGAGGCTACAGAGCTATTTGAAGAAATTTGAAGAAATTGCCAGATTTTTATTGGCTCCAAATATAGAATCCTTTCTATTTCATTGATCTGGTCAAATGTATGAAAGGTAATATAATTCAGTGGGATAATGAATGAGAAATGCTTTAGCTAAAGTCCTTTCTCTTTCCTCCTTACCTTTAATCCAATTCTCAGGTAATCTAAATTTTCCCCAGTAATATTGTTAATATTACAATCCTGGCAATTTATCTTTCTTCTGTCACTACTCTCCTATTTTACTACTACTCTATCACTTTCCCCTTTAACTGAAATCACTAAGTTATCTATCTGGAACCTATTAGATACTAGATTCAGTGAAAAACACTAGGGGTGTTAATATGGAGATGAAAACAGTTCCTTCCCTCAAGGAACTTATATTTAAATCTCATTAATCTTGACAAGTCATCAGCCACACAAATTAGTTTGGGAAAGAATCACATAGACGTTTTATATTTTTCTGCTCTTAACCAACCATTCTGTTGTTTAGTCATTTTCATTAATGTCAGACTCTTCATGATGCTTTTTAGAGTTTTCATGGCAAAGATATTAGAGTAGTTTGCCATTTGCTTCTCCAGTTTATTTTAGAGATAAGAAATTGAAGCAAATAGGATTAAGACTTGCTCAGGATTGCATAGCTAATATGTGCTAGAGGCCAGAGTTGATCTCAGGTCTCCTTGACTCCAGGCCTAGCACTCTACCCACTGTGCCACTAAGCAGCCTCACCTCCCATCAGAACCACCTGGAATCTGTCCTTGGTTCCAGCCATGGGTAGATGGGTATTCACCTAATCTTAACTAGAACCACTTACCTAGATCATCCCACTATAGTTGTATCTGCTCTGCTAAATTCTCTTTATTATGTGGTATTCTGTACCTATTATAAGGTAATCTCTCAAAAGATAAGGAGTATGTTGCTTACTTCTTTTGTTTTACCAGTTCTTAGAAACAATGCCTGGTAAATAATGAGTTTTAATAAATACTCTATCACCTATCATCTATTCATTTGAAAATGGGAATCAAAATGACCTGTGAGAATTCTGTCAGGGTCTTTTTAATAGTTATTATCTGCCAGTAGAAAATCATTCTGTTAAATGAATGAAAAATTATTAATGTCTTACTATGTGCAAAGCACTGTACAAATAGAGGATATGACTAGAAAAGCAATATAGTAACTAGTCTAAAGGAGAAAACACAATTAGGAGGTTTCAGCTGTGTGTCAGAAAGAAGCAATGTTCTTTAGGTTAAAATGATAAACTGATGTGATGGATCTTCTTTAAATCATTTCCACTGATGAAATCATATGCATTTATTTTTTAAGCCTTTACTTTCTGTCTTGGAATCAACAGTGTGCATTGTTTCCAAAGCAGAATAGTGGTAGGGTCTGGGCAATGAATGTTAAGTGATTTGTCCAAGTTCACACAGGTAGGAAAACCAAAGCCTGTTTTGAGCCCAGGACCTCCCATCTCTATGTCTAGCTTTCAATCCACTGAGCCACCTAACTGCCACCAATCACATATATTTCTGATATAACACCATTCATATTTTAAAGGCTTTAGTGGCAAGAATTTCCCTTTTCTAGTCTAGAGTAGCTATGTCCACCAAGGAGGGAAAAATTATAGCACCTATAAAGATAATTGTCACAGTTCCTCTCAACAAGGGTCATCACATTCATCTCTCCTTCCCTCCTTTCCCCATCTCACAAAAATAACTGCATGGAGCCAGACTCGTATTAGAGATAATATATAGGAGATAGAAGAGGAGACTGATATTCCTGAGGTTCTTGGGCTTACTTCTCTGGTGGTTATTGATCAGTGGTTAGTATTGTTGTAAATGGAATGACAGGCTTTTTCTTCATAAAGTTGTACAACAATGATTGATATGAGGGCTTGGCTGGAAATAGGACCAATCATATCGGGACCCTATAATCCCAAGGCTCATAAACTCTGGCCTCTGGGATCAACTGAGATTCAAAGACAGAAGTTAGATAAGGTATTGACAATTACTTGGTACATCTTTATGTAATATGTCACTTCCCATTTTTCCCTCAATATGTCTTGCTGCTGAGATATTTTAAAATAGCACCTATAAGAACTATGTATGGGAGGAGAAACACAGAAGAAAAACAACTGCTTGAACACATGGACTGATGGGGATATTATTGGGGATGTTGATGCTAAACGATAACTCTAGTCCAACTATCAATAATATAGAATTAGGTCTTAATCAATGACACATGTAAAACCCAGTGGAATTGTGTGTCGGCTAAGGGGAACCAGGGGGATTGGAGGACAGGGAAAGAATATGAAATATGTAACTATGGGAAAATTAAAAAAGAAAAATTAAAAAAAGAAAAAAAGTCTATAAATCAAGTTTACAATATAGTTAATCTGATTTATTAGTTGTTTATATGATGGTAATTATTTTCATGATTATAAATCACAATTTTTGATATGTAAATGTAAATGGAGTAATTTTACTATTAATGTTTATGAAGTAGATGTCTGCATTCATGAAAACTGAAAAAAGTTTCCTATTTATGGGGTTTAAAAGAATTAATATATTAATGTTAATCCAAGTCTTTAAGTTAATGTGTAAAACCATTGCCCCTAAGCACATATATATTTATAGTTTATTATTTTCTTAGTAAATATTTTTTGTTCTTTTAGAAACAAAAGTTGCCCACTAAGGTGTCCTTTGACATCCTCAAAGTATTTTTCTTAGCAGAGTCATAACTTATTAGTCTTTGTATATGAAACAAATTCATTTTGTGGTAGAGATAAGATTGGCTGTGAAGTTGATACCCAAGAGGGGCAGTTCAACTTCAAGTGCATTCATTCTAAGAAAGGAGGTGATCATTATCCAATCCCTCTCTTCCTCTTTCCCTCATTTTCCTTATCTCCACTTGTTTGCAATCCAAATCCCTCACACCTTCCTAGAATCCATTATTTCTTGCCTCTAGAAAAAAAAGATGAAAATGTACTTTCATAGAGAATTGAAAGATGCAGGTATGGAACTCTCTAAAGCACCTAAGGGTGGAAGTAGAACCTCCAGAAGGAAAATGCTCCCCACTCCCATAGTTCTGCACATATACCAAAACGATCATGAATCTCTTTTTTGCACATATATGATCACGAGTATAAACACACAGAAAATCAAATTTGCATTACCCAAATATCATTCAAAATGATGAACAAATTAATGACAGTTTTATTAAGTTTTATTTTTTGAAAAGCACATGCTAGGTGCTATGAATATAAATTAATAAAATAATAAATGAAGTTGAGCAGTGCTATGGACAATTAAAATTTTGAGTATAAATATTTCTTATTTTAAACTACATTTAACTTCCTAGTTTTGTTTGTCTTTAATTATTATTCATTTGAGATTATGAAGGTGGATTTATTTTTTTCTATTTGCTAGTATGAATACTAAACTAGTTTTGGAAAATTCACCCACCATCACATAAGAAAAGGGATATAAATAAATAACCAGATATCAATGGTAATTTGATTTTATCTATTCTTTATTGATGACACATCTCATATTGAAATTAAGAGAATGAAATTATTTCTCCCAACTTTAATTCTGATTGGACCTAAGGACATACTTAGGAAAAACAATCCTATCCTACACAATCAGTACAATATATTCATATAATTTAATTTCTGGAAAAAGGAATAGATGGTTCAGAGGGCTATTTTCTAACTACCAAATTCAAATGCATTTGAACTGATAAGACTCCTCAATACCACGGGGGTCTTGAGAAGCAGAATGAGAAATGTTTAGTCATTTGGGGACCATTTATAAGCTTTATCATGTTGATGATTACATTTGTTTTTAGTGTTTTTAATACATTTTGGTTTTACATAATGTTTATTTTCAAAATGTTAATTCCATTTCTCTTGCTCTATAAGCAACACTTTGAAACAAAGAATTAAAAGAAAAGAAAGGTAAAAATATTGATAGATTAATTGTCTGGAAATAAATTTAATGTTCCATACCTGGAGTCTCTTGCTTCTCCCATGAAGAGAGAGGTCAAATTTAATATCTTATATTTCAGTGCAGACATTAAAAATAATATTTAATCATGTTGAATTTAACTAAATTTACTTTACTTTTCTATTACCATTGTTACAGTAGTTATGCATTGTATTTTCTTGGTACTATTTGCTTCATATTGTTTCGGTTCATAAAATTATCCTCATTCTTCTTTATATCTTCATATTCATTGCTTTGTATGGTTCAGTATTATTCCTTTATATTCATGAACCATGATTTCTCTAGTCAGTCCCCAAACGATGTCAAGGAATTCAACGAAGATTTCAATAATGATATCAATAATGGCATAATCTCCTTGCCATCAATAGAATTTACATAAATTTTACCCATGTTGGTTGCTATGTGGGATTATCTGCTTGGTGCCCAAAGTCTTCTACCCTTAGAATATCAGATAAATCCACTTCATTTTAATGGGAGAGGAAATTTAAATAGTTTAGGAGCTCAAAAGTGAATTATATCTTTAATTTGTATTGCTTTCTTATAAGAGACTTGATCTTTTAATCAAGAAAAAAATGGATTAAAAAGGGATGCAATCCTTATTTCAGAAAGGTTTACTTCTTACTGAGTTCACAGAAGATTGCTCTTGAATTCCAACATTTCCCAAAACTTGAAATTCCAAGGAAACATTTTTCTGACCTATCCAATTAATAAGCACTGAATTTATATCTGTGAATATAAAATTGAAAAATGCTACTGTCATTTCATTCTAGGAATCTATAATCCAGTAAGTAAAATATAACAGGTACATGACAAACATATATAGTAGGAGAAATAGAAATAACTTGCTGTGTGAAGCACTATAACACAAAAGGCTCCAGCATAAGAGACAAAGAAAAACAAAGTCCATAAGTTTATGATGTATCTCCCATAATTGCAGTAAATAATTTTATTTGTTTGTTTGTTTTTACCAAATGGAGTCTCGGTACCTTCCAGTTTTAAGTCTATAGTGCTGATTCTACTTTTTATAACCTCATGCAAGCCATATGACTTATAATTAAAAGCAGCTAATGATATGAGAGTAATGTTTGATTAAGCTTAAAAATCTATATAAATATATTCATTATTATGAGTGAAGAGATTATTCCTCTTTAAGATCATTAGCCTGGCCTGTGTGATGCAAAATGATCTTAGAAGGAAAAGATTTTGATTTTATTATTTTGAAGCTCTAGGTGCTTCTTTTAGTTACTCCCACTTTGTGTTTCCTTGTGTTTGAGTGTTACTGTTAGCCAGTTGGTTTTTCAGTTTTTATTGTCACAATTAGAGAAGCTATTTTTTCAAGCATATGGTTTCCTTCAAGGCTCTCCTGGAAGAATCCTCTTGTTTTCATGAGTGCTAAGAAAACTTCATTGAGACAAGTCAGAATGAGGCTAGCGAGACAAAGCTAGCACTTTGGTCCTAGAGTTAGGCATTTTGACAAGACCAAGTCACCTGACAAAAGCCAAACTTTTATTTGCTTACAAAGGTGAAATTCTTTTTTTTCTTTTCTAAAGGACGACTTTCCAATTAAAGGGGAAAAAAAGCCATTTCCTTCTATCAGGGATCTTGAAAAGTGGCAGTATAATAAAACTAGAGCTGTGGGCAAACTGCCCAGCACATAGCTAAGCTCTGACTTAGATGCATTTCAGAAATATGCAATGCATCTTGCTTTATTTACACAAATAAGATCTAAATCAAAGCCACCTAATGCATGGATTATTAAAAAAAAGTATCCTTGTTAATTACAGTGCTAGTAACATAGACTAAAGAATAATCTTTTTTTGTTTGTTTGTATTTTACTTGTGTCTTTTTTATTTGTATTAGGATAGAGTGTCTTTAGGATAAGGTGGGCATGCCTTCTATTTACACTCAGGGATTTTGGGTCTCTAATCAAAATCAGATAAAATTTGATCTGGAAAGAACCTTAGACAATGATCACATTGTTCAATCCTTTCATTTTCCAAATGAGAGAGCTGAGATTCAAAGATATTGAGTTACTTGATATTTCACAGCTAGTTAGAAAAAGGCAGACTTTCTCTAAGTGTGAAGATATATGAAGATATTAGATTTCTATTGTGGATTCGAAGGCAATGAAAAATGTGAGAATTTGTAAAATGTAATGAATATCCAGAGTGAACCTCTTCAGATCATCATTCAATCTGTACCTGTAGCAGAACTGTCCCCTACATTGACTATCAAAAACAAATGGTTTTGGACATATGGTGCACCCAACAGAAATTTGTTCTTCAAAATGATAAAGAAAGTACTACTCATGAAGGTCTTCAGAGAGTAGAATTGCACAACCTCTTTCAGTAACCTGTGGCTAATGTTTGGTTGTCATCCTTTGTACTAAAAGGTAACCAAAATTATATCACCAAGTGATGTCTTTTGACTCAAGCATAGATTGAATTTGTGAGGCAGGGTTCCATAAAATTATCAGCATTACTTTCTCTTCCAGAGTCATTAAAGTTCAGTGGGAAGACAAACATTTGGGACTGAAAGATAGCTCAGGATGCAGTGGATGACCTTGACTTCTTCAACATCTGCCCAAGTGTGAGAGGCCAATAAGAGAAACAGAGTCTCAAAGAGATAAAAATCTGAGATTCCTCTTTAGACCCCTTCTATGATACACACCTTTTCTCATTAGAAAGTTTAATCTCTCTGCAAACCAACAGTCAAGAGGTTAACATTCTTCCCCTTTGGTCAGAAATGCAGCTGCTCAGCAAGCCAAGGCTGAAACCTTAGTTTAGCAGGGGCATTTCGCCCTAGAGAAAAATATTTTCCTACTTAGCTTGCTGATAATCACTCAGCTGAAGGTCCCGCCTGGTTCTTATCTTTACCTTGAAGTTTCTGAGGTTTTTGTGTATTGTCTAAACTAATTACAATGTCTATGAAGCTGTGAATCTTTCTCTGTGCTTGTGGGTGAAGGGGAGTCTGAATTTTCATATATAATTAACTTGTGACTCAATGGCACTTTGGAGAAGCAGCTATGAGTTAACAGTCAAGATCATCTCCTGTGTCCCACTACTTTCTTATCAACTAAGCCATCCTTATCAGAGATGATAAATGGATCTTGACATCCATGCTCTATGCATTCCATATTACCAAATCCTGCTGCTTTTGTGATCATTAGAACAAATTATTATTACTGGCTTCTTCTGCTGGGGTAAGTCTTTATATGCCTGGAGTAGTCTCCATTTGCCTACGGTGAACATTTTCCTAACTTACTGAAGGGTTTGATATTCTTTACTTGATCTTGCCTGCCTGTCTGCCAAGATGGTTGACTGGGGTGTGGCTCCTGCACATGCTACAGTTTCTTGGAGTCACAAATGAGAGCTAGGTGGCCTATGGACATCATAAGTGTAAGGATTGTTTAGAGAAAACCAATACCTCAGGTATGACAGTTTGCTGAGCCCTTTAAAGGGCTGTTTTCCTTCTTTGATGTCCAGTAATCTGTAGTAATCATTAAAAAGCCTATTTACCCCAGAAAACTCTAATAACCTTGGAAACAACTGTTTTAATTTTTTTCTATCTCCCAAGGACTTTGAACATCACCTCACACATAGTAAGTGCTTAAGTAATGCTTTTTGATTGAATAATTTAGTCAAGTATTCCACTTTAGAGGTTAGAGTATGTGTGTAGTACCATAATATTAACTAACTTTCATACAGCAATTTAAGGTCTAATTACTTTATTTTTTTATTTGAATCTCACAAATATCTAATGAAGAAAGCACTATCTATTTTTTTTTCCATTTTATAGATAGGAAAACTGAAGATCAAAGATATGTACTAAAAAGCACACAGACATAAACATGTCAGAAGCAAGATTTGAATATAGGTCTTCATAAATCCTTTTCCAGTATTTCATCTACTATACAATATGAGAGAAGCTAGACTGAAGTATCTTACTATAGATGGCTCTTCATTGTAAGATCAAGAATGTCTTAATATTTTTATTATTTTAATACAAAAAAGAAATGAGAAACCAGTAAAGAATTTTAGTAGTGATTTAAAAAGTTAATATATGAACATTAGAAAACAAAAAAAATACACATTTTATTTTTAAAGCCCAACATTATTTAAAGGAATTTTTAAAAAGATTTTTAAAATTTAAACCTCTCTCCTTAATTTATTATTAGGAAAGTTATAAGGATGCTGCTAGTATGATTTCCTTGGCTCACAATTGTAAATTATGATTTTTGTATTTTTCATTTTCCAAAAACTTTGAGAGAGAGAGCTTGTGGGGGTGAAATGTCTACTTTTTTCTATGAGATTTTAGCAAAGGTAGAAATCTTTCTTTCAATACATTTCTATACCCTTAATGAGACATTCACAAAAATAATTATTACAGAATACTATACTCATAAGAACTTAAATTTCAATATATCAGTAATGATCAGAACACCATAAAAGCATATTAAAACTTATTTTATCCTTTAAGTG
Organism: Gracilinanus agilis; assembly: GCF_016433145.1. NCBI lineage: Eukaryota > Metazoa > Chordata > Mammalia > Didelphimorphia > Didelphidae > Gracilinanus > Gracilinanus agilis. The sequence goes on from NC_058131.1 coordinate 87,653,094, forward strand.
ACCATATAACTTTAAGGAAATGGAATCATCTTAATACCTTATATGTAGGATTTAAATAGTACTAAGTACCTTCTAATGAATAACAAGGAGTACAGACAATTTCAAAGTTCATTTCTTCTATTTGCCTCTGTCTCTGTGTCTCTGTCTGTCTGCCTCTCTCTCTCTCTCTCTCTCTCTCTCTCACACACACACACACACACACACACACACACACACACAAACACACACACACATGCATATACACACACACAACCAGCAATCTCTATAGTCTCTTTCCAGAAGCGGATGCTTCAACCAAGGGAGTGGATCAATGAAGAAGTCAAAAGAAAAGAAGCTTTTCAAGGCATTTCATCAAATATTTTTGTAGAATGTATGTAGGAAAAAAGTTTTAAAAAGTCAACAAGAAACTCTCCATTTAGCATTCAAGAAATTCATATGCAAGTGAGTTTTACATGAGAATCCATATGTTCTAAGTTGAAGAGGAGCTAAATCTGCAGTCTTGTTAACTTGTCTTCTAACATGTAATGCTTCTGACAACTAATGCCTTCTGGAAAAGACTGGGCATTGATCTATATAAGGATACTATATACTACACACACAGTGTGTGTGTGTGTGTATAAATTGACTGGAACCATTTTAATCATATTACTACTGTAATGCAGGGTTGCTGTAAGAATGTCTTGCAATTGCAAAACCAACTGAAGCAAGCCTGACAGTTGGAAATCAGAATGTTGACCCAGCCTGACCCGTGGTCTCACAGGCAAAAATCATTAGAGTTGGGACTATAAATATTCCTGTAGAACCAACTGTGGGGCTTTTGGCTTTTGGCTTTTGGCTTTTGGGCATTTGACTTTTGCCTGATTTCCCTTGACTTCTCCCTTGACATCCTGCTATCCCCTGGATCTCCCCTTTGGGCCCTCGGAGGAGGGAATTTTGGTGGGTGGAGATTGTGGGAACTAGCTTCTATAGACAGGCAGGGACAACCTTGAACCAAGCCATCACCTCATTTAATATCTGCTAGACCCTATTACACAAGGGCAGTGAAATTTATCCCTGGCTGAGGGCTGGCTCCCTCGGACTGATTTCTACATTCTGTGATCCCCCCACCCCCAGCACGGGCTTCCACCCTAGCAACAGTTACAGAACCTAACCCTCCTCCCTCAGCTTATCCATGGCTTTAGTAAACCCCTTTGGCATTTATTCAAAGAATTTCTGATGATTCATTATACCAACATTTAGGGCCAAGGCTGAAGAGGGAAACAATAACTTTCCTTTATTTCTTGAGTGCTAAACCAAAGATCAATCTTGGTCAGGAAGTAAACCAGCTTTCACTTCCTGTAGGCTAGGAGTTCTCTCCAGAAGGGAGGGGCTTCTTACTCCTCCCCTCAAGGGAGCTTAGTTAAAACTGAGAGGCTGATTAAAACTTTCAGTCAGACCCACACTATCTGGCTGACCCAAATCATCCTGTACTAAAGAGATAGCCTCCCTGCCTAGAAGACCCAACTTGATACCACCCAAGCCCTCAAATATAAGCTTAATATTAGCCTCTTCATTAGGAACATCATATTTTCTGTATTACACTACTCACTCCAGCTACCTTTTGGTTCCTAGGACTGGGATTATGGCTACTGAGGCATGACAGTAAGAGAGAACCATAAGAGCGAATTAGATTGTATTTTGAGTTAAAAGCCTGAGACAATTTAACATAACATAAGGATGTAAAAGGAGACTTGGAAAAACTATAGAATGTGGTAGGATCCAGTTTGTATATAAGAGCTACTCTGGAGTGAAAAAAACCTTCAAATGTTAAAATTCCTTTGGAAAATCTGTTAAAATACTTTGCCATAATAATGTTGGATCATATCACATTTTTTTTATTCCTCTGAAAGAGAAAATATTGGATGTATATACCTCTATAATTTAATTAAACAAACATTTTAAAATGCCTACTAGCTGCAAGGTACTAGGCACTCAGGATACAAAGATGAAAAACAATTCCTGCCTTCAAGGAGCTAACAGTATTATAGAGAAAATAGGACAATACATAATTGAATATAATACAAAGTAATACATAAAGTGCAAAGTACAAAGGAGAAATCCAAGTGCTCTATTGAAACTGGAAGAGGAGAGGTATATTTCAGCTTTAGAAATCAGGGAGATTCATAAGTAAAGTGATTTCCTACCCAATCCCACCACATTCTACTCCTATGTCTTCTATTTCTGACATCATTAAGAGAAGAATTATAGCAGATATTTGAGGATGAAGTGGAGCTTTCCAGGCATGGGAAATATTCTAGATGAGGTAATCTAAAGCAAGGCAAGTTCAGGGAAGATCTAGTAGTTCAATTTATCTGGAACCTAGAATAAATTAAGCATCTAAAATGAATTAACCTAAAAAGGTATGGCAATCAGAATATAGATGGAACTTGAATGTCACACTATAAAGGTTATATTTTGTCCTTATGGTAATAGGGAACTACAAAATTATTTTATACATTTGTTTATTCATTTGTTTGTTTTGTTTTTATAGGGCAAACACTGTACCCAATGGAAATTAAAACTAGCTCTAGAGACAAGGTAAGGAAATTTACACTTCTATAAGACCTCCACAATTAACATAAGTCCTTTTTTACATTCATATAGTGATTTTGTGAGAAATTTACATTATTTAATGTTTTACAGTTGGTCTGATTTTCCCAGTGTGTGAGTTATACTTGGTAAGAATTATTGTTTTGGTAATAAGTTCATTGAGTTAGCTGATTCAGTCAACTGAGGTGCCATTTAGAAAACTGTTATAATAATGTCCTAACGACAGGTTAGTGACTTGCCAAGGTAAATGTATATTTTCTGCATGGTCCTGAGAAACATTTAGATGATCTTATGAGACAAACTTTTTCAAAAAATAAGCATTCTCACCTATAATTTTAATCTAGAATGTAAGCATTTATTAAGTTCAATTCAATAGGCCCCTTTTATTTGTTTAACCATGCTGGCAACATAAAAGAAGAGTTTAATGGAACAACATAAGAGCTAAATGGAAACTAGGACACTATTCAATAAGACAGTGTGCATAGATGAGTCACTAGCCAGTAATAAGAAAGACTTCTGTAGTTATTAGATGTCATCTAAATGTCTCAGCAGCAGGCTTGACTATATAACAGGTATCTGTTTTATAGGAAATATAAATGCTGACCTGTTTGACAAACAAATGGTAAAGGGGGAATCTTTATATAGTCAAGTACAAAAAATATTTTATTTTTCCTTCTTTTTATTAATTTCAGCTCTTAAATATTTTATGATCCATCTTGTTAAATTTCTAAGTATTCATTCAGGATTGTGAGTTCAGATCTCTTGCTATCTCATTGTGGCAGAAAGTTACAGAAAGACAGAAAATAAAATGCCAATCATGACAATAAGCCCAGTTCCGGGAAATGGGACTGGTGTTGTAATTTTGAGTTGTTTGATACTGTGAAATATCAGCAAAGCACAAAAAAGAGGCAGGTGCTTACTTCAACCATGACCTTTGAAGATTTCTCTCTGATGGTGTAGGAGGCTTATTTTAGATACAGAATTAGAACAAGATGTACTTCTTCCCTTGAGTAAACTGTGAAATGAAGCTTGTAAGCATTTTTTATTCCAATTTCTAAGCCCAGTTCTTGAATGTGCCAGTCGAGTTGAGAAGTGATATTGTTTGTATCATTGTCAAGGTGTGAGTATTATGGAAGAAATGGTTGCCAAGATGTTTTGGAAGCAACTTCACTTTCTAAATTAAAAAAAAATCTTTAATTTATCTATCTATCTATCTATCTATCTATCTATCTATCTATCTATGTTAATTATATATTTTTTCTTATGAGACCATCGCCTTGTAAATAACAGGTAAAGATTAGGAAATGTTATTTTAGATTTCTTTAAAGCTGCATTGTTATTAGGCCAACCAGCCCCTTCTTAAAATATAAATGGCTACTTCCAACAATTAGTAGAGTAAACGTCATTCAAAACTATTTCAAAATGCATTCGGCCAATGTATATTCTCAATATTAAAACTTTACTGGGACTTTTTATATTTTAAGTAATTGCTAGAATTTCTTTTCACATTTTTCACCCCCATCCCATTTTCTAGTATAAGACATACAGGATATAGAGAATTGAATTTAGAGTCAGATGGGGAGGACTGTATTCATGGTTTAGACAATAAGATATATGATTCTGAACAAGTCAAAATGTGTCGTGAAGTTATTGTTTTTTATCTGTAAAATGAGAGTAATAATAACTTGAAATATTTACCTCAAAGATCCATTGTGATGAGTTAATGAGATAATATATTTAAAATTCTTTGCACAATTTAAAGCAGAGTATTACCTTTATTAACTCATTCTAATTTTATTAATATTTCATATAAAATGATACTGACAAGTTTCATTTGTGCTTTTTTTGGTGACAAAAGAGGATAATGGACAATGATTTCATTTATTCATTTCCTTATTTTCATATAGTTTTCAGTGATCAAGAAATAATTTTGAATCCTTCCCTTCCTTACCTCCGTATTAAAAGAAATCAAAACCTAAGCCTCAGAATAAATATGCATAACCAAACAAAGCAAATCTCCATATATACCAGTTCCAAAAATGCATGTTTATTTCTGCATCTTGGAATTTTTCACCCCTTTAATAGAATGTGAGTAATATTTTTCATCATCAGGATTGTTGAATTGTATTCAGTGAATTGCATGGACCTTTCATTTCATCAGCATAGAGCTGTCCTGGTTAGTCATTTGCTCTAACAGGATAGATTAGAATCTTTTCAGCAACATTTAACATGACTGCTATTACATTTTATTTAACATTATATGGTTTTTTCAAGAAGGGATAGGTTTTTTTTAAAATTGAACAAAGGTACCAAAATATAAACTCATCTTCTGTAGACTTACTGAAATATCTTCACTATAATTCCAGAAGCAAAGATGATTCTAAGGATAATATGCATCTCATGCAGTTCCTAAATAATTTTTTAAATTTCAAAACTTATATTTTGGAAGCTTTTTATTTATTGTAACTAAATGAGATTAGAAGTATTTAAATGGTGATGTTTTTTCAAAATGTTCTTAAACTTTTGTGAATAACTTGTATGAATAATATCATTTTTCATATGATGATGGGTAGCATTTCAGTCTAAGCTAAAGGTCTTTTTTCAATAGTTTTTTGGGTGAATTCTATAGGATATTTTATTTCCTGTATTTGTAATGTGGAGATTTGTTGTCTCTCATGTATTGAAAGATTGTGAACTTTTCATGTAAAATTCTAGCCACCAGGTGGTGCTTTGCTAAGCAATTGGTATATATGAAATAATTTTAGTTTCCAAAGATGTGTTATATATTTCCCGCCATTTTCTTCTGTTTATGCACTATCTAAGTTCATAAACAACTTGAAGTTTATCCTAAGATGCTTGGATTAGAATCTGGATTTTAGAAGGTGTGTCCTGAGTCAAACTGACTCTGAGTTTGAAGAGAGTTTTGCTGAGTTTTGAATATGAAAGGCTATAGTAAATTAGAAAGATTGTTTTACATTTATTGTGTTTTCCCACCATAGTTTGCATGTGATCTTCTGTATTTGGTAGTGAGCTTCTTGAGAATGTTTTCCTTCTTGTTTAATTTGTATCTTTCCCTAGCACTTACAACAGTACCTGACACAGTAAGTGGTAATTATAATAACACTAATAATAATGACTGATTTACTAATACAGACACCAAAACAGGTGTATGATTTTGAGACAAAATAATTTAGCTAATTACTGTAAGGTCTTCATTCATATCACTCTGCTATGCATGGATACTCCTCAGAGGTTTGACCTAAAGATTCTTCTCTTTTTATTATATTTTACATGGTGATCTTATCTATTTCAAGGATTTAATAATTTTAAATTGGATGACTTATAGACATTTGAAACTCTACATATATCCAAGCTACATTATCCACCATTACCAAGCTGTTAACTGACTTCCAACTGCTTAGAGGGAGGGAGGAGGTGAAGGAGTACTCTGCAAGTTCCTGCTCCTCCCTTCCAGTCAAGCCTGCTTATGTTTCTTCAAAGACCTGGGATTACAGAGACTTCAGAGTCACTGACCCCTGTAATCTGACAGTTTCTCTAATCCTACACAAAGGAGGAGAGTGATAAGGCCTAGGCAATTGGGTTAAGTGACTTGTCCCAGATCACATACCTAGGAAGAATCTGAGGCCAGATTTGAATAAGCCACTTATGTGACCCAAATGCATGCATTTAAAAAATTATAAAATATTTTCCTGATTACATGTCAATACAATTTTTAATAATCATTTTCTAATATTTTACAATCCATGTTTTCCTCCCCCTCTTAAGAGGGCAGGCAATATGATTTAAGTTGTACAGGGTTCATTAATTATTAGTGTTTTTCTTTTAATGTGTCTACATGCATTTTTGCTGGAGGTCTTCCATGCTTAGAATTCTCTTCTTGTCACCCTCTTACTTTCCCTGACCTTTTTCACGTCTCACATAAAATCTCATGTTCTAAAAAATATATATTCTGGATACCCATTAATTGTAGGTCTTTCCTCTTTTTATTATATCCAATTTATTCTGCATAGACCTAATTTGTATTATTTACATGTTGTCTTCTTTATTAGAGTGGGACATCCTGGGGGCAACTGGCTAACTCAGTAATTGAGAGCCTGGCCTAGAGACAGAAGATCCTAGGTTCAAATCTCACCTCAGACATTTCCCAGTTGTGTGACCCTGGGGAAGCCCTTAACCCCCACTGCCTTACAACCAATACATAGTGTTGATTCTATAGTGCAAGGTAAGGTTTTTTTTTTTAAAGGATGGGACCTCCTTTAGATCAGAAACTGTATTTTTTTTCTTAGTCTTACATTTAGCACAGTACATGGTGCATACTAGAAGATTAATAAAGGTTTTTTGACTGAAAATGACTGACTAACTAAATATGAAAGCGATAGATCCTATAATGGTGTTGAGGAATAAGTTCAGTTCAGCAAAGGAACAGATTGGGAGGAGAGAATCAGAGAAATCACTCAGCAGATTGACTAGGTTGGCCGAGAGTCAGTGTCTTAGTGACTTGTTAGTTAAATATATAGTGTCACTCTACTCAGCTCCTCAGAGAAAACATTGATTTAGCATAGAAGCTAATAACTTTATAGCTCCTGAGCTGGAAGAAGATACTGAAGTTTAGAGTTCTGGAGATCTAAGTTACAATGAGCATATTATTTGGTTTTGTTGTTACTCAAGTACCTCCTTGGAAGATCTCTGCAGAGCTACAATGTGTACCTAGACATAATATGTAGATATAATTTGTATATCAACTTTTTCCATAGATGATTGTGTGAAGTAAAATACTTCCATCCTGCAGTACTCCAATGATGAAACATAGGTGTCACAGAGTAACATCATATCTAATAACATAAACTGGTGACTCCTGGTGCCCCCTGGCATCAGAGGGGACATTCCTAGCATTAATGTGCCAGAGCCAGTAATGTCACTACGAAAGGACAGACAGCATGATGTTCATAGCCACTGGCCAAAGATAGGTTTTTTTTCTTTTTTAAACCCATGCAGGAAGCATAATCTCTCTCTGAGCTTCCATACTTGCCACAGTGCTGGCTTTTCCTCACCAGAGGCTTCCTTATCACAAGAAGAGAAGTCCAGAAAGTAGCAGTAGTTGCAGCCATCCACCAAATGAAGTATCTGTTCTAGTGGGGCTGAAATCTCTCTCTACCTCTATTAATCTCTCTATCTTTGCTAATAAATGCTTACAAATTGGGTGATTGAGCAGCTGGATGAATTTTATTTGTAATATGCTGATTTTATCCATGGGAAAGTATGATCAAGGTTCATGTGTGCATTAAAATGTGTTTTGTTTATGCATTCGCTTTAATATGTATGGACTTTTGATATTTTTATTATTAATTTATCTTATTGCTATGTAAAAGTTTATACCTAAAATCAGAAAGGATCATTATCTTGAGACCAGTTGTATAAATGAAAACAATTGATTGAACTCCACTAATGGGGCTAAAAGTGTAATAGATGTGAGTAACAAAAATACATTTTATCAAATCAACATCACTTCTAATGCTGAGATTTGTGTTCTATCTGTGGTGGTGGTTCTTCTCTGGGAACTTTGGCTTAACAAGGGGAGGACAGGTAGGAGTGAGGAAGTTAGCCCATACAGAGTAGGTTTAACAAGTCTCTTAATTTGGAGTCATTTTTGGTTCCATTGAGGAAATAAGATAATGGATTTAAGGCAAGGCAGCATTATGTGATAGTTAAAAGGTCACCATATTGTGATAATTAGAATTAAATTATGAGTCTGTTAGTCACTTTAACAATTTAGTTTAATCAAAGTAGAGATAGTAAAGAGAGGGAAATGTTCCAGCCAAAGCAGGTCATAACAGGAATCTTCAACTTCTTTAAAAGGTAAGTGAGAACATTGTACTCAAAGACTGATACACTGTGGTACAATCAAACATAATGGACTTCTCTACTAGCAGCAATGCAAGGATCCAGAGCAAGGCTGAGGGACTTATGAGAAAAAAAAACTAGCCACATTCAGAGGAAGAACTGTGGGAGGAGAAACACAGAGGAAAAACAACTGCTTGAACACATGGATGGGCTGATGAGGATATTATTGGGGATGTAGACACTAAACGATAACTCTAGTCCAACTATCAATAATATGGAATTAGGTCTTAATCAATGACACATGTAAAACCCAGTGGAATTGTGCATCGGTAAGGGAGGACAGAGGGGAGAGGATTGGGGAGAGGGAAAGAGCATGAAACATGTAACTATGGCAGAATACTCAAAATAAAAATAAAAATATTAAAAAATAAAAGATAAGTGAGTTAATATTATTTGACAACTTTTTTTAATCCCTTACCTTTCATCTTAGAATAAATACTATGTATTGGTACTAAGTCAGAAGATTGGTAAGGATTAGGCAATGAGGGTTAACTTGACTTGCCCAGGGAAATGTCTGGCCAGATTTGAACCCAGGACTTCCAATCTCTGGACCTGGCTCTCAATCCACTGAGTCACACAGCTGCCCCTAAATATTATATATATATATATATATATATATATATATACATACATATGACATCTTTAAATGATAAGTGAATTAACTATTCCACCTCTCTAGGCCTTTGACATTTGAAGTGGTTTTGTTTTTGGAGAATAGGGGGTATTCTAAAAGGAAGGGAAAATACTAACTTCTATCTAGGTTCCTGAAAATAATGTAGTGAAACATTTCTTATGAGAAAGATATAGATTATATCCCACTCACTTTCAATATCTTAGGAGCTTTTTGGTACACTGTTTGTTTGTTTTTTACTCATCAAACACTAAATGTGTTTATAGATTACTTAAGATAAACTATGAATGCTATATCATTTACAGCTCTTTTTTTTTTTTAGTATTATGGCACTAATACAACTTCCTGTAATACATAGGATTCATAGCAGAAACAAACTTAACATTTTGGCAGCAAATTAGAATCCAAATTGATACTTTCCAAATAGTAAAATTACTGATCCATAAAATATTAAATGCTCTGAATGAATAAAAATAGAGAAAAATAAACAAGCAAGTCATAATTTGATCACTAAGGGACTTCATTTAGAAGGCAGAAAGACAATGGATTAGAATTGTTATTGTACTACTCATAAACTAAATTCTTCAAATTTTATTTGTCTAAAAACTGATGAAGCTTACAACAGTTACTTTTCATCTTATGCACTCTATATATGGTTGTGTGTGTGTGTGTGTGTGTGTGTGTGTGTGTGTGTGGGTGTGTGTGTGTGTGTGACAAGGAAGCATTACAACATTATGCATAGATAGCTGAACTCAGGATTAATATGACATGAGTTCATACCATATTCTGACTAACTGAGTTTGTCACCCATGGCTAATCCTTTAAAGGATCAATGCCAAAGGAAATTTTGTAAGATTATAAATTGTAAAAAAGTCACTAACCTATATAGATGGAGGTAATTTCCAGAGGAGGCACCTACCTATACCAGTAAAAATGGGAGATAACTTTCCTTCTAACTCCATGCCAACTCTGCCCCCCATTCACATATAAACATACAATGTGTGAATATGTAGAGTATCTGTGATTTTAATAGTGTGGCAAAAACGGGTTGCAGATACAACTAATTTCTAACTTAATAGTTACCTATTATGTTGTTCAACACTCAGACAAGTTCAATGACTTGCTTGCAGTCACAGTAAGTAAATGCTGGAAGCAGAATATGGATTTAGGTACTGATAATTCCAAGTCTGTCATTTTAACTACTTTGCCCTCCTGCCTCTGCCAGCTTATATCCAAGGTCTGTGGATTTATGCAGAGCAAGATAATGAGAGATTCTTTTTAGAAACATCAAAAAGAATTATTAAATATATTCCTGTTTTTTTGCTTCTTTGATTGTGATTCAATTGAGAGGACACTAAAAATTTAAATTCCTAGATTTAAAGATGGTCAGCAGGTATTTATTAAACCTTACCCTTGATAAATTCTATGGGTATAAAGTATGTTTGAAAAAATTCAGATTCCAAAGGAGCTTACAGTCTAATTAAGGAGACAACATGCAAAAACTATGTATAAAGGACAGAAAATTATATGATAAGCCATAGGAGAAAAATAGGCTTAATGTTCAAACGAAGTTTTATAAATTTAAAAAATTGAATGATTATGAATTAAACATGAAAAAATGTAAAATGAAAAATACATTGAAATGAGGAGAGAAAAATAATATTCCCTTTTCTCAAGAGGAATGAAGAAAACTAGGGAATAAAAAACAATTGATTTATGAAGCTCCAAGCACTATAGAAACTGTTACACACATACACACACATACACACACACACACACACATATATATATACATATATATTATACAGATAGTCAATAGATAGATCTAAAATTATTATTTATATCAATATGTGAGATCATGCTAAGAAATAATTATTACAAAAAGGAATTTACCAAACATAAAGACCATTCACCATGTCTGTATAATTGAAAAGATGGTTGAAATTGTGGTTTATAATTGGTTAATTATCAAGCTGTATATTTAAATCCAAAGAGTGTCATGGCAATTAAAGAAATTCAATTTGATATTTCCTTTTTTGCTGATTGTTAATGCATTTTCAACTGGAAGATCAATCTGAGATTTGTACATTTTTCTCAATAACAATGTTTATTTTAGAATTCTCTGGATATATGGGGAGTACGTCTTAAGAAGTGAATAGAAAGACTTATATTTATTTTTTTTAATCTTTACCTTCCATCTTAGAATGAATATCAGGTACTGGTTACAAGGCAAAAAAAGTGGTAAGTGCAAAGCACCTGGATTTAAGTGACTTGTCCATAGTAAAGAAGTACCTCTGAAGTTGTGTTTTAGATGTGAACCAAGAATTTCTACCTAAGTCCAGTCAGGTGAGATTAGAAACCAAAAAAAGAATAATTAAAATTCTAGCTGTGTACCATTGAAATACTATATCTTAGGGCAGTGATGGCAAAACTTTTAGAGACTGTGTGCCATGATCTGCCCCCATTCTCAGAATAATGTGTTATTTCCCCCAGACCAAATGTTGCCCTTTCTTCCCCACCTTACCCCAGAGAGGTGAGAGAGAAAGGAAGGGGAATGGCCAGAGCACTATGCTCAGGGGAGGCACAATAAAGGCTTTCATTGGGATTCTGGGCAGAAGAGTAGGGAGATGTGGTAGAGAGGGGTAAGGGAGCAGCTCTGCCCAAGTCCCTCTGCCTTTCTAGTAACTAACTCTGACAGGCAATGGAACACATGAACATAGATAGGTCTTTGCATGCCATCTTTGGCATGCATGTCATAGGTTCACCATCACTTTCCTAGGGGTATCTTGATATAGTAGAGTGGGCTTGAGACTGAAGCAAGGAGATGTAAATTCAAATCATACCTTAGACTAGCTATATGATACTAAGAAAGTTTGTTCATCTCTCAGTTCTTCTGTTTTCTGAGGTACCTTGACTAAAACAGAGGTAATAGTATATTCAGTATATATATATATATATATCTTGGAGGTCAATAGTAGCATCAAATGAGATAACATATATTAAGCACTTTGATAACTGTTAGATAGTGTTAATAATTACTCTCTTTTGATATCATTTACAGGTACAAAGTAATAATTGCCCAGGTCATTTCCTAATAGTCTGAGAAATATGGATTCATTTACAAAAGAAAATTACTCATTTACAAACACTAGCTCACATATGGAAGAACTCTTGACAGGTTGTAGAATGGATAGCACTCTAGACCTGGAATTAGGAAGACATGAGTTTGATGAGGGTTGGCAGTGGCAAATGGTACTTTGAATTCCTTTTTTTCTTTAATGGTGCTTTTTGATTCTTATGCTTTTTACTAATTAGCATATTTTAAAATATAACCTCAAATCTTGTACTTTCAGAGATGCTATGGCTTTCTCCCTTTTTGTCAGAGTTTTCAAGGTTGGGAAAGGGCACTCAAGTACCCAAAACAACTTTAAATGTCTGACAAACAGGGCATGGAAGTAAACATCACCCAGGTCCAATGGGGATCTTTGAACTCTTTTCCTGCCCCTTCCCTGGGAATGCCTATGGGAGGAATAATCAAAGGGAGGGAGGAGAATTCCCAGGACTGGAGGAGGGCAGTATCCCAAGACCCATAAAAAGAGAAATCTAGAAACCTGATATCTCTGCTATGGCTTTTTCCATATCTCTGGCTACACTATCTGTAACATCTTGAATAAACACTTCCATGACTTATGATGAATTGGTTTAAGCTGCAGTTCTTTGGGCAAGAACCAGCATTCCTCTCACAATCATTTTAAATACCACTTTGCATACTTACTAATTGTGTGACTCTGAGGAAGTCACTTAACTCTGTTTGCTTCAGGCCTGTTTCCTCAACTATAAAATGAGATAAAATAGCACATCCCTCCCAGGGTTCTTATGAAGATCAAATGAGAAAATATTTATAAAATATTTTAAATAAATGCTAGCTATTAATCACTGCCTACTGGTAGGAGTAGGACATTATAAAAGAAGCTCAACTTAAGTCATGAAATCTGAAAGAAGAATAAAGAGAATACTAGAGAACTTTAAAGAAAGAAAATGAAGAAGAGGAGACTAATAAAGATGGAAAGAAAATGAAAAGGAGGAGAAGAAGCAATAAAGTCTATAGACTACTTTGATTTTAGTGGGTCTTGTTTAAGTGAGAACTTTATCAAATGGATTTCTCAGGGAAGAGTGAGCTAAGAGAAGAGTTCAGCCCTTTCATGTTAAAGGATTTTTTAGATATACTTATTTCCTACTCAAAAGAGTTTTACTGTATTAAAGCAGGGAAGGCTTATGTCAGAAAAGAACCATAAAATGTGTCACAGAAACAACACAAATACTATTCCCTTCTGGGAGGAGATACAAAATGTGTGGGAGGAAATGCTGGCAGAATGGTCACCATCTAAATTCAGCCTTAAGCCTGAAGATTTAAAAAGAGAGTGTTAGGTACATTTTTTTCTATTTTTCTTCCCTCAGAATAGAACTGTTGAAAGCTGCCTTTAGTTATTTATAGACAACTTATTGACCTTCCTGGTTTTCTAAACTCCAGGGTATACCATTAGATTCACTTTATCTTAGATGCTGCACTTGAGGGGGTGCTGCTAATTTATATTATGTTCTCAAATGACAATGATATTTTTCCTATGTGTAATAAGACCTACACGTGTTGTGTATCTATCTCCCTTCCCCTCCATGTAGCATGGATGTATCATTGTGTGCCTTGAAGAGAGATAGAATAGATATATGTAGCTTCTTCTGCCCCTGCCCTTCTCTAAAAAAGACTTCCAGAAGGGGAAACAGTCAGAAGTCAAAAGCTACTACTCAGATATCCTCAGAGAAAGGGGGGTACCAGGCCAAAAATTATAGATATTTGTTCTCTGTTGTATTATTAATCTAGCAAATGAGAGTTTCAAATTCAATCTAGTTTTTTTTTTATTACTTTTCACTATTGGGGAGAAGCAGGACTTGAACCTTTATAACCAAGGCCTTACTCATTTTCCTCCAAATGCCACTTTCACAATGAATGTACATTTTAATTATCAAGGAAAATCAATTAGTAGCAAAAGAGAAATTTTAAAAATTATATCTGAATACATATACACACAAAGAACATGCAAAATAAGGGAATTCTCCCACTAGGTGTGAAGCAATTAATCGTAACCAGAAAGAATTCCAGTTCTCACCCTATAAAAAATTCCCTGAAGTCTCTAGGGTAGAAAGTTAGAATCATTTTAGAGATTACCTGCTCTTCTGTTGTCCCAGAGTCTTTTTTTCAGCAACCTAAGGTAGAGCTGTCCTCCATCCTCCCCCTTGTGACTGGAAGCCAGAAATATCCTCCGTGTAGGAAGGACCTGAAGCAACTTGAGACTTAAAGAGATTTTGAAGTCACTCAATGAAAACTCCAAGAAAACTTGAGTGAATTGGAACTTTTACTTTTACCAGCTCCATTCTTTCAACTCCATGTAGTGCAGGGCATGTAAACTATATGTATGTATGTACGTATGTATGTATGTATGTATATCTCATCTTTAACCATAATATATATATATATATATATATAAATTCACTGAAGGCATGATCAGTGTCATCTTTTTGTTTATTTATCTTCAGAATAAAGTACATGGTAGGTGCTTAATGAATGCTTACTTCCTTTCCTTCCCTATATAGGATCATCATAATGCACATCAGTTCTCAGAGTCTCTATTTCTTCATTAGTAACATAAGAAAAAGTAGGAAATGTCAAACTACTCCAGCATCTTTATCAAGAAAATCCCAAGTGGGGTCATGAAAATTTGGACACAACTAAAAAGATTGAACAACAATTTTTTTTTAAATTCTTTAAATAGGATTTAATTCTTAAACTGAGGTCTGTGAACTTAATTTTTTTGATAATTGTATTTCAATAAATTGAGTTTTCTTTGAGTAATCCTCTATTTTATCTCATACATTAAAAAAAATTCTGAGAAGGCATTTTGAAGGCATTGGCCCCAAAGGAACTCAAAGCACAAAAAGAAGTCAAGTCCTTGAACTGGATGAACTATGTGTCCTTGCCACACTAATGATAAGAGATTTCTCTTGGATATGTATCAAAAACTCAAATTCTTACTCTCTTTAATGTTGTTCTCTCACTTAACTCCTTAACTTTAATCAATTTTTCCTTAGGCTGAAATAGTTTCTTTCCTTCTTTTTATTTTATTTTCTAAGAAAGCTTCCTAGCCAGAAGCAATTTCCAGTACTTTCAAATATATTACTTACACACTTTTTACTGATATAATCATGTGATTATGAATGGAAAAGCAATTATATAGAAGATTAAGATGAAGTTCTAAGATTATTTCAAAGTAATGATCTATATTTTCTAATTCAGGTGATCAAATGTATTGCCCATGCATTCCCTAAGAAGTCATGTCCTATTATGGAAAAAAATTGAAAATAAATAATTTAAACTGATAGTTACAAGTACCATGGAAGTCACAAGCTTCAAACTATATCCATACAAGAATCCCCCTATGATATTACTGAAAAGTGGTCCTTGCTTCTCCAATTCAGAATGTATAAAGCCCTTTAGCAGAATCTAAATTATTTGAGGTCAGAAATGACCTTATTAGGGGATTTTATCTTTATCTTTGGTGCATCTACCACAATATCTTGTACATGTTGTTGTTCAGTCAATTTTTTACTAGCCCCTTAACTTTTTTGTGATCCCATTTGGTTCTTTATTTTAGGGAGAGATACAGGAGTAGTATTTCATTTTATTCTCTAGCTCATTTATGTATGAGGAAACTGAGGCAAACAGAGTTAAGTGACTTTTCCAGGGCCACACAGCTAGCATCTGAGTCTATATTTGAACTCAAGAAGATGAGTCTGACTCCAAACCTGATACTTTATCTGCTAGATCATGTAGCTAGCTCTCCTACCTAGCTTTCCTACCACATAATAACTGCTTAATAATAATTGATTTGGAAAGGTCAAATTAACTGAATCAAATCATATTTAGAGCTCTTTTCCTAGGCCTTGAAAATCCATTCTATGGGAAGCTAGGTAGCACTGTGGATAGACAATCAGTCCTGGAGTCAAAAGAACCGGGGTTCAAATTTGGATTTAGTTAATGCCTACCTGTGTGACCCTGGGCAAATTAGTTAACCCTAATTGCCTGATCCTTACCATTCTTCTACCTTGAAATCCTTGGTATTTATTCCAAAACACAAGGTAAGACTTTTACAAAAAAAAAAAAAAAAAAAAAAAAAAAAAAAAAAAAAAGACCTATTCTACTTCAGGTAGTTTTAATTGGTCATGAGATTTCTTGTTTGTTTATTTAGTTTTTCTTTCATATTGAGCTAATATATGCTACTACCACCTTCTGCTCCTAGCTCTGTATTCCAAAGTCAAATAAATCAAGTCTAAGTGTTATTATTTGAAGGCTAAATTACCTGACTCCTCCTTCCATAGCACAGTTTCAAATGACCTTGTTAAACTGGTGACCTTTCTCGGTGCAATATGTTTAATGAGTTTCATTTTGAGATTATGGCCCAGGTCAAAGGAGGATGGCAAATGAAAACCTTTTATTGACAAAACATCATCAAAGATTTCTTTTTCAGGTCTTGAAATTCAACATTTCTTGAGATGCAATGTTTATAACTCATTAGTATTTTTCTGAAATCATGCAAAAACTAAAAGTTAGTTACCTTTAAAAATTATAAATGGAGCATCAATTTATCATTAATTATGTGTCTTCATCATTTCTTTTGTAATTAGGTTTTCTGGGTATGTGCATGCCCACAGATACCATTTTGATGAGTTATTTAACCTTACTCCAGAATGACTGAGCTCTTTTTTACTTTCTCAGAGAACATTTTATACATGCCTAGAAATGTAAGTTCACTGAAACTATTATTATACCCTACTAAACTATTATAGGTTTGAATCATATTTTTGTACTTGAATTTTTTTCATTTTAAAATGTGCTTAATGTTATTGCTTTCTTTGTAATTATCACTCTAAGAATGCATCATTTTTCTCACATTACTTTTTATGTAATAAAGGAAATTTATGAACTCACTTTAATAATCTGGTAAATTATAATAGAAATGAATTCAGTTATATATGAAATGCACAATAGATGCTGCATCTTCATTTGTATGACACTAACGTCTTTGAAATACTTTAAATTTTGGTGGTATACTATGTTGCTTGATAAAACAAAGACTAGTAGCCCCTCAATTAGGAAAGTAAGTTCACTTAATGATTCCAACCCAAGAGTGTTACTTCCATGAACTCTTCCTTGATTTCCCTCACAGAGAAAATTACTTTTTCCTCTCCATGGATTTTCATAGCACCTTATCTCTCTCCTATATGTTAAGTAAGACACATTTATTGTGATTATCATGTAAGTAGGTACTTATTAGGACAAATAATGAATTTCATAAATCACATTCAGATTCACACAGCTTATTTTCATTGAGATAGAAACAGTTATAATATTTTGCATAATTATAAGTTTGAATAGTTTAAAGTCCAGTATATGCAATCACTACAGGAGATTTATTCTTCTCATCAAGAGGGATCTTGTTGTACTGTACAGTAGGGGTACACCAAAGTTCTATGAAAACACAGAATCTACATTATGGATCGTTTTTTCTTTCCTGATGTCTATTACATAATGCTTTATAGAAGTAGAAACACTTAAAAATAGCTTTAAAAAATTGAGTCCTACTGTTAAGGAGGAAGAAGAGGAGAAAAAAGAAATCTATTTACCTCATTCCTTCCCTCTAGTGGCCTATTCATTGCAATTTGATGAGCATCTAAAATAAGCACAAATATGAGAAAGGAAGGAATTTAAGACCAAGTAGGAGATAGAGAACAATACAAAATGTAAAATGATTCATTTTTATTATATTAAATTAAAAAGTTTCTGTACAAACAAAACCAATGCAACCAAAATTAGAAGGGAAGCAACAAATTGGGAAAAAAATTAATGAAAACATCTGGCAAAAGTCTAATTTCTCAAATTTACAAGGAGCTAAGTCAACTGTACAAAAAATCAAGCCATTCTCCAATTGACAAATGGTTAAGGGACATGAATAGGCAGTTTTCAAAGAAAAAAATCAAAACTAACAATAAGCACATGAAAAAGCATTCAAACTCTTTCATAATTAGAGAAATGCCAATCAAAACAATGCTGAAGTACCACCTCACTCCTATCTTATTGGCCAATATGACAGTAAAGGAAAATAGTAAATGTTGGAGGGGATGTGGAAAATTGGGACACTAATGCATTGCTGGTGGAGTGGTGAATTAATCCAGCCATTCTGGAAGGCAATTTGGAACTCTGCCTAATGGGATTTAAAAGAATACATACCCTTTGATCCAGCAATACCTCTACTAGATTTGTACACTAAAGAGACAATAAAGAAAAATACTTGTATAAAAATATTTACAACCTTACTCTTTGTGGTAGCAAAAAATTGGAAAATGAAAGGTTGTCCCTCAATTGGGGAATGGTTGAACAAATTGTGGTATCTGATGATGATAGAATACTATTGTGCTGTAAGGAATGATGAATAGGATGATTTCTATATGAACTAGGAGAACCTCAATGAACTGATGTATAGTGAAAAGAGCAGAACCAGGAAACCATCATACACAGTAAGTAAAACATTGTGGAAAAATCCAATGTAATGAATGGATTTTGCTACTAGCAACAATGCAACAATCCAGGACACTCCTGAAGGACTTATTGGAAAGAATGATAACCACATTGTGAGAACGAACTATGGAAGTAGAAATGCAAAAGAAAAACATATAACATCAGTTATTATATGTATATATGGGTATGAGATTTGGGGTTTAGGTTTTAAAAGATAGCTCTAGAGCAAAAAATGAATAATATGGGGAAAGTATGGAGTGATAACATTTGGAAAGGAAACTGAATCATGTAAACATGGGAAAATATTTAAAAATAAAACTTAAAAAAAACCAAGAACCCCCCAAAAATGAAACTAAAATAAAAAATAAGCACTGATTATGCCCCAGACTTTGTGTCTACTGCAGGATATACATAGACAAAGAACAACAAAAACATTTCCTGTCCTCATGGAACTCATTTCTCTTCTGGAATTCCTCTCTTGCCTTCACAATGCTGGAGAATTTGACTGGGGCTGCTCTTCTGATTCATGATTGAGAGGAATGGCCTCCTTTTCAAAGAAATCTTGAACCCAGGATTAGTGTGTCAAAAGGTCTTTTATTTTATTCTCAGCAGAATGAGCACCCTCAGTTCAGAGTTACAAGTGTTGCAGCCAAGGGCAAGTGCAAAATTCTGGTTCAGAGCCCTCTCATTTATTCTGTTCCCTGAAGCAGGAATGGCTCTCCCCTTATTCACCATTGGCTAATGAATTGAGAGTCACAATCTTGTCCTGAGAAATAACCAATCAAAATACAGAGTACATACACCTAATTGTCCTAATTATTCAAGTGAGTTTTCCTAGCAGGATAGGGATTGTTTCAATCCTAATTGTCTACATTCACCCTATAGCCCTCTAACCAATCAGAGCATGGACTAGCTCAGCCCTAGCTCATTCTTATCTTCCTACATGTCGTGCAGATCTTTAACCAATCAGATGTAAAGATTCTATGCTGCTTTATTAGGGAAACAAAACCCTGACTTACTTATCTCTGTCAGCCAGATGCATTTCCCTACAAGGAGTCCATGTTATCTTTATCCCTCATAATGATTTACCAAAGAGAAATTTACTATCATTCCAAAATATTACCTGGCCTCAATTATCAATAGGAATTTGCACAAAGTCCACAGAAATGACCCTATTGGCTACAGATTTTAATCACTCTCAGATTTTGAACCAGATATTCCTAGGCAAAGAAAGATAATTTTACTGAGTGTTTAAAAAAAATCAGAGAAGGTGAAGAAAAATAAATGCACAGTCATACATACATAAGTAGGCACAATTCTCAAATACTAAATAGTAGGCCTTAGGCTTACATTCCACTTCAGAAAGAAGGACTGATTTTATTTCAGCTTCACAATTTTCACTTCAACAAGAATGTATTTCTGATAAGTGCAGTACTTATTGTATGCCTTGTCAGAGTTAATGATGGCCATTCAGAGTTTCTATTATTCTGCCTAAGTCAGTTCAAGCATATCTCCATTCTTAGAGTAATCAACTCAGAGAAATGGAGAAAAGAGTGAAGTCAGAACAATGGAAAGAACAGTATTCCACACCTTTCCCCAGGCTCTATCCACTCACCTCAATACTGGGGTTGGGGCATTGGCTGTCCCTTTGAATGTGCTCCGGAAATAGAGTGTGGAGTGAAGGGATTGACAACTGCCTTCAAGCACTTGAAAGCATAAACTGGAACCTTAGGTTGAAAAATATTTTTTTGTTTTATTGGTTTTCTTTTGTAAGTCCTCCCCCCAAATCACTGAATCTTATTAAACAAGGAATAAAGTAAAAGAAAGGTTGAGTGTGAATAGAACTACAAGCTCAAAATTGGATTTAAAAGAATGCTCTTTTCCAGTGAGGATAAAAGAAAAGAGAGGTGGTTTTTTTCTGTTGTTGTTTTATAATTTTCTATGCCAGTATAATTTGCTTCTCTGGTTGCATCTTATACTCATGTGCTTTATTTAATAATACTTTTTCCCCCATAAGTAGAAAGATAGGAATTCCTTCACTCTGAACTTTCCAACCAATTTTTAATTAAAGGCAATTTTTTTCAGTTTGTTTATTTAGTCTATAGGTTAAAGGTTAACATGAATTTTTCTAACGTGAATTGTCCATGTGGAAAGAATTGGGTCTTCTAGAAGTTCATTTTTAAGTTATGATTGTAAATTATAAATGAGAAGAAAGTGAAAATATCTATATCTATATTCTTCTAAATATTATATTCCCTTGTATTTTATTCATGTAGAATAATACAGATACATACACACATATTATATATAATATTTGTTTATATATATAAATATGAATCTATGAATCTAAAGAAAGCTTTTTACCCTTTTTAGATACTTCGTGGGTCAAAATTCTTTCCATGGAAAACTCACTAGCCCCTATCAATGACTAATTTGACTACTTAGCCATAGGATACATTTATAATCAGAGGCATTTTATGTAATAATAGAGCAATGATAGAAGTAAATATTCTATATTATATTTCCCCCCATAAACTTCAAAGTAGCTAAGTGCCAGAGTGAATAGAGTACTGCACTTAGAGTCAGGAAAACTTGAGGACAAATCTGTTCTCAAATATTTACTAGATGTGCAACCCTGGGCAATTCTCTTAAGCTCTGTCCACCTCAGTTTCTCCAACTTTAAAATGAATATAATTATAGCGCCTACATCCCAGGCTCATTGTGAGGGAAAATGAGATGATATTTATAAAGTGCCTATGATAGAGCCTGACAAATAGTAAATAAAAAATACTTCTCTTCCCCTTTCTTCTCATTCTTCAGCAAATACACATGCTCTCCATGAGAATGATAATAATGTGTAAAGGGAACCCCCTCCCACCGGGGTGATCCATTTAATTTAACTTTAACAATAATCATAGTAATACTTCTTGGACCATACATATATCTAGAATACCTACAAGAAAGGAAATATAGGGAAATGTGCACATGTAGTAAACACATGTGAATAGATATCACACAAGGTGGTGTAATTCATACATTTGGCTCTGAAGAGCTGCCAGTATCTTTTTTGTGATGTTATAATACTGGGCATAGTTTTCTTCTTCGTGTCCAATTATCTATTCTTCTCCTCTCTAGATACAGCATCTCTGTTTCTTCCTTCTGGGTCTTAGAACTCCATTAGATCTTTTGTTAACTAGCTCATTCAAAATAAGATAACACCTTGCTCAACTTCTACTATGGATGCTATAGTTAGTAAGTTTCTTTTTTCTATGGAACAGACAAAGTTCTGCTTTTTCCCAAATTGCTTATATATATATATATATATATATATATGTATATATATATACACATATATATGCTTATATATATATATATACATATATATATATATTTTGTTTTGTTTTGTTTTGTTTTGTTTTGTTTTTTTTAACCCTTAACTTCTGTGTATTGGCTCCTTGGTGGAAGAGTGGTAAGGGTGGGCAATGGGAGTCAAGTGACTTGCCCAGGGTCACACAGCTGGGAAGTGTCTGAGGTTTGAACCTAGGACCTCCCATTTCTAGGCCTGACTCAATCCGTTGAGCTACCCAGCTGCCCCATAGATATAATTTTTAATAATCATTTCCTGATATTTTGAAAAAAATCCATATTATCCCTTTCTTTCCTTCCTCTTGTCCTCCCTGAGACTTCAGGCAATATGATATATGTTGTATATGTGTTATCATGAAATACATATTTCTATTTTTGTAATGTTGTCAAAGACATATCATGTATACAAGAGAAAGAAACAATGAAGGAAATAAAGTGAAAAAATGATATGCTTCAATCTGCATTCAGATTCCATCAGTGATGGAATGATGATTCCATCATTCCTTCTGTGCAGGTAGATACCTTTTTCATCATGAGTCTTTTGGAGATATCCTTGGAGATATCTTGTACCCTTCCATAGCAGATAATAGTTAAACCAATCATAGTTGATCATCATACATTTTTGACATTACTGAATACAATGTTCTCCTGGTTCTGCTCATTTCAGATTGCACCACTAAATTTAAGTTCCCGGCTTTGGGGTTTTGGGGGTGTGCATTGTCTTATTTGTCATTTCTTATGGCACAATAGTAACTCATTACAATCATATACCACAACTTGTTCAGCCATTCCCCAATTGATAGGCATCCCTTCAGTTTCCTATTATTTGCCACCACAAGAAATAACTGCTATATGTATTTTTGTAGGTTCTTTTCCCCCCATCTTTGATCTCTTTAAGATACAGGCCTAGAAGTAAAGTTTTGCTGGGTCAAAAGGTATGCACTATTTTATGGCCATTTGGGAGCATGGAACAGACAAAGCTCTGACAGTCAGCTCTTTCAGCCATATTCAACATTTATTGGGTAGAAGTTGAGGACAGATAATGAAATAATGTTCTTTCAGTCAATTATTTTAATATTTGATGGTGCCTTTGCTATAATCTTCATTGAGGTGCCATCTTCAGGACTATGTACTTTTAGTGCTATTTATTCCCTGGTGGAGTTGAAGTGAGAAAGTCTCTCCTATCACAGATGAAAAGAATTAAAGTACTTCTCAATTGATGCTTTCAGCCATTGTCTACAAAGGTCTTTAAATCATCCTGGCTGCTCCAAGAGAGAAGATTCCCAGTCTGGAATAGTATTTAATTATTTGTTTTTACCTCCTGCTTCTCTATCTCTGATTCTCTCAGTGTATCTCTCTGCGGACTTTATTGTAAATCCATTTTAGTTCTTAATGCATATCATACACACTGAATTTACCATATATTCCCAGTGCCCTACTTACTAAAATGGAAAGGAAGCTGGGGAAAACTATTTTAATCTTTCACATATTTTTCCTCTGTTTTATGCAAATAATGACAAGACTTCCTAAAGAAAAATAGAGAGGCTTGTGACTTTGATTGATTTTCACTTGATGATAGATCACAATTGAGTCTTTCTCTTGTCTGACTGCTTTGTAAATACAGTATTGGGGTGACAGGCAGTGGGTGATGAACTTCTATTTTCATGCACAGTTTTCAGGCACATCTAAACATATGTTTTTTAAACTTTCCTCCAGAAGCACTGGTTTTGAAAGGGAGTTTGAAAGAAAACAGACTAAAAGTAAATTAAGTCGTAAAATATTACTTGCTGAAAATAGCATTTATAATTAATTTTCTGTATCAGACCAAAAAAAGTCCAATAATTATAGCCTTGAAATGACAAAGACCCAAAGCCCAATATGGCAGATATCAAATAGACAGTTTCCTTCAATTGCATTCCTACTAACTAAACGCTTATCTATACTTTAGTGAGATTCTTATCAGTTAATAGTTGAATTCAGTAATTCTTTATCCCAAAATAATTGTAGGACAACATAATGACAAGTTGTTAATTCTATGACAATCAGTACAGAATTCTATATGTTGCAAGTGATAAATTTATCCTAACATTCTTATATATAATAAAGAAAAGAATGAAGAAGCTAAACCCAGACCAAGGGGGTGGGGCGTGGCTGGGTGGCTTACAGGGAGGTCCTAGGTTCAAATCTGGCCTCAGACACTTCCTAGCTGTGTGACCCTGCACAAGTCACTTAACCTCCATTGCCTAGCCCTTACCACTCTTCTGCCTTGGCTCCAAGACAGAAGGTAAGGATTAAAAAAAATACTGAGGACCTAGTAAGTAACATACTTACTTAAGGTCACAAAGTATATCAGAAATTAAAATTTAGTCTCTAATCACCCAGGGGTATTACATGAGAATGTAGGCCAGTTTTTATTCTATTAAAATTAATTCTTTGTAAGGGCTAGGCAATGGCGGTCAAGTGACTTGTCCAGGGTCACACAGCTAGGAAGTATCTGAGGCCAGATTTTAACCCAGGACCTCCTATCTCTGGGTCTGGCTTTCAATCCACTGAGACACCCAGCAGCCCCCTAAAACTAAATCATGTTTATCAACATTTCATAAAACAAAATGTCATTCTCTAAAGGAGATGGCTCCCTTGAACGAGGAAAACTACATTGATGAATACCTTCTTAAGGGCAGCTTTTAGGTAACACAGTGAATAGAATGCCAGACATGGAGTCAAGAACTGAATTTAAATCTGGCCTTAGACATAAACTAACTATATGGCCCTGAACAAGTCACTTAAGTTTTGTTTGCATTAGTTTCTTCATCTGAAAAATGAAGATAATAATAGCACCTAATTCTCAGAGTTGTTATGAGTATCATTTGAGATATCTAATTGTAAATCATTTAGCACAGTGCCTAGCTCATAGTGCTATATAAACATTAGTTATTATTAACTTATAGTTACCCACCTTTAATATATGGACATGATTATTAGATCCCAAGTCATTCCATATTTAACTGGGGCACATGACTTTCTCTTAGTCAGAAGCATGAAAGATCCAATTTAAAAGAAATAGGAAAATAAGGGGAGTGATTGCTATTTGCCTCTAAAAAAATTACCTATTTTTGCCAAACCTTCTTAGGTCAACAAAATGCTTTTATTTGTACCTCAATGACTTGGAGACTGGTGATATCATTAATAAGAAAAAAAGTGGAAAAATCATTTTATATGATTCAGGCACCCAAGTTAAGTTCAGGGAAAAATCTTTTCCTAATTCCAATAGTCCATCTAACCACAAGGCATTCCCTAACTTTCCCTTTTGTAGTCAGATTGTTTACAATTAAGAAATAATAAGTCATGAAGCAGTTTTGTCCAGTCATCATTTTATATCAAGCACAAGACATTTTTTAAATTATGAAAATAATGAATTAGGAGTAACTTAAAATGCAGAAAAAATTAGATTCATTATCTCCTCTGCAGGTAGAAAGGGAAGGGGAAAGAATGAAATATTTACCTTTCCTTTCACAGATTTACTTTTCTCTCCATTCTATTGACCACCACCACTATCACCAGCTTCTCTCTGCTTTTCTCTCTTTCTCTTTCTCTCCTCTTCTCTCTTTCCCTTTGTGTTCTCTCCCTCTCTCTGTCTCTATCTCTCTCTGTCTATCTGTCTCTGTCTCTCTCTGTCTCTCTGTCTCTCTGTCTCTGTCTCTCTCTTCTCCGTCTATCTCCTTCCCTGCCAACTATATTCCATCATTCTGTTGCAAAACCTACATGTTAAGCCAATCGTCCTCCACCAGCTCTTCTTGTTCATCAGGATTACAATATCCAGAAGTTGATGCGTCTAGGCTCTGGACACTCCTGCTCCCCTATCATACCTGTTATTAGTGTTTGATCTCCTCCAAATCCTTAAAGGGATAGGATTTCAAGGCTTCACTAGAAAGCGCATAAAGTTAATTAATACTGTGTGTCCTGAGTCAAAATTTGATTCCTGCCAGACATTGGGGTTGGGGGCTGGAGATATTATTGGAATAGATGATAGAAAGTTTCTCTGTTTTTTTAGAAAATTATAATAATAAATATAATCCCATAATATTTGAGGCTATGTCAGTGAATATAAATTACTCTCCCATTTCATTCCTTCATTACATTCTCCCAGTCAACAAATGATCGATGCTTGGTACTTTGATTTGTGCTATTAAAGATATAAAGTTCAATATAATTATTAAGATTGACTGGAGGTTACCAGGGTCCTCTACTAACCTCTTCCCCAAGCCCTCATCTCAAATTTGTCTTGCAAATCTAGGGATTGTTGACATTGGCACTCATGTGATCTGATAAATTGCATACCAATATGTTATATATATGCAATGATTTGTACTTGAAAAGCATTCCTTTCAAGCTGGCTGAGACATTTCACAAAGCAGTGACAGAGGCAGATGAATAGGACCAAATCCTTAGCCATATTTGTTCACTTTACTCTTTATTGCCACCTGGAGGGAGAGGAGAGAATTGCTACATAATTAATCAAGACTTTAGTTGGTTTTATTATTTAATTTTTTTAACCAATGTAGTGTCCTTCAGTTATGTGCAGTCCAATGACTTGCCAAAGGCTATACAGCTAGGCAGGGCAGAGCTGGCTCTAATGCAAGTCTCATTCTCAGGATCTGAATCTTTTATTATTCCCCATAAACAAAATTCAACTCCTGTAGTATAATGAAACACCAAAATAACATTCCAGAGTTAAATCAGAAACTTGTCTTTCCATGTGACTTATAATGCAGCTCTGCAGAAGGAAAAAAGCTTCTGAAGGTGTAAAGATCCTACATGTGGAATCATCGAGTTTCAGAGGAAGAAGGGAATTCAGAGGTTATCTAGTTAATTTCTACCTGTAATAAGTATTGCTTCTATAAATATGGGACATATTGGCTATATGACCTTTGCTTGAGGACCTTTTGAGACAGTTAAATTGATTTTAATATATTAGTGATGTACTTTTATTTTTACAATACATAAATTCCCTATTTCTTCTATACTTTGGTTAATAATTCATTCATAAACTTAGCTGTGAAAGATGAAATTTATTTTCTCCTTTAATTTTTATGGCATTATCTTTAAAACAAACATTCTCTACCTCCTTTTTCTGAAGGGCAGGCAAACTACATCTTCTTCAATTTGCATGAATTTTTCTCTGCCTTGTTCTTAAGTCTCTACCATTTTTATTCTCATTTTAGCAGTCTAATGAATAGCAAGATTTAAACAGTTCATGTTGATTGGATTTGACAAAGTGGTATTTGCTTCACTGATATAGGACTGCCAAACACATACTTCCTCCCAAGCATGTGAGGGCATCATCTGCTCTATACAACCTCAGTCTAGATAAGGGAGAAGTCTGGCTCACAGCTAAATTGAATTCCTAGATAGCACTGGTCAACCAAGTCTGTTGATATGTTCTTAGATTAAAGTTTTTAAATATATAAATAAAATACATAGGACTATAAATAGGAAAGGAATGAATAATAATAATAATGAAATATAAATTTCAGATTTTTTTTAAGTTCATGAACTCTAGATTAAGAATTGTTGTATCTAGAATATGTACTACCCTGACAGAATTTTATTTTATCTTGCTCCATAAAGAATCCTTTTGGCAGGTTTATTGGTATAGCACTCTATCTATAAATATATTGACATTTCCAATATTTTTTGAATAACTAATTGTAATGGAATAGTCCCTTCAATCAAGGATGAATTTATCATTTTATAATTTATTTTCTTCAATTCAACAAACATTTATTAAGTACCTACTTCTTGAGATTTTATTTTTATTTTTTCAAGTGAGAAGCAAATATTTTCTTTCCTTCCTACCTCAGTGTATATACTAAGATAAAAAAGACAAATGCTAAGAAATATTCTTAGTTAAGAAAAGCAAACACATTCAAATACATATATAATTGAGTCATCTCTAAGAGAGCATCTCCCAACTGACAAAGGATTAAAGGGATATGAATGATATTTCTCAGATGAAGAACTAAAAACTCTTGAGTGATATAAAAAATGCTTCTCCCCACTCTGGACACTATTCCTGAAAACATATTGGACTATAATATTATGATACATAAATTTTTACTTTCTCTTGTTGAGATTTGGGCCTCTAATTCATTGTCTAGCCCCTTTGGGATGACAACACTGCTTACTTTCTAGATTTGCTTTTTATGTTTTTACTCCATGTAAGATCTTTGAAGGAATCACAAGATCTGGCCCATAGTAAGTACTTAATAAAGGTTCCCGCTGCCCTTTAGAGACTGGAGAAAAATGCTGGTTACATTTTAGATTATGTTAATGTGACTTAATATCTAATTGTTTAGCATTTCATTTGATCTTTCATTTTTTAAAAAATAAAATTGCCTTTTGATGCAAAAAATGCTCCAAGTCACTATTAACAAATGCAAGTTGAAACAACTCTGAGGTAGCACTTCATATCTAATAGATGTAGATAATATAACAAAAAAGGAAAATGGTAAATCTTGGAAGAGATGTGGAAAATTGGGATACTGATACACTGCGGGAGGAGTTATGAACAAATATAATTAATTTGGATAGCAATTTGGATCCATACCCAGAGTCATAAAACTGTTTACACTAGGAAAAACTAGATTTATCTATGCAACCAGAGCCAGGCCCAGAGATGATAGCTCTTCAAATCTGGTTTCAGATAGTTCCTTGCTGGGTGACTCTGTTCAAGTCATTGAATCTATATTGCCTAGCTCTTACCACTTTTTTGCCTTGGAACTAATATGCATTATTGATTTCAAAAGAGAAGGTAAGGATTAAAAATGTATCAATATGTAATCCAAAAAAATGTTTAAAAATGTAAAAAAGAAAAACAACCCCACTTATTGGCAATATAAAAATGCAAGAATCATCCTGAATTGATGATTTGGGGACATAATTCCAAATTTACACCCAAAATGGCGAGATCAATTCATAGTTCCTCTAATAGTACATTCAAGGGCTTATTTCCAGTAGCCCTTTCAATATATATTTTTAAAGTATTCTATCGGTTTCACCAAAGTAACATATCTTACATGGATCCTCAGATTGGTTTTGATTTGTATTTCTCTAACTGTTACTGAATTGGGGAATTTTTTCTTTATATGGCTCTACATATTTGGTTCTTCCATTTATAAACACCTATTTATATCCATTGAGCACTTATTAATTGGAGGATGACTCATTCTTACATGCATTAATTTTTCCTTATAAATCCTGACAATGAGACCTTTATCAGAGAAATTTGCTACAAAAATCCATCATAACTAGTTACTTTTTATCTTTTTTAACCATGATTTTGGGGAAAAAGTTTTAATTTAATATAGTAAAAAATTTTAATTTTATCATCTGTATTACTTTCTATATCTTCTTTGGTAATAAAGTCATTCTCAATCCACATATACAAAAGATAATTATCTTTCTTGTTTTTAATTTTTTAATGTGGCCTTTTATATTTAAGTTGCTTATTTAGAATTCATCTTTATATATGATATTAGGTCATTGTCTAAAACTAATTTTCTGCTAGACTATTTTCTATTTTTCCCATAGTTTTTGTTAAATGGTATGTCCTTATACCAATAGCTAAAGTCTTTGTATTTATTACTAGGATATGCATTTCATTTGATTCGGTGTGTGATATACCTAATCTGTTCCTCTAATAAATCTCAACTTTTATTTTTGCAGAACCAGCAGACTCTGTAATAAAGTTTGCTATTGAATACTTCTAAACATCTTTGCTCCCAATTTTGTCCTTTAACTTCTATTTAGATTCTTGACCTTTAATTCTTGCAGATGAAATATATTATTTTTTCTACCTCTATAAAGTAACCTTTTGAGATTAATTTTTATTATACTGTATAAGTAAATTTCTTTGTATAATGTCATCCTTTTTGTTATATTAGCTTGGTTTACTCAGGACCAATTCATATCTCTCCACTTATTTTGCATTTATTTTTGTCATAAGTATTTTGGGTTTGTCATACTTAACAGTTCCTAGTAGATAACAAGTATATTTATTAATTATTTTAAGATAATTTACCTATACCTTTCTGAAGAATTTTATTAATGATAAATGTTATTGACATGTGGATTTTATTTATATTCTGTATAAGTACAGAAGTTCTTAATTCCTTAAATTAAATATTGGTTGGCTCTCTAAGGTTTTCTATAAAAACTATTAGATCATGTGTAAAGATGTAAAATTCATCCTTTCTCATTCTTATCCCTTAATTTTCTTTTTTCCCATCCTTATTTTACATTGCATTTTTGCCATTTTTGTTACTGTTCCCCATCTTTTATTATGTCTCAGGAATTAAGCAAAGCAAGTCCAGTACCATCCTTCCATGTCACAAACTTTCAAATATTTGAAGACATCTATCATGAACCTCTCTTCATAAATATTTTTTTCTCAAGAATGATTACCATTTATATTTTTATCAGAATGCTCTTCATTCTTCTAACTTAACTCTTGTGAATTCCTGACAGTTTATCAACTGTGAGAGTAATTTTTGGAAACAAAAGTTTTAAATTTAACCCTAAAAAAGTTAATAATATTTTGTCTGGTCCAATATTCTTGCTGATCACAACCTACTTGAATACAATTTTTATTTAAAGTGCTAGTAGTTTTATATTACCCGCAGCTTCTCATAGATGTCACTTCATCATATAAGCCATTGATAAGTTTTAAACAGGATATGATGAAGTACAGAAACACAGAGTACGCTACTAGAGACCTTATTCTGAGATATGGAACATTATTGGCTACTTCTTTGACCTGGATGCTCAGTAGCTATCAATCCTTTTAATTGCCATGTATGAAGTTCACATCTTACTATTTTGTTCGTCAGAATGATATGAGAGAATATGTTAGATGCTTTTTAAAACAAACAATTAATATGTTTACATACTTGTTTAGCAACTGTGTTAAAAATAAATATGATTAATCTCACATTACATATTCTTGACAAATATACATAGCCTCAGGTTTATTACCTTTTCATTTTCTCTTCTAGTCTCTTCTGTTATGATCTGTTTCTTTTCATTCTGCTTTTTACTCTACTGTATTTTTATTTATTTGTTTTATTTTTATAAATTATCTAAATAATTATTCAACTAATTAATACTTAATCTATTCTTTAATTCAATTCAACAAGAACTTATTAAGAATATATCAGATTCAAGAAATCATCCTGATGTTTGGGTATATAAGACAAAAGAAAAAAAGAGTTTGCTTTTGTCACTCCATTCATTAAAATAAAATTCAACTGGAAGGGGAATACAATTTGTTCATAGTTAAACATATACAAGATCAATGCAATTGAATTTGTTTCAGAGTGCTAAAAACTGAGGAAGGAGAAGCATCTTGGGAATTATGAGGTAGTAATTAGTAATCGGAACTGAGACCTCAAGGGGGCAAAAGATTAGGGAAGGTGGAAATGAGAGAACAAAGGATTCCACGCTGTGGGAGTTGCTTCCACAAACCCTAGAGGCCGGGTTTGGAAAGTCATGAAACTAAATAGACCTTTTGGTTTGGACCATGATATGATTAAGAGCAAATAATATCAAAACACACCTCAATCCAAATTATAAAGTACTTTATCAATCAGACTGAAGAATTTTTATTTTATTCTAGATCCAAAAGTTTCACAAGTCATTGAATACTAAGCATATAGGTGGAACTCAAATCTTAATTTGAGCTCAGATATTTACTAGCTGTGTGACTGATATTCACCTTGGTTTCATGATCTGTACATTGGGTGGATAATAATACCATTTGCCTTAGGCTTTTAAAATAAAATTCAATATTTGAAAAGTATTTTGTAAAAAATAAAATATTATATAATCCTAGATATTACTATTACACTAGTATACAAATGCTAAAAAATTAGAATCTCTTAGAAAATATTGTAGCATAACTCAATTCTCTTTTGGGATGACCTACTATTTCTTACTTCACTCTAAATTTCCATCAATTGTTCATCTCTTTTTCTCTTTCAAGCTTTGGAACTCATAATATTAATACATATTTCCCTCTACTCCTTAAAAGTTTAATCTTCACTCTCCCATCCTTTTTTAAGGAAGACTTAATTTCCCCTGATGACCAAAAAAGGAAACATAAGCACTATTTTACTTCCTTTACCAGATTTCATTGGAGGGAGATGACCAAATGATTGAAACATAGGGAGCATTGGGAGTATAGAGTAACATATATACCATTTGCAGACAGCTACAAAATTCTCTCAGGACTCAACTTTTTGTAAGAAACATCATTAGTATGGAGAGTTTCTTAAAATTATAAGTAATGTCTACCTAAAATCAATACTAAACATTATCTATGATGGGGAAGAACTAGGAACTTTTCTAATAAGATCAGAGGTGAAGCAAGGATATTCATTATCATCATTATTATTCAATATTGTATTGAAAGATAGGGAAAGAGAAATCAAAGGAATAATAATAGGCAAGGAGGAAATTTTTAAAATCACATCTTGTAGATTATATAATGCTATACTGAAGAGAACCCTAAAAAACAACTAAAAAAACTAGTAGATCGATTAATGACTTCGGCAAAGTTGTAAGATATAAAATAAAGTCCTATAACATCATCAACGATTCTATATGCTAACAACAAAACCTAGTAGAGAGAGAAAGAGAAATCCTATTTAAAATATCTGGAGATAATATAAAATAATTGGGGGAATACTTGACAAGACATATCCATGAACTACATTAACACAATTATAAAACACTTTTCACACAAATAAAAACAGATATGGCAACTGGACAGTTATTAATTGCTCATGGGTTGGTCAAAGAAATATAATTTTAAAATGACAATTCTACTTAAATTAATTTACTTATTCAATGCTGTACCAATCAAACTACCAGAGAATTATTTTGTAGAGGTAAAAAATAATAACACAATTCATTGAGAAGAACTAAAGGTAAATTTTAAAATGTGAAGTTAAGTGGCAAAGCAACAACAGAGTTCAATATCTATTACAAAGCAGTAGTCATCAAAACATTTGAGTACTGGCTAAAATGGAGTGATAGATCAATGGAAATTATTAAAGAAGCAAAAATTAGAGGAAAGTGCCCATAGTAATCTAGTATATGATAAATTCCAAGATGAAAGGTTTTAAGACAATAAAAAATTATTGAAAAAACTACTAGGAAAATTGGAAACAAATTTGGCAGAAACTAGTCATAGAACAATATTGCCCACAATATACAAAGATAGGGCCAATATGAGTACATGACTTAGACATACAGATAACGTAAACAAATTAGAGAACATGGAGAAATTATCTCTCAGATCTATGAATAAGAAAAGTTTGTGAACAAACAAGAGATAAAGAGTATCAGTTGAGGTAAAGTGAATAATTTTTATCACGTGAAACAACAACAACAAAAAAGGTTTTGCACAAATAGCCAATGGAACAAAAGTTAGAATGAAAGAAGGCACCTGGTAAAAATTTTACAAGTTTCTATGATAAAAACTTCATTTCTCAAATATATATGGCATGTTGGCAATTTTAAAGCCATTACCCAATTGTTAAGTGATCAAAGAAGTTGAACTAGCATTTTTCAGAAAAAAGAAATAAAAATTATCTATAATTATATGAAGTAATCTCTATATATCATAGTTAAAATGCAAATTAAGGCAGTTTTGAGGTATCATCTTGTTCTGATCAGATTGACTAACATGACATGACAAATGCTGGAGGGGATTGATAAAGCAGGTATGCTATTTTCTCTGCTGGTGAAGTTATAAGTTGATCCAACCATTTTATAGAACAATTAGAAGATATCTCAAAAGGGTTATAAAATTGCTCATACTCTTTGGCCCAACAATACCACTATTAAGATTTTGCCTCAAATATATCAAAGAACAAGAAAAAG
Source organism: Gracilinanus agilis (assembly GCF_016433145.1). NCBI lineage: Eukaryota > Metazoa > Chordata > Mammalia > Didelphimorphia > Didelphidae > Gracilinanus > Gracilinanus agilis. The sequence goes on from NC_058131.1 coordinate 87,687,173, forward strand.
GAAATATATGTACAAAAATGCCTCTAGTAATTCTTTTTGTGATGGAAAAGAATTTCAATTAAAGGGGTGGCCATCAATTGGGGAATGACTGAATGAGATATAGTATATGTATTATGCTATACAGAATGATTAGGGGGATGGCTTCAGAATCAAACAAACAAGAAAAAAAACTGGGAATATTTAAATGCACTTATTCAAATTGAAGTGATTTGAACGAGAAGAATAATGCAAATGGTAACAGCAAGAGTGTACTGTTGATCAACTGGGAAAGACAATTACTCTCATCAATACAATACTCCAAGACAATTCCAGAAGATACGTAATTTAAAAAAAAAATCTATCAGAAAGAGAGAGAGAGAGAGAAAGAGAAAGAGATCTTAACATAGATTAAAGGAAACTTTTTATTCTTTTTATTTTTTTTGCAACATATCTAATATGAAAATATGTCTTGCATGACTGCTCATGTATAATGATTATATTGCTTACCTTCTTGATGGACGTGGGAGTGACTGCTTTAGGGAAATTAATTTGGAACTGAATTTTTTAAAGGTTAGAAAGAAAGAAAGCTTTACAGGAAATGGAAATTAAACATGTTTCATTGGCCTGGGAACTTGCATTGTTTAAAGCCCATTGATAACCTATTGGTTATAATCAAGACTAGGCTTAGAAAAATGGATTCTCTTTTCATAGTACTTCCAATATTTAATGTGAAAGAAGTGAATTATATTATAATAATAACGTGTCAAAATTGTGTGAACTAAATAAATAAAACAAGTGATTATAGCAAAAGAACATATGGCACATTAAAAGTTTTTTTGAGAAATAAAAGATAAAGTTTATTATTTGAGCCAATGAATTCTAGTTTATCTTCAATAAATAAAGGAAGTAAAATTCCTAGTACTTATAAAGATTTCATGAAAAATCCCAGTTCACGAGGAACTAGAAGCATGGGGTAAGCCATATGGAACAGAGGCATGCAGAATGATGAAAATGATATCCAATTAAAACTGGAGCCCTTATTCAACATAAGTATAATGAAATATGAAGTCAACTGGGAAACAGACTATAGTCATGATAACAGATAACCAACAAAGTTTAACTTTTGGTGAGAAGTTTACAGTATTTTTGACAGATTGAAGAAGTAAGTTTTTTCCCCCTATGCATCACTAGTTAATTTGATTTTCCCATGTGTCTCCAAATAAACTTTATTTTGGATAGTTCCCAGACACCACTGGGATATTCCTGGTAGGAAATGACTGCTTCTGAGAAGTGACAGATAGGCATCTTGATATAGATTTCTATTTAGTAGATTTCCTTAATCTATGTAGTTCTCTTTGCTAATGTCAGGTACTTAGGTGATTAGAAAGAATCATTTCTATTCTAGTCAGCAGAATATATTTTAGGATTCTGCAGTAGTCATTTCCTAAGCCAAATATTGTAAACACTGAAGAAACTGATATGGTAAGAAGAGCACATAACATATATGCCTGAATTTTTAGATACGTATCAGCCTGGGAACAACTGTGGTCATCCTTGCGTACATGCTTTATGATAATAATATTTAAGTATATATTTATATAGTACAGATGCATAGCTCATGCTCAGTGAGTGGTATTTTAAATAACCAGGAGTTATCCTTCTACAATGTTAATTCTGTTCCTATAATCATCCAATAGATTGAATTCCTCCAGGAATACTCTCCTATGTGAGGGATTGACTTTGGCTGAGAGGTTTCTGGTGGAATTCACAAGAAAATGACTCAGATTCCTCTATCCCATGTTCTGTCTGATGCTCCTCCCTGTTTCTGTGATCTACCTTTGCATGGTATGCTTTGAATATGAGACTTGGGCTTCCTATTTCTAAAATATGAACAATTTGACCACGTCTTTGAGAAAAAACAGTTCTTTTGCAGGTTCCTCAAGAATGGCTACTTTCCTATTTCATTGGTGTGATCATTATATCATTTATAGATAGAGTTGTACAGGTTGTTGAAAAAGAAGCATATGCTATAGACAACCTTCTCAGACTAACTGAGGCTTCAGAATTAGCTAATTTTGCATAACAGTTACATATGACTCTATTCAAGCAATAAGACCTAAAAGACTTAGCTTAAGGCTGAGATCAAGGTTCTATTTTTGAATCTGCCATAGGTTTACCAAGTGTTGTCTGATTAAAACACTCTGGCCCTCTCTTTCTTTAGGTATAAGAGAGAAATAACAACTTCAATAAATTCAACTAAATACAAAAGTCTAAAATAATTTTAACGAAAATCTTATTTTATTAGCTAAAACAGGAAAAAGTATGTTCTAAATAAAACCATAGATTCCTATTTCATTTCAGTTGCTTTAGAAATTATAAATTCTGAATCTCCTTCAAAAACTGTCCTACTTGTTTTTTGCTTCCTTTTTAACTTCCTTCTGTTCGTTTTTATTCAATCGTTAAAATGTTTTAATGGTCCTTTTTTGCATTACTGATGCTAACCCTCCTTTCCCCTAAATACTTCTCCTCAAATACAAGCCAAGATAAGTAAATCCTTCTAATAAATAAACCCGATCAAGCAAAACAAATTCATTTAAGGATCAAGTACAAGAATGTATATGTCTTTCTATTCTTGATCCCCTTCTCTGTTCAGAGTGAATTATATGTTTTATCATTTGTACTCTAAAGACATGGATAATCATGACTTTGACCAAAGATATTAAATTTTAAAATTGATTTGATTTATCATGTTGATTTATCATATGAACTACTTTTCTAGTTATGTTCATCTCACTCTCTATTAGTCCATACTCCTTGTCTGAAATTGTCTCTTTCATCATGTAAAGAGTAATAATATCCTTTCTGGTTCACATTTTCTTCAATTCATCTATTCTTCAATTGTGTAAAAGGCAAACTAAAGCATCTTCATTTGTATTTCTATTTTTCTGTTTCCCCCTTAACACTCTATTGAAGATCAGGAAATTGGTTTTGCTTATAGTTGTTCCTTCCTCTGCATTATTATTCTCCCTCAACTCCTCCCTACCAAAGCCCTACTTGTTTCTTTATTAAGTGTGATGTATTTTTATACCAAACTTTTTGGTGTGTTTCTGTGTACAAGCCTTTGCTCATTTCAGATAAGGATAAGAATAATATGATTCATGCTACTCCCACTCATTTCTACATGTTTGTACATCCGTCTCCCATATCCTAAGTATGAGAAATAGCAATCTCTACTCCTTTCCTCTTCCTTTATACACTAATGTCTTTCTCCGCCCCTCAATTTTCTCTTCAAACCCATAGAATAGAACCAATCAACATTCAGGACCTCAATTTGTTTCAAAATTTAACTACCTCAGTACACTTGGAAGACCTGAATGTTTTGAATGGGGCTAGTTTCCTCTTTCCCTGTTAAAATACTAACATGGAAATGTCATGAATGTCCTTACAATTACTCAATTTATCTGTTTAGTTTTCTCTTAAATCTTTTGTTGATGTTTCAAAATCCTACTAGACTATTTTGTATTTTCCCCCAGAACTTTTTAAAGTCTTCTATTCTATATAATTTAATTTCCCTTCCACCAATGGTTATACACAGCTTCACAAAGTGAATTGCTAATTAATTTATGGAATCATTATTGAATTCTGAATATGACCACAAGGGGATCTCTTTGGGTTGAATGAGGGTAGGCATACTTGCCTGTAAAAGACCATGTTGGCAGTAGGGAGTAATGTTTCAATCACACTTTAATAAGGCATAGAAAGCATAAGGTTAAATGACACAGCAAGCAAAGAGAAATCATGTAAATTAGAAAATATAGAGGAACACAGCATGATGACAAAGATGGGGTGGTGGTGGAAGGCAGGATGCATAAGAAAAAGAATAGTGAAGGGGGAAAAGCACCAAGAATCATTTATATAATCACGGATTATAGTAGTAGTTGGGAATATCTGAGCAGCATGAATCCTTAGGAGATGGAAGAGTACTGGATGAATGGTACAGCAATTTAGGGATTTCATTTATATATGGTTTTTTGGTAGAGGATAAACCATCTCTTATCTCTGCCACTTTGGTGTTAGTTTATTAACAGATCCACATCATCTCAATGTTAACAGAAACTTTTAGTGTTCTGCTGGCCTTATTATAGATGTCAAGAGCTTAACTGAGGTTTATATATAATGGACACTTAGGATAAAAGGGCCATTATAATAAGGCCTAAACTGATTCAGCATATAGTCTCAGGATGTGACTTTTAGTTAATTTATGAAACAGTTTCTAAGTAACCCTTTATGCTCCTTTGATCTATGGGACACTCTGAAAGTGACTTCTAGGTTCCCATTTTCAATATTACTTCCTTCTGTCATTGCATTATACTAGCTACTTATGAACTTAATATACTAATTAGATAAAATAATTAGAATTGAGGGTTGTCAAGGGGAACCTGAACAAGATACAATTTTAACAGAGAGTAAGATATTTTTAGACGTATGTCTTCTTCCTTTGCCTTTGACTGGAGGGAAGAGCCACTGGCTCCAGTGTTTATTTAAAAAGGAATCTTTGCATAGATTTTTCTCCCCATTTCCCACCACCTGTAATACTTTTAGACTTCTTTGTAACTCTTCATCTGACTCCCACACCTCATAACTTTCCCCTCTTCCAAACTCCTCCGTACCTTTTCAGTTTCCTTTTGTATTTTGTCTTTCATCATTGGATTGTAAACTCCATGAGAGTAAAATCTGTTTTTGTTTTTATTTGCTTTTTCTGGGTATGTAGCACAGTGTCTGGCACTTAATACCTATTTCTAATCCAAAAACTCTTCATTAAGCACCTATTAGGTATCAGTCATTATTCTAAACTCTATGGATATATCAATAAAAAGAATCATAATCCTTGTGCTCAAGAAGTTGAAAAATCTAATAAAGGGAAGGGGAGGCACAAAAAAGTAGACGGGAAAGTAGTACCTGAGACACAAGAAAGCACAAAGACATCTTTTTCTGTGGAGTTGAAAAAATCAGTCATGATAGCAGATACAGAACTGAATGAATATAAAGTCTAATTTCTGTCCTCTATAAAGGAAGATATTTAGAGAAATCTGATATTTACACTCCATTCCTCCAAAAAGAGGGGAGAGGAGGTTGAAGGAAGTAATACCAACCATATCTTGGGATAGCAACATAATGATGAGATTAGAGGTGATGAGCTTAATAGCATCACCTACCAACTGCCTTATTTGATCCTCAAAACAACTTTGACAGTTACCTGCCTTTATTATCCCAATTTTTACAGTTGAGTAAACTTAGGAAGACAGAGGTTAAGTGACTTACCCAGGGTCACACAATTAGTGTTTAAGGCCAGATTTAAATTCAGATCTTTCTGAGTCCAACTCTAATGCCCTATTCATTGTGCCTCCTGACTGCCTCTAAAGAAAAGTCAGAATTTGACTATATACTTCTAGACTATCTCATTGCATCAGACCATTTTTCTTTTTTAAAATAGCTTGGTGTTAAAATGTTAAGAAAACAAAGTTTACTTGGTTAGTACTTATAGCTTTCAGACGACCAATACAACTTGCAACTAAAAATGAGTAAATGAAAAAAAGAGGCTGTTTTTCTACTAAATAAAATAGAATCACTGCCGCAATTGTCTAAGACATTAAAAATAGGTTTTGTTATGCCATGTGTCATAGATTACTTCATTAATAACATTTTCTCCTTCTGTTTTACATGTGTTTCCTCCTTTTAATTATCTCTTAGACCTCAGTGCCAACCAGACTGAAAAACAAATTCTCCTCTCTTATTGTGTCATCCATTTTTGTAGTACATTTACCTTTGTATATCACAGGAAGATAGAACTGCCTTCATGTAGGAGATGTCAGTCCAGAAAAGCAAGTATAAAATCCATAATTCTGAAGTAAGGTGGTAAAATGGCTTTGCATTGGGAATATGAATCAGTCTCAGGAAGCAAGATCTATAATCATAGCTACAAAAGAAACAGAAAATCCATTTCAAAAGGACCTATGATTTGGAAAATATTTTTCATTAAAAAAAGGAATCTTAATAAGAACATTTAATTTTGTTACTGTTCAGTTGTGGTTTTCTTGGCAAATATATTGGACTAGTTTACCATTTCTTTTTCCAAATAATTTTTTAGTTGTGGTAACTGAGTCAAACAGACTTAAGTGACTTGCTCCAAGTCACATAGGTAAAAAAATATCTAAAGCTGAATTTGAACTCAGGAAGATAGATGCTTTATCCACTGAGCCACCTACCTACCAAAACAAGAAAAAATATTAGCAGTAAGGAGAGGCCAGAGAATATATCTCCAAGCTTGGAATCAGGAAGACCCAGACTCAACATTCCTTCCATCTCTAACTATGCTACCCAAAGCCAATCATTTAATTTCTATGCAGGTATCATATTGTCATATTATTCCTCTTGAGTATGAAAAATGATAATCAATCAACCAGCATGCCTCAGATATGTACTTAAGATTTATTTATTGAGTAATATATGCATTGGTTTGCAGTTGGTAAAGATATTTCCCTTCAAGGACTTACCACTACCAATGAAGATCCTTCTTTCATATTTGACTATTCAGGTAAAGATCTAGTGCTTTAGTCAGTCAGTTAATGTTTTTTGAGTATCGATTGTGTATCAAATTATCAACTGAGTATGAAATTATTAATTTTATTATCAATTGCATATTAACTATGTAGGGTACAATGCTAGGCTTTGAGGAAAATACAAAGAGAAATATCAAATAATTGCTGGTATTGGGGATATTATAGGGTAAAAGGAAAAAATGAGGTTATGAGGAGTGTCTAAAAATAAAAATAACATATAGATATAAAGTTCAGTGAAGATTTGGACAAGAGAGATGTCAAAACCAACTCGATTTATGGGAAGTTTCATGAGGGAGATATAAACAGATAACAAATGCTGTTGGAACTTTTAGGAATTTCATTCATATGGGAGGAGAGAATGAATATTCAAGAATAAAAATAATGTATAAGGAACTTAGCATGAAGAAAGTTCTTGCTGGTAAATTGCAGTTTACAAAGCTTAGGTTGTGATATTATACTATGTCAGAAGATACTAGACATTCATCAGTTCTTTTAGAGGCATAGCTTTCTTCAAATACTGACATATAAGGAGATATACAACTATATATGTGTACATATACATATTTTTAACTAGAAAACAGATTTTAGATCCAAGGCTAGAGGTTACCTTAGAAATGTAATCCATGCATCAGACATGATGAGATGAATGGCTTACATTTGGGAAGATTTCTCACTTTTCTGCACGTTGCCTATTTCCCCCCAAATCTAGAGACATCATACTGTGGTACCACCCAGTATACTATGATGAATTTCACTTGCCATAAAATGTGGTTCAGTAAAGAGAGTGCTAGGCTAGAGTCTATGGTACTAGGTTTGATATCTAGCTGTGACATCATTAGCTAGCGAGCCAGGATGTTATATACTTATATTTTACTTAAATTTCCTTATTTGTAAAATGAATACTTTGAAAATATCTCATAGGATTGTAGTAACAAAAGGGTATTATCGCAAGTCTTAAAAATGCTATACAAATAACAATTCAATTTTAGCACGCATTTTGTCACATGAGGATTTCTCAAAATTTTATAGTTATTTTTATATGGAATTTAATTTATTCTCTGACCAAAAATTATTGTGATATGGATTTAGATATTGTGTGGACCAAATGACATAATATATTAATTGTTTTACAGAACTTAATGTGCTCTGTAAACACTAGCTATTATTATGATATGGTATCTCACCCTAATGAATGGTGAATATTCTAGAAGCTTCACAGTGGAGGCATTTGTATGTCATCATAAATGGAATGCTATATTTGTAGTCAGGAAGTTCATATTCTCTTCAGAAATTCACTAGGTTTGTGTTCCTAGACAATTCATTGAATCTTCTTCAGTCTTCATCTAAAAAATAATAATCAATTAACCTCACAAACAGAATTGTTGTGAGAAACAAATGAGAATGTTTCTAATTGGTTTTACAAACATTAAAAATACTAAAGAAATGATAGGTATTATTATCAATGATTCTACAAATATGTTTGTTAGAGAAGCTTTAATCTGGTAGGAATTGTTTGCTCAATACCCACCAAATATCTTTGAGAATTTGGGATTTTCTATTTTTAAATTAGAAGAGTTTTCAATTCTCCCATGCTAGTAAATCTACCAAAAAAATATGGTTGAAAGCAAAGCCCAGGATACCAAGTTCTTTCTCTCTGATCCCAGTTTAACAGCATCTCTGGATCCTTCAAATGCAAAAGCAGTTTTGTTCCCACACCATAACATCTTGACTTTTTCTCCAGTCCACTTAACATCCTAATTTTTTTCTCTTCTATATATGCTTCTCCTTCCAAGAACTGAACACAATATTCCAAAGTGGCCCAACTAGGGAACATTACTATATCAACAGCACTTCTCTCATTCTAACCATGAAGCTTCCCAATGACATCTAAGATTTTATTAGAATTCTTGATTAATTCTTCATACTGTTTATCCATATTGAGTTTGCATTACATAAAAGTCTTCAGGTATGTTGGTCAGTCAATAAACATTTATTTAGCATCTGTTACATACCAGGCACTATGTTAAGCAGTGGGGATACAATGAAATGAAAGGAGTCAAATCTTGTTCTCATGGAACTCAGAGGTGGAAGGGAAGATATCTTTTTCATATGAACTATCGTATAGATGTATCTTTCCATTCTGTATTTTTGCATTTGATACTTTGAATATAAGCACTTTAAATTCAAAGATTTTAACTTAATCAATATTAAGTTTTATTCTAATTATCTTCAACCCATCTATTCTACCTGGTCAAAATATTTCTGAATCTCAATTCTAATGTCCAACATTGGGCTCCTACATTCCTCTCATCCATAAATTTGAAGAGCATGTCATTTATATCCTTTATCAAAGCCACTGATAAAAACATTGAACAGAATAGTGCCAAGGACAGAAGAGCCCTGTCGGGTTTCACTAGTGTCAATCCTCTCAAACTGACCTCAGTTCACTAATCAGCACCCTTTGTGTGAAATCATTCAGCCAGTTCTGAATCCACTGAATTGTACTATAATCTAGTTAATGCATTTCTTTCTTCTCCAAAGAATATTATGAGATAATTTTTCTGAATGCCTTGATGAAATCTATGACCTTTTACCAGAAAGAGTGAAAACACTGTGAAAAAAGGAAATGGCATTAGCTTTGCTAATGGATTTCACTTAATCTAGTGAAATAGGAAAACTGGTAAGACTATTATTACAAAGGTAGTGGATCAAAGAAGGCTAGGGTCTGAATAAAGGATCTTTGCAAATAACAAATCTATAGACTGGGCTAGATGATATCTGAGATCCTTCACAATTCTGATTCTGTGATTCTCATTCTTTCCTTAAGCTAATTCTATGATCTACGTTAAAAACTAGTCATTTTATATATCCTATAATAGATGTATTGGGGGAAAATAACGAGTGTGTTAAGTGTCTTGCTTCCTCTACTCTCACTTTCTCCTTTTTTTTTTAACATTTTCCTTCACATCTTAGAATCAATACTGTGTATTGGTTCTAAGGCAGGAAAGAGCTAGGTATTGGGGGTTAAGTGAATTTCCCAGATTCACACAGCTAGGAAGTCTCTGAGGCCTGATTTGAACCTAAGGAATTCTATCTCTAGGCCTGGCTCTCAATTCACTGAGTCAACCAGATGCCCCATCTCACTCTCTTCTAAACTCTCTTATACTTTTTCCTTCCTACATGGTTACTCAACTGAAGATACTCTTTTTAACTTTAGAAGTGATCTCTTAATTGCCAAATCTATTGCTTTTGGAACTTTATCTTTCTTGTGCTTTCTGCAGCATTTAATACTTTGGATCATTTTTTTTTCCTTTATGCCCTATCTCCTTGGGTTTTCATGACTCCTACTTATCTGACTTATTTTTATAAATATCTTTTTATGGATCCTCATCTCTATCCTGACTGATTAGTGTGGGTACTCTCTTTTAGCTGTTCTTCTTTTATCCCACTTAGTGGGAATTCCCATTATATTTTCCCACTTAGTGACCACATTAGCTCCCAAGGATTTAATTATCATCTGTATGCAAATATTTATCTAGCCTTAGACTCTTTCTTGAGTGCCAGTACTGAAAAACCAGTTGATTATTAGACTCTTTGAACTGGATATTCTAGTAATATCTCAACTCATAAAGTACAAAAAATAACACTCATCTTTGCTCCCCAAAAATGTTACTGAACTTTACTATTATTACTGAGAGTACCATGATACTTCCAGTCACCCAGGTTTCAACAATGATGCCATCCATAGCTCCTCTTTCTTACTCACCCACATACCCAGTCATTTGCCAAATTTGGTATTTTTTCTCCATAAACTCTAACGTATATATTTCCCTTTATTTATTCACATAGTCAAGACCCTACTATCTGTACTCTCACGTATCCCATTGTATTATATTTCCCTCATTGCTCTTCATGCTTCATGTCTCTCTTTAATTGAATCCATCCTCCATATTGCTGCTAAGATGATTTACCTAAAGCATAGGTCTCACCATGTCATTCATTTATTCAATAAATTCTACTAGCTCTCCAGTAAAATATTTATTCTTTTTTGGTTAAAATGCTTCACAACTTGGTCCCTTCCTTCCCTTCTAGTCTTCTTAGAATTTACTTCCCTCTATGATCCAGCCATCCTCCATCTTTATGTCTTTGCACTCAGTTGTTCCCCAAAGCTGAATGCTTTTCCTCACAAACTTTAATTCATTTGTTTCCTGGATTTCTTTAAGATAGAGGTGAAGGGACAGCTTGTTCCAGAAGGATTTCTTGATTTTCTCAGTTGATAGTTTACTCCCCACTGAGTTTGCATTCCATATAAAGTATGTCTCCCTTATTATGTTCTAATAAATATATTCTTTCTTCTCCTAAAATGAGAGTTTCAAAAAGGTGTCCATTTTTACATCCCATTTTCTGTCCCACAGTCAATTTTTAATGATTACATATTAATCAATGAATGGAAATATTTACTCCCATTATGATGATCCTTCATTTTCTCCCTAATTGATCCTCATCAAAATCCTCTAGATCATTATCTTCCTTTACCCTGGTTTTTGGTTCTCCATATAAAAATACATATTTTTGATTTATGCTCATTGAACCATCTCATTTTATTTAATGTTATCCTTTTAAATGAGTTATATAATTCCATTACTTTATTATGATCACATTGCAGACATTTATAAATTTATGTTAGCGATCAATTTTACCTCTTGGGAATATTATCTCTGTTTCACTTCATTACCCATAATTTTTGTATTTGCAAATAAATGTGTGAGGTCATGGGAGTTATCACTACCTTTCTTTCTGCATATAATTTCCTTTGAATTTCTGCTTTTTCATTTCTTCTGTCCAATTTATGCCTATGTCCTATGGTACCTCCACAATAGGAGCAAAATGTGATGAGGCCTGCTGCATAAACTAAGCTAAATACGTATTAAAAAGCAATTGATTGAGATGGTTAAGGCTCAGATTTTTGTCATATCTTCCTGACTGCTTAAGTGAAAAAGGATAGTACATGAGGAATTGGGCACTCATCAGACTTGATAGAAGATTCTGATCAGCTATACTCCCATAACAATTTGGAAGCAGAGGAGCTATACCTAAATGAATGAATATCATTCTTTATGAATATGCTTCATGTAATCATCTTGTTAAATGTTTGGGTTTCTATGCATGTCTTCTCTTGTTCCATTCTAGAATCACCTAAAGCAAACTAATTTCAGAACAATAAGCTTTAGTTATTTCATGTGATCAAATTCTTTCACCTTTCATTTTTACTTTAAAATTCTTGATCAAAACCATAAATCTTTCAAAAAATACATTCTTCTCAATCTTAATTAAATTCCATACATCTCTGTCTGTGAACTTGATATTCCAGTATTTTAACCAATGGTCTGGAAATACGAATTCTATTCCCAGATCCTGAATCATAATCAGCTATTTAAGCCCCATATCCTATTTTTTTCTAAAGTCTTTCTCCTCATTCTATAGGAGTTATAGAAATATCACTTGTCAATCTAAAGCCTTCCTTTTCCTGCCTTAAATAACTGCACCCTAAAATATGATACATCATATGAGGATTCATCAATCTTTGGAGTCCACCTATTGTTACATGAATACATTCTGCAGGTATATGCATAATATCTATGAATTCTTCAAATATGGCCAAATATCAGATTCCCTCTCTATAAAGTCATCTCTTTGGCTTTTGAAATTCAATATAATCTGTTTTCTTTGACTTCATTCCCCTCGATGCACTCTACAACATAGCTACACTAGCCTACTGAAAGTTCTTAGAACTATCTTCCAACTCTAGCCTTAGCAAAGCCTGCCCCCCCATCTCCCCTTCTACCTCTTAATTTCCTAGGCTTCCTTTAAGATTCAAAGTCAACCTTGTGTACCAGTCTTTCCCAATACCTTAATCTGCATTTCACTGTGATATTACCTTCCGTCTATCCTGTGTATATCTTTTACATACATGGTTATTTACATGCTGTCTCATTAATTAACATGTATTCGCCTTGAGGACAACAGTTTGCAATCCTTCCTCTTTTGTATTTCCAGTTCTTTGGAAAGTTCTTGCTACTTGGTAAGCAATAAAAGCTTGTTGACTTTTGCTTTCTAATGTATTCTGCTAACTTTCATTTCATGTGTAAATCCATCCCATTCACATTTACAGGTATGATAATTATTTCCCTACATCATATTTTCTCATACTTTTTCTTATCTATATCATTTGTTCCCTCCTTATTAGATTTTCTTATCATTTTTCCTTTCTTTTTAAGCTCCTCTTCACTATCCCTTCTTCAAGCTTATGATTTAACAGCTTGTAAAAATCTATCTCTGTACTCTTTCTTCTACTCCTCTTTCCCCTCTTTCTGTGCCTATATGTATCCCTGTTAAATTGGGTGTATTACTGCAACAGAATCTGCGTGTATTTGCTCTACCTTCTTTTGATCAATTGATATGAAAGTGAATTTCAAATGAAATTCCTCTCTAACACTGCCTTTTTGTTTTCATAAAATTCTAACTGGGCCCATTGATAGTGTTATAGCTTCACTAGTCCTTCCTCATGTTTTTCCCTGCAGTGAATCTTTCTCCCTCTATTTGCTTTCTTCTTACTATAATTTCAATCAATAAATCTATTTATGTTTCCTATCTCATTTTAGTAATTTCATGACCCATCATGACATTAGTATTAAAAAAGGATTTTGTCATCTCTATTATAATTTAAACAATGAATCATTATAAAGTATCTTCATATTAGTCACTTTTATTTACCTTTTTATTTTTCAGTAATTGTATTGCCAAATGATCTTCAGTGCTAGCATTTTTTTATCAAGAATAATTGAAAGTTATCCATTCCATTGAAAGTTCCATTTTCCCTTATTGGATTATATTCCTTATTTCCCCCTGAATCAGCTAGTCTTTTTTGGATCTGTTTATCTTTTGGCTTTTGGAAAATATTCATTTCACTTTCTCTAGTCTTTTATGATCTATGTAATCTCAACTCTTGTGTAATCCTAAATGTGTTTCCAAAATATTTCACTTTCTTTCTTCCTTCCTTACTATTTGCAGCTATTTTCTTTTTCTTTTTATGGGAAAGAGAATCAGAAGGAGCAGGAAACTTTTGATTTTGGTAATGACATTTCTTCCATTCAGAAAATTACTTGGGGATTAGTCCTATTTTCACAATTATACCATTTTTCTAATATAGCTGAAAACTTTTCTTTAATTATTTCTTTAAAATATGATATTCAAGTACTTTTTAAGTCATTCAATGATTCTTAACTTATCATTCTTCCATCCATTTTCTAGATCATTTATTTTTAGATGAAATACCATACAATTTCCTCCATATTTTCATTTAAAAAATGAATGGCTATTACTTGCCTCTAGGATTAACTTTTATTTAGTCTTTTCTAATTTTTAGGTACTTTGATGTTACACTAAAATTTTATACCTTATATCAAACTATCGATTTTTTTCTAAGTATCTATATCATAGCTTATTTTATTTATATGGTTTTAAAGTAAATAACAAAACAAAAACAGAAAAAAAATCTTGATTCCTTATTTTGGAAATTCTAATTATTCTTTTAGAATAGCTATGAATTCATCTTTTCTCATTTTATGATTTTCAGTTTTAGTTGAACATTAAATCATAAAAGCCTCTTCTAGTATCCCTCTTCCACACATCAAGAAGTGCTATCTTGGCCTTCAATAATATACTCAGAATCAGCCATTCATTTATTTTTTATTTCCACTTCATTTATTCCTTTTCTATGTTAAGTATGGTGGCTAGAGTGAGTTATTATTTTTTGTCATTCATACTTCTATGTTTGAGCTTCATAATTATTTACAAATAATTTCTATTATACATTTTGGAGTGTTTCCTTATAAAGGAGAAGTGAAGCAATGATTAAAAATACTGGGGATACTTTGAAGTGATCAAATCTGATCAGATCTCAGAGATAATAATATTTTAGGAACCCAGTAATGTAGGTACTAGCTTTGGAGATAAATGGTATCAGTTCAAATCCGATATCATATACATACCACCTGGTTCACTTTAGGTAAATCACTTCCCTTTTTTGAATTTCAAGTTCTTTATATGTTAAAGTGATGTGATTAAATGATATTTCCTCTCAGGACCTCTTCTATTGCGATATCCATTATTTTATGATCCTTTATATGTACAAGCATAATACGGCAAAACATAATGCTTCTCCACAGGCATGCTAAAGTTTTAAATTCTATGATTGAAGTTAATTCAAATCACTTCAGGCTCTCACTCCTGCAAAAATGCAAAATTACTTGAAAAAATTAGAAAAGTAAGCTGTATCAGTTGTGTGTATCCTGTGGTGAATGAGATTTTAAAAACCAACTTAGATTATAAGTAGAATAGTGTTAAGTACAAGGATATTGAGGTTCTGGAATTGTGGAACAAAGGGGAAAAAAAGAACCCATAAAGGTACTGAATTCAAAGACAAACTCATTTTTGTCACATGCTAACTTTGATGCTTCCTGAGTTAACAGCTGCAGATCCCACTAGAACCTTGTATTCTGTTCTGGGACCTGCTGATTTTGATAGATAATATTTTAGATTATATTTCTGACACCCAGACTTACCAGTGCACTGTTTATCATACCATCAGACTCAAACTATTTATCCACTGCCCTCTCTTTTTTATCTGTTGTCTTTTTATATTATGCTATAAGCTCCTTCGTAGCAGGGACTGTTTTGATTTCTTGTATTTGTATCCTCAATATTAAACAGAGTATCTAAGCCATAGTAAGGATTTAATATTCCATCTGTGTATCTATTAATCCTTGAATTTATATATTTCTATTCTATTCTAGTTTATTCTATTATATTCTATTCCTTGCCTTCTCAATCCATTCCATTCCATTCTATTCAATTTCATTTCATTCCATTCTATTCTATTCTGCAGACAAACTATAAATCAAGTTTTGGCTTCAGATTCCAATACAATTGCTAGAAGGAATCGAATTATGAATATAAGTAAAAATAAACCATCGATATAGTCTGTGTATTAATTGATATACTCCAGAAGTTCATTGACTTTCAAATAATCTCCTTCCTTTGCAGAGAATGAAACAGTTATCCATCTAGTGTCTCTAAATCTAGCTAGAGAGACAGATTTGGATTTCACTGCTGTAGATATTTTAATTTTCTCAGAGAAAAGGAAGCGTTTCATCTACACACCTCTTTGTTGACTTTCTGGGCAGGGTGCCTATGAAGATGGAGAAATTCCAAGGCAGTAGAAAAGAAAAGATCCTTCAGAAATATCTTCTACAAAACAACTATTTTCTAAATTATCCTACTCATATTCACCCCTCACCCTCGAAATGTATACATGGAATGAGCTAGACAAATTATGGTATGTGGATATAATGAGATATTATTCTGCCTAAAGAAATGAGGAAGGGAGTACTTTAAAATAAACCTGGGAATATTTTTGGCAATTAATATAGAAGAGAATCATTTCCATAATAATAAAATAATTTAAAAATTATTTTGAAAGAGAATGAAATGACCAGTGATGAATCTAGAAAACTTGTGATAAAGCAGGCTACACACTTCCTTCCAGAGAAGTGAGAAATGATGTATGTAAATTTCAAAATATATGAACATATATATATATATATTTATAATGTACAGTGTACATGAGGATGTCGGTGGTGCTGTGGGTGTATTTGCTGTTTGTTTTTGTCCTTTTTTATCATTTACTTCATCAAGTTCTAAATATTCCACAGTGCCTGCTTCAGCTGCCTTCATAACTATTAGAAGATTTATACCAGTGATTCCCAAAGTGGGCACCACCGCCCCCTGGTGGGTGCTGCAGCAATCCAGGGAGGCAGTGATGGCCACAGGTGCACTTGGGGGAGGTGAATAACTGTAAGGGGGAGGTGATAGTATGTGACAAGAGGTGCTAAGTAATATGTTTTTCTGGAAAGGGAGTGGTAGGCCAAAAAAGTTTGGGAACCACTGATCTATACCATATTTAAGTGCAATATGTATATATATATGTATATATATATACATATATATATGTGTGTGTAGTTGTGTGTATGCATGTATGTTTGTATAATTTTGCATATGTACATAAGTGTAGTTTGTGTATGTATGTATGTATATAGGTCCATGTGAAATGAGATGCCAATGTGGGAAATTTGCTTGACTTCACTAGTATATTTGCTATAATGCTTTTTTTCTTCCTTTTTTTCAGTGAGAAAGAGGGAACTTGAGAAGAGAAAATAACTTTTTGCTAATTGAAAAATATGCATTTAATTCAAAAGGAAAAGCTATTAAGAGAGTAGCATTCTTCTCCTTTTTTATCTTCCCTATTATTTTTTGTCCACTAGTCTTTCCTTTTACTAGAACTCCATGATTGGAATTAAGAAGACTTGAGGTTAAATAAGTCCACAGGTATTTACTGGTTCTGTAACCCTAGACAAGTAAATGAAACTTTTTTTGCCTCAAGTTCCTCATTTGTAAAATGGAGATAATAATACAACCTCTTGCTCAGAGTTTTTTTGAATATGGAATGAAATAATTACAAATTATTTTTCACAGACCTAGGCACATAGTAATATTAGTTATTATTATTATTATTATTATTATTATTATTATTATGTCATGAGGTTACATGAATGACATATAGAGGCCCTCTGAATGTTTTATTTTCTTTCCAAACAATCAAACAATTCTTACACCAGGAGATGAGGAGATAACCAGAAAACAGTAGTGAGGAATAGAGTAGATTCATTGAAAGGAGGGGATTAGAAAGGGATGTCTACTTCTAAAATATCAATAAATTGAAAAAAAAAGTTATTTTAATGCCAAAATTTAAAATGCCATTTTTTTCTTTCTCTGTGTTTCTTTGTAGAGAACTGAATACTGATCCCTAATGAGACTAACAGGGCAGTGCTATGGAAAGAGTGCTGATTTAGACTCAGGGAGCTTGGATGTACATCTTCTCTCCATCATTTACTACCTTTGAACTTAGGCAACTCCTGGGTCTCTTCCATCTCTGAAACCATGATTTTATGAGAGGTTCCTTGGGGAACAGAGTTAGAGCAAAAGATAATTATGCTGCTAAAATAAAGAAGTTATGAAAACCTTCACTAACCCTTTGTGCCTAGGGCTTACTGTCTGTGAAATGTGGATATAAAACAAATGAATACTTTTTAAAAAGCTCATTACATTTCCTGTTTCTGAATTCTTACAAATAATCCTAGAACTAAGAGGATCATTTGATTTCATCTAGTCCAACAAGATGACAACAATAGACATAATGATAATAGCTAGCAATTATAGAGGATTTTGGAGATTGTAAAGCAGTTTACATATTATCTCTTTGATATAACAAACCCATAAATAGATGCGATTATTATTTCTGTTTTATAGGGATAAAAATATAAAAACTGAAGTTGAGTATTAAGTGACTTTCCTGAAATCATGTAGCTAACATGTCTCTCACAGGATTTGAATTCAGGCCTTTCTGATGGAAATTCTAGTATAAACAGTGTTAATCTTTTGTTTTAATACATTTAATGACAGAAAACTCACTATCTCACAATTTCACTGATTGTATTTTGAAATAGCACTGATAGAAAGTTTTCTTTTTTTTCTGAGTTTCCCTATTGATTTTATCCAGTGTCCATTGTTATATCCTCTGGAAACTGCCAGAATAAATAATTCCACATGAAAGGTCATGACAGTAAGACATTTCCTCTATATTTACATATAAAAATATATTTCTCTTCTCTGAATTCAGCACCCCTAGTTTTTTGAACTCATATTAATAATGTATAATTTTGATTATCATCATTTTCCTGATCACTCTCTTCCAGATACACTTGTCTTATAAACAGTTCCTCAAATTAAAAAGTAAACCTAAATATAATACACTAGACTTGGTGAAAACCAGATAGAGTAATATTTGTCGATTTTGTCCTGTATTTTTCAGGAAGTCTAGTGAGGACCATGGATGCCTTCTCAAAACAAGGTTTGTTTGTTTTTTGTTTTAATTTATAAGAAAAACTACATAGGAGTACAAAGGAAACCAACTATGATGAAATGCAATTATGGTGTTTTTTTTTTTAATTTTTGGATCCTAGGTTAAGAATCTATGGTAAAGTTAAATCCTCATCATTCTATTCTGAATTCTGAATCATTTAATGCAAGCTAATAGCATTGTAGACTTCCCATGTTGACTCATTGAATTTTCATTGACCTCATTACACCTCCATTTCTTTTTTATATCTTATCTACTCTTATATATATATATATATATTTTCTGCATTCTCTTTGGAATCACAATTTTCTATGTTGCAGAATTTCTACAATTTGCACTAGATTTTCCCAAACATGTACTCATTTCTCTGACATGGTTGCTTTATGTCTCTAATTATTCCTATGAAAATTACCCCACAATGCAGAAAGAAATTTCTATACAAGCTGTTAATGAGTACTCAGCACCTTCTTTAGAGATACATGTCTCCCCTAAGGTAATTCCATAGAGTATGTGCAAGGTGTTGAGATATATACTTAACAACTTTAGAGCTGTCTCCTGAGCTAATGTCCAAGTGAACAATGAGGTTGAAGCTAAAATAATCTTAGAAGATTCTGTTATTGCCTGGGAGGAGAGAAGTCCATAATAGCCATTTTACTTAGTGCCTGCAATATGTTTTATTATTGTTGTTCATATTAAAATACAAAATGCAATATCCCAGTTAATTTCTTAATTTCCCTCAATTTACTCTTCCCTGCTGTTTACAAAGTTTCCCCTCAGTTAACATTAAATTGTAAAAGAAATACTTCACAATATATTCCATCTGTCCTTTATATTGCCAATTTGATTTTCATTAGGAACCTAGGTTGGCAGCAGTGGGAGTCTGTAAAGCTATGTGTCTACCTAATAGCAAAAGAAATAATCATCTCAGTGTAGAGAAAGACCAGAATTCCAAAGTATTAGTAGTGGGTGGATGTAATAAGTTGATTAAATATTTCCATGATTAACTTGTCATAATGTCCATAGACTGCCAATCTCTAATTTTGGGGGGAAAGTACTTTTGATACTTTCTCTAAAAATATAAATAGAGAGTAGAAAGATATAAGATTGAGAAAGAAGATAAAGAAGTTTTAGTGGGAATGTGAAAGGTAAATGTCGTTGGTTTCAAGATAAATTTGCATCCTCTGTATCTGTTTTAACAATTTCCAATGCTATGTCCAGAAGTAACCAATGAATTTATATATGCTCTCTCTGTGTGTATACTGTTTCCCTCTGTGAAACAGAAATTTGGTTGCTTTTTTTTTAAGTTGAGCATTGCTTTTTATCCTCATGAGCTGGTCCATAATAGGTGAATAATGAGTGCTTCTTTATTAATGTATTATTAATTTATTAAGACAGTAGGAAACCAATCACTTTATTGTTTAATAATGTTGGGATTTATTCTAAATTATTGTCCACTGAAGTCCAAATCCTTTTAGGTAAATCTTATTTGATCATGTTGTTAATGTCTCTTATGCCATATAGTATGTAAGTTGGGAACAATTTCAGGTAAAAAAAAAACCATGCCTTTGGAGGCTTCCCAATATCCATGACAGGAATGGATATAATCTTTTTAGCTCAGAGAGATGATATGATTTGATAGGATGGCAATATTAGATTCCTCAATCCCTGCTGCATCAATGACTCTATTTCAAATTTTACCTTTTGTCAGATCACATTTGGTAATATAATTCTAAATGTTTTTGAGAATATGAAGAAAGTAGAGACGTTAGATGGTCAATGAAGTAAGACTCCTCTGTAAAAAGGGATATCTATTTTTCACTGGGGCAAAATTTAATAGAAAGCTATTCAAAAATACTCATCTCTAATTCTCTGATTCCATTGACATGAGTAATCATCTTCCTGATTTTCTTTTCTTATGTTTTTTGCTTTGTCAAAAATATTTATTTGAACAAGTATTTATCATCATGGAATATTATATACAATCTCAAATATGTGTTAGTGATTGCATGCACAATACTGCTAGAGGGGTTAAGAGAAAGCAGATAACGATTTGATCCCTGTCATTAGAGAGCTTACTATTTATTTTTATGGGGATCTGACACAAGCATAAATATCTTTTATAAATAAAATGATGAGTTAGTGGTAATGTTATCAATCTGGCTGCTCTTTCCTCTACTGTTCAGGAGCATGGAGTTTTCATGAATAGTCTCTGGGAGAAGTATGCAAGTTAAGGTTATGAGATATGGTAGACAGGAGAGGTAGGAAAAATAAAACTAGATGTAAGGTAAATAAAGAAGGATAGACAGAGAGATAGAGTTCTTCCCCAATTCTGTTCTGCTCTTCCCTACACCCTTGCAAATAAAAAATGTTCTAATCACTGTGAAACATAGTCAAGCTTCCCACCAATGACCACATACCAAATGGAAAAATAACCAAACTGACTCCATTCTCCATTCAATGAGTATCATAGTCCCAGGTTCAATGTTTCAATATTCAATGTTTCATCACCTAATAATCAAACCTACTAGGGGATGTGAATTATATATCATTTCTCCTGAGATAGGATATTGTCAAGGTAAATACAAGCTTTTTTATTTTTTATAAAAAAGGCAATCTCCTAATATGCAAAATATCCCCAAACTAAACCTACAATAAAATTTCTGTCTTTCTGAAAATATCATATGTGTATACATTCCTACATTCATGTATACATCAATAAACATAAATACATATGTGTTTAGGTCTTTCAATCATATGATACTTTGTGGACCCATTTGGTTTTTTGTTTGTTTTGTTTTGTTTTGTTTTTTGGCAAAGATGCTGGAGTAGTGTGCCATTTCCTTCTCCAGCTAATTTTACAGATAAGGAACTGAGGCAAACAGGGTTAAATGACTTGATTAGGATCACACATTAATTGTCTGAAACTGTATTTGAACACAGATACAAAAACATGCATATATCTGTGCATATGGGGGTGTGTGTAGAGATTATTTTTGCATTTTCCATAAGAAACTTCTTTATGGATTCATATCTTTCTGCTTTAGGAGTAAGATATTCTCTTCTACTCCTCCAAATTCTGTCTAACATGACTGTTGACTTCTCCATTATATTCTAAGCTTCTTGATACAAGAGATTTTTTTTTCTTTGTTTCCTTAGGTCATTTTTATGGTGCCAGGACTTTACTAGTAAGTGTTTAATAAATGTTTTTTATTTACTTTAACTAACCTACCTTGGAGAGATTCTCAATTATGTATTCAAATTTTTTACTAAACCATTTGTGTTTCTTTTTTTAATTTTTCATTTAGATATCTGAATTTTTGTCTGAATTTTATCTCTTATTTAAATAGATAGATTTATTTTTGAATCATGCTGAAGATGTTTGCTATTTATTGATTTTTAAATTCTCTTTTTTTTGTAATTTTCCATACAATTAAAACTACATCTAAACAATTGGAAAAACATTGATTGTTCATGGTTAGGATGAGTTAACATAATAAAAATGACCATTCTACCCAAATTAATTTACTTATTAAGTGCCATACCTATCAAACTACCAAAAACCTTTTTTACTGAATTAGAAAAAACTATAGCAAAGTTCA
Organism: Gracilinanus agilis; assembly: GCF_016433145.1. Classification (NCBI taxonomy): domain Eukaryota; kingdom Metazoa; phylum Chordata; class Mammalia; order Didelphimorphia; family Didelphidae; genus Gracilinanus; species Gracilinanus agilis. The sequence goes on from NC_058131.1 coordinate 87,709,408, forward strand.
TTTGGAAGAACAAAAGATCAAGAGTATCAAGGGAAATAATGGAAAAAATGTGAAGGAAGGTGGCCTACCAGTACCAGATATTAAACTATACTATAAAGCAGTGGTCATCAAAACAATATGGTACTGGCTAAGAGACAGAAGTCCGGAGGATCAGTGGAATAGACTTAGGGTAAGTGATGTCAGCAAGACGGTCTATGATCAACTCTAAAAGCCCAACTTTTGGGATAAAAATCCACTATTTGACAAAAACTGCTGGGAAAATTGGAACACAGTATGGGAGAGATTAGGTTTAGATCAACATCTCAAGCCCTACACCAAGATAAATTCAGAATGGGTGAATGACTTGAATATAAACAAGGAAACTGTAAGTAAATTAAGTGAACACAGAATATTATACTTGTCAGATATCTGAGAAAGGAAAGATTTTAAAACCAAGCAAGAGTTAGAAAAAAATTACAAAATGTAAAATAAAAATTTTGATTACATTAAATTAAAAACTTTTTGTACAAACAAAAACAATGTAACCAAAATCAGAAGGGAAACAACAAACTGGGAAAAAATCTTTATAACAAAGAACTCTGACAAAGGTCTAATTACTCAAATATACAAGGAGTTAAATCAATTGTACAAAAAATCAAGCCAATTCCCAATCCATAAATGGGCAAGGGACATGCATAGGCAATTCTCAGATCAAGAAATCAAAACTATCAATAAGCACATGAGAAACTGTTCTAAATCTCTAATAATTAGAGAAATGCAAATCAAAACAACTCTGAGGTACCACCTCACACTCAGCAGATTGGCTAAAATGACAGCAGAGGAGAGTAATGAATGCTGGAAGGGATGTGGCAAAATTGGTACATTAATACACTGCTGGGGGAGCTGTGAATTGATTCAACCATTCTGGATGGCAATTTGGAACTATGCCCAAAGAGCACTAAAAGATTGCCTGCCCTTTGATCCAGCCATACCATTGCTGGGTTTGTACCCCAAAGATATCATAAGAAAAAAGACTAGGACAAAAGTATTTATAGCCGTGCTCTTTGTGGTGGTAAAAAACTGGATAATGAGGGTATGACTTTCAATTGGGGAATGGCTGAAGAAATTGTGGTATTTGTTGGTGATGGAATACTGTTGAGTTCAAAGGAATAATAAACTGGAGGAATTCCTTGTGAACTGTAACAACCTCCAGGAACTGATTCAGAGTTAAAGGAGCAGAGCCAGATGAACATTGTACAGAGGGTCTGATACACTGTGGTAAAATCAAATGTAATGGACTTCTGCACTAGCAGCAATGCAATGACCCAGAACAATTCTGAGAGATTTATGGAGAAGAACACTACCCACATTCAGAGGAAGAACTACAGGAGTGGAAACACAGAAGAAAAACAACTGCTTGAACACATGGGTTGATGTGGACATGATTTGGGATGTAGACTCTTAATGACCATCCTAGAACAATTATCAATAATATGGAAATTGGTCTTGATCAATGACACATGAAGAAACCATTGGAAATGTGCATTGGCTACAGGGGCAAGGGGTGTTGATGAGGAGAGAGTAAGAAAATGAATCATGTAGCCATGGAAAAAATTTTTCTCTAAAAAATAAAATAAAAAAACATAATTCATAAAATTGAGAAGCAGCTTATAATCAGTTTCTCAGGTGATTGAAATAATTTCAAGGGTAGGAATAATGAACAAAAGCTCTTAATGATCAAATTTTCTGGTGTTAAATCATAAAAACTTTACCTTTTGAAGGCATTCTGTTATTTTATGGGGCTGATTAAGTTTTTATTTTTATGTGTTGAATAATTCATTTTATTTTTTGGTTTGCGATTAAAATATTATATATAAAATATAAAAATTTTTATAAATTGATTCTTCTGATATCTTGATGATTACATGATCCTGGAATTCATGTCTAGGTCCTTATGTATTCTATCTTTGTGTATGCTCACATATTCACATGTCTATATATGGTATAAGTTCTTATATACATACATATAAATGAATACATTATTATTCTCATTTCTTTCCTCATTAAGTTTATAAATCCATATATATGAATATATGTTGAATACTGAATATATATTAAGTATTGAATATATTTTGGATATTGAATATATATATACATATATATGAGAAAAATTAGACACAATCTCTGAAGAATGATATTAGCATTAAGGAGTATCAGTATAAGCTTCTTGAAGAAGGTTGTTTGTAGTATGTGAAAGGAAGCCAAGGAAGTTAAGAGGGAGTAATGAAGATGGAAAATGTTCAAGGTAGTGAAAATGAATTGATTAGGGAAACCAGGTGTCTATGAGAAATAGAAAAGAGGACAGCTTCACTTATTATCAGGTATGTGAAGTGGAGTAAAATAATAAGAATACTGAAGATATAGTAAGTAGACAGTTTGTTCCTGACTTCAAAATTTAGAAGATTTTTTATTTGATGATGGAAACAATAGTCACTGGATTTTATTGGATTGATGAAGGTGATAGTGTACTCAAGCCTGTACTTTAAGAAGATAATTTAGGTAACAGGGGATGAACCGAAGTGAAAAGTTACTTGAGGGAAAGAGACAAACCAGATGACTATTACATGACTATTACATGGTTTAGGCACAATGGAGGTGTTGAAATCCTACATTAGAATGTTGGCAATTAGAGAGGAGAGAAAAGGATGTATACAAAATATGTTGCAGTGGTACAATTGACTGAATTAAATTATTTGATGCAGTGGAAAGTTTTTCACTGACATATTCTTTGGTCATTGGAAAAAGATTTAAAAATGAGGACATAAAAACAATGTGTTTGTTCCTATATGAACTAAAACTGCTCTGATTCTTATCTCTGACCTCTTTTCCTTCTAGTTTGCTACTGCCAAGGTCGTAGCAGGAAAGGACCAAATAGATTTTAGGTCTGCTTTTTTATTTTTCTTTGTTTTATAGGTTCTGTGGCAAAATAATCCACTAGTAAGTAAACCACTGCTTATGAACTTCTCTGTGCTTAGCTAGGTTTGTCCCCAGAAATCAGGGAATGTAATTGCAGTAAAATCCAAACTATGCATTTCCCTTAACTTAAGGATTCTTGGGAGAATCTCTAGACTATGTCCCATTGAAGGATCTATACATGCTCATGAATAAGTAATTTCTATAGAATTAAATAGTTTTTAAGCTTTGTAGGCTGTAGTCAGAGAATAATCTCAAATGAGAGAAAGGAATTACCATTATTCCCAACAACAATAACAAAAGAAAATATATGGTATTATTATAAATTGTTACCAATTACATAAAACTTTTCAGGCATATCGTCTTGTTAGATAAACAAAGTCTTTTGAGGCTTACAGGGCAGTGATCATTGTGTCTATTTTAAAATGAAAAAAATGGGTCGTGGAGAGATTTAATGCTTCATCCAATTCAAAAGGTGTTAGGACAAATCCAGGATTAAAATATACGTTTTCTAATGCCTAGTCTTGTACTTGTCTTTTTAAACTATTTTGTAGGAAAAAAAGATCAATTACCTTAAATGGACCTTATTAATGTGCGAGATGCTCATTGAGAATGGGGAAACACAAAATTCATTTACTTCATTAGAGATTCCCCATCTTTTAGGGCCATGATTAATTTGAGCACATGTTCCTAGGTCACTATCTACATGCATATCCATAATTGCTATAGAGATCCCAAACTGCAGGGCCCAGTTTGCACTGTCACTATTTTGACTGAGCATCCATCTTATCTGGCTCACAGTGGATGTCTATGGCTCCTAGCACTAGGGTGTCTAGACATTCAAAATTACACTTGGATAAAATTAACCCAGAGTGAAAAAGACATGTTCAATTCAAAAAGGCTCATCATAACCACTAGGTATTCTAAGACTTATGATTTTCCATGATAAATGAATTTACTAATATATGCCTGGCTTTAGTCCAATCAGGTCAGCAAATCAGACACCAAAGAAATAGAACTGTAAGCAGTTTCCTAAAGGTCTAATTAAGGCTCATTTCTAAGACCATATATTTATTCTTCCTAATTCTGTGCCACCAATGATCACCTCTCCAAATGTATTGCTATAAATTCAGTTCAACTCTAGAACCACTTCTTGGTAAACTGTGTTTTAAGCAACATGCTTAAAAGAGGTTAAGTCTAGAGAAATTGCACAGAAACAAATGTGGAATTGCCTCCCTAAATCCAATCTAATCCAATAAACATTTATTAAGCACCTACTATGTGCTAGGCATTGTACTTTGTTCTGAATAGAAGTTAATACTAGGGAAAACAATTCTGGCCAAAGTAGCATTATATTATGACAAACTGATTACAGGAACCATGCTATGGCATAAAAATGTCACAGAACCTTCATTTAATGAGATATTTATAATTTGCTCATTTTAACAAGGGACAACCTGAGAAACTGGAAAACTCAGGAAGGAGGAGAGTAGAGCTAAATCCTAGCTCTGGTTGTTACCATGTGATTATAGGTCAATCCTTTAACTTTGTTCAGTGAAAAAAAAAACGATTAGTTTAGAGTCAAACTCAGTTCAGCTACTACTTCTATTAGCATTATTATATTGGATAAGTATTGGACTGTAATGAATCATAGAAATGAAAGTTATTATAAATATTACTCAATATTTCAAAAAAGAATGCTTCATAACTTTTTCAATAATTCCTTCTCTATCTTGAATTAGAATTTCATCAGATCGAGGAATTCTCTGTGAGGAAATTCCTTCCTCTGATATAGATCAGCAAGTTGTCTGCAACATATTCTCTTTTTTTTTAACTCTTACCTTCTGACTTGGAACCAGGAACCAACTCGTTGCAAGTCAGAACATTTAGAACTAGATAAAGGAAATTATGTGATTTGCCCAGGATTACTTAACTAGGAAGTGTTTGAGGCCAGATTTGAAACTGGGACCTATGATCTCCAGGCTTGGCTCTCAATCCACTGAGGCACCTATCTGCAACATATTTTTAAAGAATTGCTTAGAGAAATATAAGGTTAAGTGACTTATCCACAATCACAAAGCTGGCATATGTTCAGAAGCAGAACTTGAACGTAGGTTACTTTAACTCTAAGACTGGCATATATCTGCACATTACATTGTTTCGCCTCAAATCATTAACAAAACTGAAGTGGCATTTTAGTTATATTCATATAGTGGAAAGCACAGTATAACAAATATTAATATGACCTGTATACAAGTACATATTTTATGTACATATACTCAAACACACTCGCAATTCATGTATGTACACATACATACAATAACATATTATATTAATATCTATGCAATATACTAAAAGAGTATTTTTACACATGATGTATATATTGTGTATGTATACATATATGTAGCACTATAAGGGGTACCATGTATAATATACCTCTGTGTGTGTGTGTGTGTGTGTTTATAGTCACCATCTATATAGGTGCAGGGCTCAGGAATAATTTTAGCCCCCATGGTACCCAATGAGGCAACTTTGGGGATTACTGGCAGGTGTACATAAAAGAGCACTAGACAAAAAGCTAAGTGGGAAAACTCAATGGATAGAACAAAAGTAAGTCTTGAAAATTTTCACTTATTTCTATGGATTTCATGACATAAGGATACAGAAAAATATCAGAACATTCTTTGCAGCATGCCCTATGCTGAGGAGGTTATTCTGAGGATAACCTCCAAAATATATCTCTAACATTTTGTCTGATGTTTTTCTTGAATTTCAATTCAAATCAATTTGTTTAGCTGTGTTCATTACATTTCTTATATCCCATTTAAATGAACCAAGTTTAAAAGTGAGGAAAGATATTTTCTCCTTTCCAGAAAAAAAAATAACAGTATCTCACCAGAAGCAAGCATTCATAGTAAATAACTATAGATTTGAGGGGGTTTTAAAAAAAGAATATCTTCATATTCCCTTCCCCCAAATCCCCATCTGTATCAGGACTCAAAAGGAAAGTCACACTTTGAAGTTGAATTGTAAGCAGATTGCTACACAAAATGTATCTCAACCCTAACACCAGGGAGGGATTTAAATTTCGTTTAGCAAAAAATAGTCTTTCTTTTTCTTCTCCTTCAAATACCTCCTATCTGTGTGGCTGTTTATTCCAAAGGGCATAAGAAGACTTTACCAACCTCTTGGCACTGATCCTCACAGTAGGAAAAGGGCTACAACTGTGTTTTCATTTGCAGCCCAGCAGATTTTAACCACTTGAGAAAAACCAGGCCAGGTCAGCTACACAGAAGGTGGCAGATCCCAGTAGTTAGTCCATAAGAAAAAAAATTAAATGATTAAGTAAAATTTTCTTATTGCTCTCCCTCTATATCTCCTAGTAATTGTGACTAAAACAAACCTCCTCCTTCCTGTAACTCAATAATTATTTTTTATCCTACAGCCATGCTTGAATTTGGGCAAACTGAACCCATTTTCAAGAGACCATGAATTCCCAAGATGTCTCTTTGGTTCCTCAGAGTTAAAACAAAATAAATGTATATAATTTGATGTATGTATTTAAGTGTAGGTGTATATATGCACATATATATACATATACACATGTATACATATATATATATATATACAAATATATATACACACATATATATAAAATACATACATACACACACACATACACCTTTTCATGACTTTAGCTGGCCAAAACAGCCCTTGTTGACCCTTAAGAATTTGTTCATCTGGCCCTTAAATGACATATAGTAGTCTTGGATCAAGGCAAATAGATGCTTTCCTTCCATTTTACCAGCTCAATTATCTTGGAAGTAATTTCAATGGCCAACTGACTTTAGCTTAAACAAAGCTATATTTTTATTTCCCTCTAGTTTTGGGCGATTCCTTTTTGTATAAGTCAAGTTACCCTAAGATGATGGAAGACCAGGTTTCAATGAATACAATAGAATGGAAGATATGATATGATGAGATTATATGCTATGTCAGTGTTGGCAAACCTTTTAGAGATGGAGTGCCAGGTCCTGCCCCTCCAACTCACCACTCCAGCTCTTCCCTCTTACCCCAGACAGAGGAGGGAGGAAGCACTCCCATTTGGCTGCTGAGAAGAGGGACAAGTGATGAGAAGCACATGGAGAAGGGGAGGAGAGTGGTCCAAGCACTCTGCTCCCCTCCACTTCAGCTCTTCTCCAGTTATGTGCCACACTGTGAACTATGCTCTCCTGAGAATCACCTTCACCACAGACGCAACAGGCTGTTGTCTGTCCAGCACCCTCATGCAGCATGTGAGCCCCTGCCCCCCCAAGTACCTTATCCTAGACAGGGGAGGGAGTAAGCACTCCAATTGGGCTACTGGGCAAAGGGACCTATGAAGTGAGGAATGTCCTCAGGTGCATGGAGAGGGGGAGGGAAACAGCTCTGTCCAGAGTCCTTCTGGCTTTCTAGTAACAAACTGTGGCAGGCAACTGCAGGTGTGCTCACAGAGAGGGCTCTATGTGCCCCTTTTGGCACGTGTACCAGAGGTTTGCCATCACTGTACTATGTGATATAAGATTCAAAGTGATACAATATGATATAATTGGATAAGATAGAACAGGATAGGACAGAATATGATGTGATGTGGTATAACATGATATATTGTTGACAGCTATATTTCAAATATGATTAGTTTCCTTTGTAATATCATGTATTTGATTTTATGTAGCTGATAAGAAGAGATTAACAAATTGTTCTACAATTGAAGAGTTTCAGATTGAACATACAGATCGCCTATGCTTCTACTAACTATTCAGGGGCCCTAACTTATTCTCAAATATAGATCTATGTTGAAATTGTAAATCTTCCTTTTGTCGTAAATTTCATAGGTAACCAGGTGAAGACATTGGATGAGTTTTGATAATATTTTTAATGCATAAACAATGAGTATCTCAATACCAACATATCAGGGGGTAAAAATAAGATCAAAGCATAGTAGCAATGAAAACTAAAACTGCTCTGAGAATCCATCCAAACCAATCTCAAAAAAGGCTCCTCAAAGCAAAAGGAGTCAAAAAGCAACAAGACAGAAATAGAGGACTCTACTGAGGAAAACAACTTAGTAGGTAGACAGTTAATTTTCATGGGATAAGGAAGAACCAAAGTAATATCATGGCCAATATTGGGACTCATTTTGCATATCCATGCATATTAATTAGTCATTTTGCTACTTTTCTCCTCGTTCTCCCAATGTTTTGGAGAAAAAAATATAATTTTTGACAACTGAACATATAAAATAAAATTTAATTAAGTAAAATACAGTTTTATTTGGAGAAAAGGAAGATCAAAGAAGAAATAAAATTTTTGTATGGATGGGATGATAAGTGAAACAAAGAAGGAATAGCTATTGAGCTGTTAATTTGTTCCTATTTAATCTGCAAAGTAGGATGACCTTTACACAGAAAATGATAGAATAAAGTGATTAATAGGATAATTGATATAAGTAAAGAGAATGTATAACAGCTCTTAATAAACTGAAGGTCATCTTAAATGAAATGCAATACCTTGCTGAAATGCATTGTTAAAAATGAATATAATATTCTGGAAGAACTCAGAACAGACTTCTGACTAGGAATTTTGGCAATTGAGGAAGTCCCTTAGGGAAAATAGCACAAAGTGCACATTCAGTTGAATGAAGGGTGTTAGGGTGAAGACCTTAGAATATCAGCATGAGGCTTATTTAAAAAAAGATGCTTTTAAAGGAGGCGGAGTACAGGACAAGGAAGGAACCTGCCATCTGCTTTCTTCCTATTTTAAGCAGATATTTATCTTGCTGGTAGCATAAGATATCAAGTAACAGCACATGTTATCAGAATGCTCTACACTCAATGCCATGGGGAAAGCTGCAGCTGCTCTACCTCTATGTCTCCAGACCAAAGCAGAGTAGAGTGGGTATTGTACCTTTGCCATTCTGAATGTTATTTTTTAATGTTTCTTTCAAGGAAAACTTCATGGAGAAGCTTGTATCTATGCTAAGTCTATTCCTTAAGAACTGGGTTTCTGATATGCAGAGATGAAAGAAAACAACATGTGCATGGATGTATATATTGTATAACAACCATGATTACTAATTAAGATGAAAAACTGGAAAAGGGAAATTAAGGTGACAGGGAGAGAGTGGTAAAGGGAAGGTATGCCAACTTTATTTACTCTGTCTCAGGCACAATATTTCTGGCTATGTCCAGCAAAATAAAATTGCAAGTGACAGTTTTTGTTTTGGCCTAAGTCCATACAAATGTTCCTGACTCTGATGAATTAAATTTAATAGCTGGTCATGTAAAAAATATATTCTCACCTGAAAATTGGCTGATTGACTTGATACAAATTTGGTCAGGTTTCAGCTGTTACATAAAACTACATAAAGTGATTTGATTGATTTTATTAAAATTTCCAAGTAGAAGTTTCACAGGAATAGAATTTATCACTTTCTTTCCCACTGAAGCATTAAAATTAATCAGTAGTTAAAGAGATCTTATTTTACTCGATTAGCATGAAGCTCACACACTAGAATCTCATTTAAGCAATTTTTACCCTAGGAAAAAATTAAATATAGAATATGTATGTTCTATATTTGTGTAACCCAAGTTTAGGGGGTAATAACCCAATTTACATGCACAATGGAATGTCAGGAACCCAGAGGAAGGATACTACTTCTTTCTTCAAGATTAGAAGCATTTTGGACATATTTTGGAAGTTTTGGAATAAAATTTTTGTAGAATACCTAATGAATCCCAAATGATATGCTTTCTTTAGATTACCAGGAAAATCTTATTTAATTAACTTTTTAAAATAAGTATTTACATGTAAAACCTAGTGGAATTATACATTGGCTAAGAGGAATTAAGAGAATTTGGGGGGAGAGGGAAAGAACATGAAATATGTAACTATGGGGAAATATTCAAAATTAAAAATTAAAAAATAAAATAAATCATATCATACTCAATAAAATCTTGTCCACCAAAAAAAATAAAATATAATAAAATCTATATTTACCAAGATGGTATTATAAAAAATAGTTGGCCCCAAAACTTCCTCCTTGAATGGCAATAGACTTTCCCAAAGATAGATGGACAGATATGTATATATTTCATATGTGTGTATGTTTATACGCAGGGATACACAGGAAAATGGGTTCCAAATTACAGAGTTCATTTGTTAAATAGCAAATCCATGTCTCTCAAGTATATGGATTCCCTTTTGGGAAGATGTCTTCCTCAGTTTCTGTTAAGTTATACCTTTCTGCCTTGAACCTGTCTTTCCATAATATTCCAACTTTGACTTGGACTTCCAATGCTGCTATTCTTTAGATGTTGCTTGGACATCAGTGATTAGTCCAAGTTTTGCTAGCTATCAAAGTTCAAGAGCTCATTTTCTAGTAAAGGCAGAATTGAGGAAAAGAGACAGAGACTCTTTCCTTACATTACATGAAGCAGTTCCTTTCTAAGGATCTTATTGAAGCTCTTATATCACTAGGCTGGCCTACCATTGGATTTCTGGGTTCAAAAGAAGTTTGCTGTTTTTTTATCTAAGTCCTTTAGATTGTGACCAACTCTTCTCAGCAATCCACGAGGAAATTTAAACATTTTCTGTGTGGTATGATTTGCTTTTACTCATTAGTTTAAATGCACTTCTTTACTTATCCTTTTTTAAAAACTTTACCTTTCGTCTAAGAATAAATATTGTGTATTGGTTCCACCAGAAGACTAGTAAGGGTGAGGCAATGTAGGTTGCCCATGGTCACAAAACTATAGTGTCTGAGGCCAAATTTGAATCCAGGATCTCTCATTTTTAAGTCTGGCTTTCAATCCACTGAACAACCAAGCTCCCCCCTTCACTTATCCTTTGACTATTTGTTTTAGTTTATTATATCTTTCACTCAATAGATTTTTATAAGCCTTGTCCATATGTTCATCCCTTTGATTTATTGATTGCTTTAACTGAGAAGTCTGAAGGCACCTATAATTAATGATAGAGAGGCATAAAAGACTCTTCTTATACAAGTTGCTTCTCATGGTATATAGGATAAGGTAAATTTGGAACCATACTCTTTGTCCTTATTTGCACTTGATACTCCTGAAAAAATGAAGTGTCATCCTGTATCTGTGGTTGTTCTCCATACCTCTTGAGCATGGATAATACTTTTTGATCTTGTCTCTCCATCTCTCAAAACTACTCATGTTATATTCTATTCCTATTAAATCATATACTTTCTAGTTAACAGATATACACATTTAGGACCTGTTAATAATGTCTTTCTACTTCCTAAGCAAAACAATGCTCTAACCATGTTAAAATGCATAGGTGCCCAAGAAAATATTTTTCCTTAGAAATTCCTGTTTTCCGCATGCTTGTATATTTCTATAGTTCAGAATTTCATTATTTTGAATATCCCTCCTACCTGGTCATACTGAAACCCTTCTGTATCTCTTATTCTGGGTAATTCTTATGTATATTCTTCCATTAGTCCTTAAGTGAATATTCAATGCAATGGGAACTTCTTTTGGATCTTTTAATATGTTATGTATATAATAAGTACAATACCTGGACTCTTTATCGCTTCATGACTAATGCTCATGTATGTAATAGAAATTATTGTTTTATTTAACAACCAGTTACATGTAAGTCATCATTGATATTGGTTTACAATTTATTTCCACACATCGTTGGCCTCTCAATATAATTATAATTTTGAATCTTTATGGGAATCTGACAGATCAAAGAAGAAAGATTTCATGATACGGCAAAGAAAAAGGCAGGATACCAGTTACCTTTAAATTATACTGTGTTGCTGTTTGCTCTCATTGCCTCAGTAATACAGCCTGCCTTACCTCTTGAAAATAATTTCTATTTACTCTATGCTCCAGATAAATTATATTCCTTGTTCTCTATGCATAAAGTGAGTTTTCTTCCCTTTTCTATTTCATCTATGAGAGATCCCTTCACTTTGGTCTATTTAATGAATTTCTAGGGACTCTTTAAAGCAAAATAAAAATTATTTACTCCTAGAAATATTTCATGATTAGTTCATCACTTAATATTTTAACTCTTCTTCCTCCTAGGGGACATGATTCAATAGAGTCGTAATCTCACTAACCTTGAGGCCTCTTCTCATACATGGAGTAACTATGTACACTTTTTAGGGTTCATTTATATACATAATTCTAGATATTCGCCTACTTGTGTTTTTGCATGACTAGTCAAAATCAAAATAGGAAATATTTACAGTTTTTCTTCACCTGTGTCATAATCTCTTGATTTATTGCTTTCTCTTTCTCTCCATCACCTCACCCTACCAGGTGCCCACTATGCTCAAGTTCTTTCTGCTTCCCCCCACCCACAGTGATAGCCTCAAATCTAAGGGATGTCATGTGGAAGATAGATTAGAAGAGCTGTACTACCTGTACTAGGCCAAAATTATCAATCATAAAAACAATTAGAAATCACTGAGAGGCAAATTTCAGGCCTATGTAAGAAAATATTTGCTAATGATTAGAGACATCCAGGTATCAAATTAGCTGCCAGGGATAAGAGAGATGTGTTATTTCTCAATATGGATAGGTAAACCAAACTTGAATGTGGTTAGTATGGTAGGAGATTTTTCTTGAATTTGTAAAAGTTGTACTAGGTGACCTTTGAATTCTCTTCCAAGTCTTATTTTTTGATTTCATGAATGTCTACTCACTTCCTTTCATCTTCCAAATGTGTTTTCTTGTGCTGAGGAAATCATTCACTACACTGTTTACAAACAGAAACAGATGAAGTTATTCTGTCAAGAAGCAAAAATAAGAGGGCTAGTGCAGATGGCCAGAGTGTTGTAGAAAGAGCCTTTCAGTTGGAAGTTCTGGATTCAAACTGCAGCCCTTACACCACATAGGTATAGAATGATTAACAAGTCACTTAAGCTCTTTACTCCTCAGTTTCCTTGCCTGATGAATGATTATACTAATACCTGTAGTATTTACTTCAAAGAGCTGTCTCAAGGAGTCCTGTAGGTCCCAAATGTAAGTTGGTACTATTAATATCATAACAGACATTTAAAGCATTCCTTCTTGAAGCTGTTCAAACCACAATAATAACAAATTACACGTGTGCCTCATAATGAAATTCTAAACTTCATACCCTCATATTCTGGATGCTCTACAATATGTACAATCTATGTTTCAGTCTCATTTTCTTCTCTACCACCATCCATTTGAGAAATAGTATGGAGTGTTGTTCAAAGAGTTTGTCTTGGTACCGAGAAGATCTGCTCATTTCTGACACCCACTGACTGTGTGAACCTGAACAAGTTATTTATCCTCTTATTTTTTCCAAAACCCTTCACTGAAAGCATAAATTACAGAGAAAGTGCTGATCTGTATTGGGAGAAGGAATTTCCTCATTAGGAATTTCTATATTTAAATAAAATCATAAATCCTTTTTCTTATTCCTATACTTCTTCCACTTCTGTAGGGTTTTTGTAATTGCTGATCTCCTAACATTTTCTTCTCCTTTCTTATTTCTGTTAACATGTTTCCAGAAGAATGTTCCATAAGTATCCTTTTGAGTTACCTTATCACATACCAGATAGTACAACCTCCCAAGATGTAGCCCTTAGCAGTCAGGCCACCATTTTGCTAAAACCATGTCCTATACCTAACCCTGTGATATCACTCACAAAAAGAAATTCTGCTCCTATTACAATACTACTGATCTTTTTATATATATATATGTATATATTTTTTAAACCCTTGTACTTTGGTGCATTGTCTCATAGGTGGAAGAGTGGTAAGGGTGGGCAATAGGGGTCAAGTGACTTGCCCAGGGTCACACAGCTGGGAAGTGGCTGAGGCCGGATTTGAACCTAGGACCTCCTGTCTCTAGGCCTGACTCTCACTCCACTGAGCTACCCAGCTGCCCCAATACTACTGATCTTTTAAAAATTTAGCTCTATTGCTGGTGGAGTTGTGAATTGATCCAACCATTCTGGATGATGAATTGATCCAAACATTCTGAATGGAAACTATGCCCAAAGGGCACTAAAAGACTATCTGCCTTTTGATCCCAGCCATAGCACTGCTGGGTTTATACCCTAAAGAGCTCATAGGGAAAAAGATATGTACAAAAACATTTATAGCTGCACTCTTTGTTGTGACAAAAAAACTGGAAAACGAGAGTATGGTCTTCAATTGGGGAATGGCTGAACAAATTGTGATATCTGCTGGTGATGGATTCCTATTGTGCTATAAGTAATAATGAACTGGAGGAATTTCATGTGAACTGCAATAATCTCCAGGAATTGATGCAGAGTGAAAGGAGCAGAACCAGGAGAACATTGTACACAGAGACTATTACACTGTGGCACAATCAAATATAAAATGGACTGCTCTACTGTCAGCAATGCAATGATCCAGGACAATTCTGAAGTAATTATGAAAAAGAATGCTATTCACATTCAGAGGAAGAACAGTGGATGTAGAAACACAGGAGAAAAACAACTGCTTGAACACATGGGTTGATGAGGATATGATTTGGGATGTAGACTCTAAATGACCACTCCAGTGCAACTATCAATAATATGGAAATAGGTCTTGATCAATGACACATGTAAAACCCAGTGGAAATACATGTCAGCTACGGGGGGGGGGGGGGGGGGAGGGAGAGAAAGAACATGAATCATGGAATCATGGAAAATTTTTCTATTAAAAAACTTTAAAAAATAAAATTTGGCTCTAACTTCCCCTCTTCCTTGAAATTTTCTCTGCCTCACTTTCTTTTTGGATATCTAATACATCTTTGTATCACTCCTATTAATTTTTCATATGTTGTTGTATTAGTAGACCATCTTCATGGCTAGGTATGAATAAAAGTTTCATTTCTCTGTTGTCAAAATGTTTTTGAGTTCCACTAAATTGAGCTAGACCAATCCTTGGCTGACAAAAATATAGTCTAAATGATTCAAATCCATATTTTAAAGTATTATTGCTTGTACTAGAGCTTGAGATCCACAGACAAGGTTTTTGAGGTCTCACATTCACCTCCATTAGACTGTAAGTCATCAGAATATCCTAATGGGGCCATTTCATATACTAAGCAAATTAATATATTGAATTGAAAAAGAGGCTAACTATGACTTTTTCTCTTCAGGATTTATACCTTTCTTTCTTTTGTTTTACTTTTTCAAATGTGGCTCAGTTATTTTTATTTCATTTTAATAGTCATGGGGCAAGTATTTCTCATTTCTGTTTTTGGTCCTTTGATTGGAATTCTTTATTTTCAGAATAATTAAAAATCAGAAGTACTCTTTTTCTGGTTTGATGCTACCACATATAATCTCTAGAGAATGTTTCAGAAGCAAAGCAGGACCTATTAGGTGAGAAATTTCAGGGGGTATCTTCCACCAGAATGAAAGTACCAACTTCTCATTTTCATTAAATGGCTCATCTGCTGCTTGCAAATGTGATCATTTTCCTGTCTGCCCACACAGCTTTTATGTCTACTCAAGATTTCTGCTCTGAGAGGCTATTCTTTTACTGGCACAATATTTCTCAGAGCAAATTGAATTAATGATTGAATGAGTGAAAAGGAAAATTGTGACTAAGCTAAAATTAGAAGACTTTTTGCTTTTGACTTTCAATGTAGGCTTCTCAAAACAGGAAATGTCAGCATTCTTTTCAATGAATGTTTACAGAGTAACTTCCTTGGGTTTAGGCAAAATGAGGTATAATTTAAAGGGTTACAAAAAGACTTCTGATTTTAGAAATCTTTTTTCCTCCAAGCCCTCTTACTATGAAAGTTCATTGTTAGAATACTTATCCTTTGGATAATGCATTAGAATCTTAAGATTTCCTTTTAAAAATACAATTTTCCCTAAGAAGGGCTAACATGACCTATTATAATTTTGGTAGAAACAGGTTGCTTTCATATTGCATTCCTCTCTGACTAAAATTTTGATTGCTGAGGAAAAAAAGACTTGATTTAAAAGATGGGGCATTCCCTGAGGAGGGGAAGTCATGATGGTGCAAAATAGAACAAGATACTTCTGGGGCACTGTGTGCTTAGGAGAGGGTGACAAGAAGATGACGGAGGAGAAGGAATTATAAAAAGGACAGAGGGAACTCATTATTTCCAAGGATTTTACTTATCTTGAATTCATCTCTATACATAAATAAATGTAACCATACAAGTGGATTCTAACCCACTTTTATTCATCAACAAAATGTTTGCTATGTGAAACTGAATGTAAGTACTCCAGCTCTTGCCTTTATCAGAAGAGTGGAGACAATCAGTGATGATAACTAGGTTACACTTATGGTGTTGGTTGAGTCTTTTTTGATTTTAGGAGTGGAGAAGAGAGGATGAAGGACATTGTAACCAATAAATTCCCTAATGGGGAGGGGATCAGAATTCAGTGAAAACAAATTAATATCAAGATATAGACAGCTAGACCATGGAGCAAAAAAAGAACAGAAGGAGGAAGTATTATTTCTTCCATTTCTTTATCTTTATTTTCTAAATTTTTAATTTTTTAAAAATTTTATTTAATTAATTGATTTAGAATATTTTCCCATAGTTACATGATTTGTTTTTTCCCTCCCTTCCTCCCACCCCCTCCCATAGACAATGAGCAATTCCACTTGATTTTATGTGTGTCATTGATCAAGACCTATTTCTATATTATTAATATTTGCACTAGAGTTATTATTTACAGTCTACATCCCCAATCATATCCCCATCAACCCATGTGATCAAGCAGTTGTTTTCCTTCTCTGTTTCTACTCTCACAGTTCTTTCTCTACATGTGGAAAGAGTTCTTTCTCAAAAGTCCCTCAGAATTGTCCTGGATCATTGCATTGCTGCCAGTAGAGCAGTCCATTATATTTGATTGTGCCACAGTCTCTGTGTACAATGTCCTCCTGGTTCTGCTCATTTCACTCTGCATCAATTACTGGAGATTATTGCAGTTCACATGGAATTCCTCCAGTTTGTTATTCCTTATAGCACAATAATATTCCATCACCAACAGATACCACAATTTGTTTAGCCATTCTGTAAGGGATAAAAAGACATTTTGGTTAGGTGGATATTAAAAGGTTTGGCCTCCAGGGAATTTGAATAATTATCAATCTCTGTTAGGGTTCAAAATGGGTGGCCTCCAGAGGAACACACAAGACAATGCAATCAAAGCAGGAGAAAGCTTTATTGCCAGTATGCACTGGGGAAACTCAGCAAAGAGAGTCCCAAGGGGTGCATTCAGAAGAGGGAATATATATGTTTCTAGGATATAAATGCCTTTGTTTTAGGGTTAGCTAATAGCTAGACAGAGGGAGTAAGGATTCTTCCAGGTGCCATAGGATATGATTCTTAATCTTCAAGGCTGTTTCATCTAGGAGTTATGGCCCTGGGGCTTTCAGCCAGGAGTTGTCCCTGGGACTGTGAGTTAGAGAGATAACTACCCTGCTTGAGCCAGGCATGATGTTATCCAAAAACCCCCTGCTTAATTGCCAAGTTTAGCTTTTTGGCTAATATTCTTATAAGCTATAATATTTCTATAAGCCTTTTTTGGCTATAACATCCCCAATTAAAGAATAACTTCAAATCAAAATGACTTTAAAGAAAGTTTATTTACAAATAAGATGAGGAAGATAAAATAAAGAAAATGAGATAGAGAGAGAGAAAGAGAGAGAAAGAGAGAGAGAGAGAGAATAAGATAAGTAATCTAACACAATAAGTAATTTTCTCTGGCCCCCTTGTTCAACTCAGGCAGATATAATTAGTCCTCAGTAAAAGGGTCTCAGCCTTGAGCCCAAAGCCAGAGGGCCCCAGAGGGCAAGAGATGAATGAAGCAGGAGCTTCAGTCACAGAATCTCTTTTTAAAGAGCAGTTCCTTTAGAGAAGTCCAGGAAGATTTAGTCTTTACACTCACCACGTGTAATTCTAAGGGGAAAGATTTAAAAACAGTCTCATCAAGGTCTCTGGGTCCCAGGTCCAGTGCTCCTCTAGGTCTAAATCATGAACAAGAAGAGTTCCTTCAGGTCCAAGACATGAATGAGAAGAGCCAAAAGGGTGAGCTCCAGAAGTTCTCTTAATTTATCCAGGCCATTTCTTTCATCAATTCCTGTGCCTTCTTCTTAGTTTACATGTCCAATCACAACAGACACTTTTCTTAGGACTGCCTAGGGAGCAGTTAGTCAATTCTGATTCATCACTCACTCTAGCACAGGTGGGTCACACACCTCCCAACTTGTGAATTAAGTGGAGTTGTTTACACTTTTGGTGATTAAATTTAAGAATGGGCAAGGTAGATTTAATCTCATTATCACAATTACTCAATTGAAGGTCATTCCCTCATTTTCCAATTTTTTGAGGAGGCATTATTTTAAAAGGAGGTAGAGCCAAAAAGCCAAAAAGCATTGAAAAATAGGGCAGGAAAGAAGTAAGGATGCAATAGAGAAGTCCAGGCTATAACAGCTGATTATAATGTGAATCATAGGAACATAGAATTCAGAGTTGAATGAGACTTTGAAGATAATCTCATACAAATCCCATGTTTTATGCATATCAAGAGTGATGACCATATAAGTAAAGTTCTAGGTTAAATACTGAATTATTAACATAGCTTAGATATAACTAAGTCTTATGATTCCAAATTCAGTGCTCTTTTTTATAGAACAATGTGTCAACCTCAAGGAAGAATTCTTTTGATTTACTACAATTTGTTTTACTTGCTCAGTCAAAAACTTGATCTTTTAGCTATTTATTTTGTTTGTTTTATTTTATGTTTTTTGTTTCAGATTACACTTACATACAATTTTAATAATTATTTTCTGACGTTTTGTGATAATATTTTCTCCTCTCTTCCACTGAACCACCTCCCTGAGATAAGAGGCAATATAAGTGATATATGTGCTATCATAAAATTCATATGTTCATGTTTTTATGTTGTGAAATAAAACGTATTTCTTACACTAGAAAAAAATTAATGAAGGACATAAAGTGAAGAATGGTATACTTCCTATACATTCAGACTCCTTGAGATCCTTTGATGGCAGTGGATAGCCTTTTTCATTTATAAGTCTCTTAGTATTTTCTCAAATGCTTATATGGATGAAAATAGTTGTCGTTCACAGTTAATTATCATAAATTATTATTGTTAATATGTATATTGTTCTCTTGATTCTACTCACTTCATTTTGACTTCATATAAGTATTTTCAGGATTTTTGTGATAATTATATTATCAATTTATTGTGGAATATCGGTATTCCATTAAAATTACATACCACAATCTTTAACTATTTCTAAAATTCCTTCAGTTGCAGAACTCCCACCATTCCTTCTATCATTGTTTTCTCTGGTAGGCATTGAATCTGAAATGTATCAGATAAAATCTATTCTGTTACAGTCCTTCTCCCAATATCCCTATATCTTTATCCTGCCACAAGAATAAGTAATTCAGATACTTTTTTCAGTGTGTAAAAAAAAATCAAGGCTATTACTGAAAGTTGTACTGGATTCCTATGATACACTAGCACAATTGTGTGAGCCAAAATAAATTACCTTATCACTTCTGTGACAATAGGAATTAATGTGTTGAAATACAAATCACTCTGCCTTCTAGCTTCATGGTCCTATGAAACGAAGTTAAAAACATATCTCCAAATTATTTTATAAAACAGGATATGCTTCCATAATATACATAGGCAAGAATGGACCATGGTCCATATCACCTGAGGAAATAACTACATTAAAGAAATGTCATGTCATAGTTTTTTCAAAATATTGAAGTAAAAATATCTGTAATAGACTGAACCTGATTTCTATTCCTTCATTCTAATAAAGATTCTTTACATGATCAGTGGTAAGTAATTCACCTCTAAAAAGCCCAAATTGTACCCCATTCCTCAAAAATAAAACCTATTGATGTTTCTCTTCATTGTACTTCTTGACATATTTTAGATGCTATTTTCGTGTTTCTGCCTTTATTTATCATTTGATATACATGACGCGCACTATCTAGGCACATGTGTGTGTGTGTGTACCTCTATGGTGTTTGACTACTAAACAAGATTGTTTAGAGCACATGGCTGATGAATCCAAGATCACAGATTTGATTCCCACATGGGACAGTACATCCTACTCTCTTATATAGAAACAGGCTACACTCAGAATGCCAATCATTCATCTCAGAAATGGTAATCATGGGGGCAGTTGGGTTGCTCAGTGAATTTAGAGTCAGGCCTAGAGACAGGAGGTCCTAGGTTCAAGGCTGGTCTCAGACACTTCCCAGGAGTGTGACCCTGGGCAAGTCACTTGACCCCCACTGCCTAGCCCTTAACTCTCTTCTGCCTTAGAGTCAAAACACAGTATTGACTCCAAGAAAGAAGGTAAGGGTTTCATTAAAAAAAAAAAAAAAAGAAATTGTAATCATGTGAGACAGTGAACAGATTTTCCATTAATCTATCACAATTATAAACAAGATAAACAAAAATATATGCCCTAGTGACTATCAGTCATGCCATCTTTGTATATATAGAGAAAAGCAGCTCTAAGTTTGAGGGGATAGGAATCTTAATTTTGACTCTGTTGTTATATCATGTCTGGCTATCTCTGCCGCTGTCTCCAACTCTTTCTCTCTCTCCCATACCTATTTCTCCTATCTATATACCTACATATATAAGGTCTAGTTAAATCACAATAAATTATAAAACAAGTTCTAAAGAATAACTTTTGAAAAATTCATAATGAGTTGCTCCAACATATATGATCAATTATTTTATAATAATGAATATATTTCACCATTTTTATTATTCTCTTATGGTTACATATTATTATATATTCTTTTCCCCCTCCTTACTTTCATTCAATTATCAAAGCACCTGAGGAGAACTACAAGTCTCACCCTCTGCCCCGAAATTATTTCTGGGCTTGAATGTGTCATTTTATTGCATTGGTTTTCATTTTCCTCATCTATAACTTCACAATATTTGAACTAAATGAATTCAGATAATTTTCTTGTTCTAATGTCCTGTGCCTCTAAGCCTCTTGAAATGGATATAAAATATAAAAATTTCAATACAATATTGCAGAGTTTTAGGAAAGCATTTTGGGATATAAATCCTAGATCTTATATTTGAAATGTAAGTTTTTGGTTCTTTATAGATCTATAACACATTGATAATTGATTACTAGTTCATGTTAGAAATAATAGCTTTGATACTGGCAATGATAATGATAATGGTGGTTATTATTGCCGCCATGTAATGAAACAATATATGTGTATACATTTATATGTTTATATGTCCACATAGATAAATACATATACATGCATACACATGTATACATATATACTTAACAGAGTACTCTTACACATGGAATTAAGAAAATTTCTCTTGTCCTACTATATACACATCAAAAACAATTGACCCTTTTACAATGCATGTCTTTGTTTACAATATTACTCACTTACAATATTGGAATATACCACACTCATGATGCCTGTTCAAATCACACCTATCCTTCAAAGCCTAAATCAAATTCTCCTTTCTTAACTATTATCTTCCCAGTAGGAAATGAGTTTCCCTTCCTCAGACCTCATAAGCCACATGATAGGGTCATAGAATCATACACCCTCACCACCTCCATAAACACACACACACACACACATCACCTATATAAACCTACATATATTGTGTACGCACATACATATACATGTTATTGCTGTGTGTTTGAATTAAATAAGAATCTTAGGGTTTTTTTTGAAACACAATTTCTCACATACAGGATCATAAAATTCAAGAAATACTTTCCCTTTCTTTTTGACAGAAAAAAAAACAACAGCAAGCAGTAGTCAATGCAACAAAGTTCTGACTTAATACAAACAACACAGTTACTTCATATTAATAAGGACATATTCATCAATGTGCACATAAGGAAAATACATTATTTCAAGAGTAGTTTTAATTAAAAGTGTTCATTTTTTGCTTCATGGTCATTTTAAAAATAGAAAAGCAATAGTATTTTTCAGAGTATAAAACCTTACAACATTATTCTTCAAGGTAATTGAAAAAATAATCACTTTTCTATCCAGGCTCATTTTTGAAGAAGGCCTTTAAAATACTGAAAAATATTTTAAAAAAACAAGTAAAAAGGAAATCGTTCCCTAATGTCAAACAATAAATAAGTATTTAGCACCTACTATGTGTTACACACACACACACACACACACACACACACACACACACAAACACAGTGTGGGTACAACAGCACAAGTAAAACAGTTCTGATCTTAAGGTGTTTACAATCAATCATGCCATGTACAAACTATATAATCTGACATTCATGGCTAGCGATAGTTGTATACCTCCTTACTTTTTTGGGTATATCTTATATCAATAATCTCTAAATATAATATTCTTGAGTGATAACACAAAAATAACTTACTCTTACACATACAGCTCTTTCCTACATTCCTGACTTTGTTCACATATATAATGCTCTTCCATTCATGATTGAAATCATACCTGCCCTTCAGAGCCCTAGTCAAATTCTCCCCCTTCAATGACCCCTGTCCTTTTAAAAGGGAATTAGTTTTCTTTCTTTCTTTCAATCTCATAATCCATCTGAAAGGTCCCCAGAATCATAACTACTAAGTGGAAATGGATTTTAGACACAATTGAGTCCAAAAGTCTTATTCTACACATGATGAAATTCAGACCTCTGAAGTTTAAGGGATTTCCTCAAGGTCACATTGGTATTATAAGATTTATAGGACACCAAATTAATATTATAGCTTCTATATGAAGATCCAGGAATCTTTTTACTACATTTATGCATCTCTCATGAACTTATTCTATTTCTACTCTAATTTTTGTGAGTATTAAATATGTGAAACTATAAGACTTTGAATTTTTTTGGTAGTTTGATAGGTATGGCACTAAATAGGTAAATTAATTTGGATAGAATGGTCATTTTTATTATGTTAGCTCATCCTACCCATGAGCAATCAATGTTTTTCCAATTGTTTAGATCTAGTTTTAATTGTTTGGAAAGTGTTTTGTAGTTGTGCTCGCATAATTCCTGTGTTTTGGTTTTTTTTGGTAGATAGATTCATAAGTATTTTATATTGTCTAGGGTGCTTTTAAATGGTATTTCTCTTTCTAACTCTAATTGCTGTGATGTGTTGGAAATATATATAGAAATGCTGATGATTTATGTGCATTTATTTTGTATCCTGCAACTTTGGTAAAGTTGTTGATTATTTCTACTAGCTTTTTAGCTGATTCTCTAGGATTTTCAAAGGAGACCATCATATCATCTGCAAAGAGTGATAGCTTAGTCTTCTCATTTCCTATTTTACTACCTTCAACTTCTTTTTCTTCTCTAATTGCTACTGCTAGTGTTTCTAGTACAATGCTAAATAATAGAGATGATAATGGGCATCCTTGTTTCACGCCTGATCTTATTGGGAATGCTTCTAATTTGTCCCCATTGCATATGATACTTGTTGATGGTTTTAGTTATATACTGTTTATTATTTTTAGGAAAGGTCCTTCAATTCCTATACTTTCTAGTGTTTTCAATAGGAATGGATGTTATATTTTGTCAAAGGCTTTTTCAGCATTTAGTGAGATAATCATGTGGTTTTTATTGGTTTGCTTGTTGACAAGGTCAATTATGTGGATGGTTTTCCTTATGTTGAGCCATCCCCACCTGATCATAGGGAATAACCCTTGTGATCACTTGGTGGAGTCTTTTTGCTAGTATTCTGTTTAAGATTTTTGCAGCTATATTCATTAAGGAAATTGGTCTTTAGTTTTCATTTTCTGTTTTTGCTCTACCTGGCTTTTGGATCAGTACCATATCTGTATCATAAAAGGAATTTGGCAGAACTCCTTCTTTGCTTATTATGTCAACTAGTTTGTATAGTATAGGAATTAGTTGTTCTTGGAAGGTTTGTTAGTATTCACTTGTGAATCCATCTGGTCCTGGGGATTTTTTCTTAGGGAGTTCTTTGATGACTTGTTCAATTTCTTTTTCTGATATGGGATTATTTAATTATTCTATTTCTTCTACTGCTAATCAAGGCAACTTATATTTTTGTAAATATTCATCCATATCACCTAAGTTGCTATGTTTATTGTGATATAATTGGGCAAAATAGTTTTTAATGATTGCCTTGATTTCCTCTTTATTAGAGGTGAGGTCTCCCTTTTCATCTTTGATACTGATAATTTAGTTATCTTCTTTCCCTTTTTAAATTAGATTGACCAGTACTTTGTCAATTTTATTTTTTTCCAAGTACCAGCTTCTAGTCTTATTTATTAATTCAAAATTCCTTTTACTTTCAATTTCATTGATTTCTCCTTTAATTTTTATGATCTCTAATTTGGTCTTTAACTGGTGATTTTTAATTTGTTCCCATTCTAATTTTTTTATTTGCATGCCCAGTTCATTGATCTTTGCCCTCTCTAATTTGTTATTACATGACTCCAGGATATAAATTTCCCCCTGAGTACTGCCTTACCTGCATGCCACAGAGTTTGGTAGGATGTCTCATCATTGTCATTCTCTTCAATTAAATTATTGATTGTTTCTATGATTTGTTCTTTAACTAACTGATTTTTGAGAATTATATCATTTAATTTCCAATTAGGTTTTGGTTTGCCTATCCATGTCCTCTTACTAGTTATTATTTTATTGCATTGTGATCTGAAAATTGTACAATTATTATTTCTGTTCTTTTGCATTTGTTTGCATTTGTTTTTGCATTTGTTTCTATGCCCTATTACATGGTCAATCTTTGTGAATGTACCATGTGCAGCGGAAAAGAAGGTGTATTCCTTTTTGTCCCTATTTATTTTTCTCCACATATCTATTAAATCTAATTTTTCCAGGATTTCATTCACCTCTCTTATCTCTTTCTCATTTTTTCTTTGGTTTAATTTATCTAGATCTGAAAGAGGAATATTTCATTCTCCCACTAGTATAGTTTTACTATAGATTTCCTTCTTCAGCTCTGACAGTTTCTCCTTTAGGAATTTGGATGCTATAGTGTTTGGTGCATACATATTGAGTACTGTTATTTCCTCATTGTCTATACTGCCTTTTATCAGGATGTAATTACCTTCCCTGCCTCTTTTAATCACATCTGTTTTTACTTTGGCTTTGTCAGAAATCATGATCATCACTCCTGCCTTCTTTTTCTCAGTTGAAGCCCAATAGATTTTGCTCCAGCCTTTTATTTTTACGCTATGTATGTCTACCTGCCTCATGTGTGTTTCATGTAGACAACATATGGTAGGATTTTGGTTTCTAATCCAGGCTGCTGTTTCATTCCGTTTTATGGGCGAATTCATACCATTCATATTCAGAGTTATAATTATCAGTTGTGTATTCCCCAACATTTTGCTATCTTCTCGTAATTCTACCCCTTCTTCTTATCCTATTTCCTTTTAAACCAGTGGTTTGTTTAAAACCAGTCCCCCTTGTCCCTCCCTTGGTTTACTTTCCTTTCTACTCCCTCCCTTATTATTCCCCTCTTTTTACTTTTAAGGCCTAATATATTTCCTCCCCCCTTTCCTCCCCTCCCTTTTTTGATCTCACCACTCCCATCCTCCCCTTGGTTTATCCCTCTTGACTTTCTCAGTAAGGATAGATAGAATTCTATATCCCAATGGATATAGCTACTTTTCCCTCTTAGGGTTAATTCTGCTGAGAATAAGTTTTAAATATTACCTATTAATGCCCTCTTCCTCTCCTTCTTATAATAGTATTCATCCCCTCCTCTTCCCATGCTCAATTTGTGTGATATAGAATATCCTATTTTTCTTATTCATTCAAGTTTCTCTTGTTGCTATCTACTATTCACCTCCTTATTCCCCCCTGTATCATTTAGACCATTTAATACTCCATCCTCTCCCTATGAATAATTCTTCTAATTACTATAATAGTGAATACAGTTTTTGAGTATTACAAATAACATTTCTCCATATAGGAATACAAATAATTTGATTTTATTTGAAGCCCTTAAAGAGGCAAATTTAAAAATAAGATTTTTTTTCTTTCCCCTATGTTTCTTTCTTTTTTTAAAACATTTATTAATATTCATTTTTAAAATGGTTACATACTTTGTGCCCCTACTTTCCCCTTCACCCTGTTCACTCCCCCTAACCATAGCCTATGCACATTTCCACTGGTTGTAACTTGTGTCCTTGTTGAGGGCCTATTTCCAATATGTTGTTAGTTGAATTGGTGTGGTCGTTTCGAGTCTACATCACCAATCATGTCCGCCTCAACCCATGTGTTCAAGCAGTTGTTTATCTTCTATGTTTCCTCTCCTGCAGGTCTTCCTCTGAATGTGGGTAGCATCTTTAACATAAATCACTCAGAGCTGTCTTGTGTCATTGCATTGCTGCTGGTACAGAAGTCCATTGCATTCGATTTTTTTTAATTTTTTAATTTTAAACCCTTAACTTCTGTGTATTGACTTATAGGTGGAAGAGTGGTAAGGGTAGGTAGGCAATTGGGGTCAAGTGACTTGCCCAGGGACGCACAGCTGGGAAGTGTCTGAGCCGGGATTTGAACCTAGGACGTCCCGTCTCTAGGCCTGGCTCTCAATCCACTGAGCTACCCAGCTGCCACCGTTTGCATTCGATTTTACCACAGTATATCAGTCCCTGTGTACAATGTTCTTCTGGCTCTGCTCTTTTCACTGTGCATCAGTTCCTGGAGGTCCTTCCAGTTCACCTGGAACTCCTCCAGTTTATTATTCCTTTGAGCACAATAGTATTCCATCACCAGCATATACCACAATGTGTTCAGCCATTCCCCAATTGAAGGACATACCCTCCTTTTCCATTTGTTTGCCACCACAAAAAGTGTAGCTATAAATATTTTCATAGAAGTCTGTTTATCTATGATCTCTTTGGAGTACAAACCCAACAATCGTATGGCTGGATCAAAGGGAAGGCATTCTTTTATAGCCCTTTGACCATAGTTCCAAATTGCCAGCCAGAATGGTTGTATTTCACAACTCCACCAACAATGCATTAATGTCCCCAATTTTGCCACATCCCCTCCAGCATTCATTACTCTCCCTTTCTTTCATTTTAGCCAATCTTTTAGGTGAGAGGTGATACCTCAGAGTTGTTTTGATTTGCATTTCTATAATTATTAGAGATTTAGAACAATTTCTCATGTGCTTAATGATACTTTGGTTTCTTTACCTGAAAATTGCCTATTCATGTCTCTTGCCCATTTTTCAATTGGGAAATGGCTTGATTTTTTATACAATTGATTTAACTCCTTGTATATTTGAGTAATTAGACCCCTGTCAGAGATTTTTGTTATAAAGATTTTTTCCCAATTTGTTGTTTCCCTTCTGATTTTTACTACATTGTTTTGGTTTGTACAAACCCTTTTTAGCTTAATATAATCAAAACCATTTAATTTACATTTTGTAATTTTCCCTAACTCTTGCTTGGTTTTAAAATATTTCCTTTCCCAGAGATCTGACAGGTATACTATTCTGTGCTCACTTAACTTATTTATTGTCTAGGGTGATTTTAAATAGTGTTTCTCTTTCTACCTCTTGATGCTCTAATGTGTTGGAATGATATAGAAATGCTGATGATTTATGTGCATTTAGTTTGTATCCTGCAACTTTGCTAAAGTTGTTGATTATTTCTACCAGCTTCTTAGTTGATTCTCTAGGATTTTTTAAGTATACCATCATATCATCTGAAAAGAGTGATAGCTTAGTCTCCTCATTGCCTGTTTTGATACCTTCAATTACTTTTTCTTCTCTAATTGCTATTGCTAGTGTTCCTAGTACTATGTTAAATAATAGAGGTGATAATGGCCATCCTTGTTTCATTTCTGATCTTATTGGGAAGGCTTCTAATTTATCCCCATTGCATATACTGCTTGTTGGTGGTTTTAGGTATATACTGTTTATTATTTTTAGGAAGGGTCCCTCTATTCCTATACTTTTCAATGTTTTCAATAGGAATGGATGCTGTATTTTGTCAAAGGCTTTTTCAGCATCTATTGAGATAATCATGTGATTTTTGTTTGTTAGGCTGTTGATATGGTCAATTATGTGGATTATTTTCCTAATGTTGAACTATCCTTGCATTCCTGGTATAAATCCCACCTGATCGTGGTGGATGATCTTCTTAATTACTTGCTGGAGTCCCTTTGCTAGTATTCTATTTAAGATTTTTGCATCTATGTTCATTAGGGAGATTGGTCTACAGTTTTCTTTCTATCTTTTTGGTCTACCTGGCTTTGGGATCAGTACCATATTCGTGTCATGAAAGGAATTTGGTAGGACTCATTCTTTGCTTATCACATCAAATAATTTATATAGTATTGGGATTAGTTGCTCTTTGAATGTCTGATAGAATTCACTTGTGAATCCATCATGTCCTGGTGATTTTTTCTGAGGGACTTCTTTGATGGCTTTTTCAATTTCTATTTTTGATATGGGAGTATTTAGGTATTCTATTTCTTCTGCTTTTAATCTAGGCAATTTATATTTTTGTAAATATTCATCCATATCTCCTAAATTGTTATATTTGTTGCCATATAATTGGGCGAAAAAAGTCTGTGCGTGCCCCCCCTCAACTTGGGGTCCCACATCTTGCAGCTCTCAGATACAAGCCCTGGGGCTGCTAGTGTTTTGCTGGTTGCCCCAATCCTGCTTCCACTCCTGTGCATTGGCTTTGGCACTGTGAGTGGTGTGTGGGGGGGTAGAGGGTCTTCTTCCTCTTGTGTTTTAGTGAGAGCTGTTTCACCCCTTTATAGTGTGGAAATGCCCAGATTCTGTGTACCTTCAATGCTGCGCCCTTTTGTGGGGTTCCTTTGTTCCTCTGGATTCGTTTTTCTGTCCCCTTGAGGAGTCCTGTATGCTTTGGTTAGGAGAGATCGAGCCTCCCCTATGTTTCTTATTTAACTTTTCATGTTTCTCTTGATTTTTATGATTGGATATTGAACTTTCCATTTAGTCCTGGTCTTTTCTGTGCAAATACTTGGAAATCTTCTATCTTGTTGAATGACCATACTTACCCCTGGAAGTATATAGTCAGTTTTGATTGTGTAGGCTATCCTTGGTTGTAGACCCAGTTCTCTTGCCTTTCTGAGTATGATATTCCAAGCCTTAAGGTCTTTTAGTGTGAAGGCTGCCAAATCCTGTGTTATTTTGATTGGTCCTCCTGATATTTGAATTCTCTTTCTGGCTTCTTGTGAAATTTTTTTCTTTTACTTAAAAGCTCTTAAATTTGGCTATTATATCCCTGGGGGTGGTCTTTTCAGGGTTTATTGTAGAGGGTGATCTATGGATCCTTTGAATGTCTATTTCTCCCTCTTGTTAAAGAACATTAGGGCAGTTTCATTGGATAATTTCTTGTACTATGGAGTCCAAATTTCTATTAATTTCTACTTTTTCAGGGAAAATAATGATTCTCAAATTATCTCTTTTAGACCTGTTTTCTTGATCTGTCAATTTCCCAGTGAGATATTTCATATTTTCTTCTATTTGATTAGTCTTTTGACTTTGCCTTCTTTATTCCTGCTGTCTTGAGAGATCATTGGCTTCTACTTGCCCAATTCTGGTCTTTAGAGACTGGTTTTCTACTATAATCTTTCGATTTTCCTCTTCAATTTGGTCTATTCTATTTTTCATGGTTTCCTCCAATTGGCTTATCATTTCGTTTGATTTTGGGGCATCTTTCTCCAGCTGGGAGTTTCTATCTTTTAGCCTATTAATTTCCTTTTAAGCTATCACCCACTTCTTTCACCAAATCTCTTCCATCTTTCTCTTGACCTTAGATTTGAACTCTTTAAGATCTTGTGAATAATTTTCATTTTTGCGGGGAAAGTTTGGAAGTGATTACTTGTTTGTTTTCCTCTGCCTTTTGCTCTGTTTTCTGGATTTTTTCTGTGTAACAGTTGTCAAGTGTTAAAGATTTCTTCTTGATCTTTCTTTTTGGAGGTTCTTGTGCATGACTTGCCATTATTATTATTTCTTTCTCAGTCAGAAGTCTGGGTGAGGCAGACAGGCTCATTGCCTATTGAGCTGTGGAGAAGTTTTCACCTGAGTCACAGCCCTGAGCCCTCTCAGTTTTATCTTCATGCCCATGATTGGTCCGTGTTCTTTAGGCTCTCAAGTCTAGCTGTTCTCAGGGTAAAGCCTCCTGGTGGTCCCCTTGCTTGCTCCTCTGCTCGAGGCTCCATGAACAGTCTCAGGGTGCTGCTTCCACAGTCATTCACTCTCCACACTAGGTCCTCACCCAAGGTCTGGGCCTGTGCTCAAAGTCTGTGTTTAAAGTCCAAGTTCTTTAGCCTCTTAGGGTCTTAAGTCTTGCTGTTCTCAGGAGCAGGCCCTGGTGATTCCAGGTAGTTGCCAAGAACTTAATGAATGCCCCAAATGTGCTCTAACTCTTGTGCACTGGCTTTGGCACTATAGGTGGGGGGGGGGGTTGCTCAGTTTGCATTTTAGCAAGAGTTATTTCAACCCCTTATAGCATGGAAATGCCCCAATCCCATGTAGCTTCAATGCTGTGCCCCGTTGTGGGGTTCCTTTGTTTATCTGAATTTGGTTTTTATGTCCTCTTGAGGAGTCCTATCTGTGTGGGTTAGGAAAGGTTAAGCATGCTGCTTCCACTCTACCACCATCTTAACCCGGAATAAACATAGATTCTTAATAAATGCTTATTGAGACTTCCTCTACTTGGTAAAGAGGTAGAGGATGATCAGAACAGAACAGTTCAGATGCTGTTATATGCTTGTTTAGAGTATTAGTTTTGTTGAAATTGTTTTGCTTCTTTAAAAAGGAAATATTCAAGGTGGCAGGTATGAGAATATGACTAGGATATAACATATAACAAAATGCAACCAAAAAATTTTTATTTGAAAAAAGTAGAACAATTATCTCTTCAATAGAATTAACTGATTTCATTCATTATTCATTTAACACCTAGTATATGAACTGCACTGGGTCAGTTTTAGTAGGAACCTTTAGATCCTTTTGTGACCCCTAGTCATCTAATTTTTCACTGTCCTAAGCAATTACCTAAGCTTCTAAATTGTACAGAAGGTGCCAATTTGCATTGTAAATTGGAGATACCTCAATTAAAAGTTTCTTTTCTCTAAGAATTCACTTCCAGTTCCTATTCTTATGTTTGGAACCCTATGAAAGGAGCCAGCAATAGAAAGATAAAATCAAACCAATCTTAATCCTCAAGGAACTTGCTTTATATTAAACAAAACAAGCAAACTTATAGTTAGAAATAGACCTTATAAATCAAAGGAAAACATGACCTCACCTTGATATAATAAGTAAGTAGCCAGAGTTCCCAAAGAACCCTGAACTCACATAGGTTCTATTCTTGGAGGATTGACCCCAAACTAGTCAGTTTTTCTCATTGGCTCTTCCCTCACACCAGAGTAAAATTCTAGGAAAATATTTTTAAAGATTAGATAAGGCTTATATTCAGGTTTTTCTTCAATCTAGGTTACAGGGTCTCCTCCCACAAAGATACTCAATATATAATGTGAGCATAGGGCAAGGATAGTGTTCATTTGACCCACCCCAGAAAATGAATCAAATGAAAATGGCCCATAAAAATCATCATAGTCTTCTAGGAAGGAGAGAAACTTTATGTGTCTAATTGAGTGATGGGCAAACTATAGCCTGTGAGCCAGATACAGTCTGAAATGTTCTATTGGGCTGTGTGACATTATTTCTAATCTGTTGAATACAATGTGTAGGATACAATACAATGAAACTTTGAAAGAGTTGCCTTAGAAACAGACCGACAGATGACCATTTCCTTTCCTTTGACCCCTCTTTAAAAAGTTTGCCCATCACTGTCCTAGAATCTTTAAAGCTGAAGCTTTGTGAAATGTCTGATTGAATTCTGATATAAAGACTTTTTTTCTGAATAAATGTTTAATAGATCTGATTTTCTAAAGTGGACAATGTGCCATGGTCACAAAATATTTGCATTTTTTTTTGTATAAATGAGCAAGTATGTGCTATTTAACAATGAAATAGGATAGTACTTTCAAAAATAGACTCCAAGAAAAGAAGTCCTACTTTTTATTCAAGAAGAATAAAAATAAAATACATGACTCATTGCTTCCAACTTGGCCTCCCTTCCATATTTTAAACTTTTCTTTATTAGCCCCAAAAGAAGAGTTAAACAGCTGAATAAAGACAAATGTGTCTGTGTGTAAGCTTTCACTCAGGTATGACTGATTGATTACAGCCTGAGAGTGTGCAGCTGCTGTAAATATGTAAGGCCCAACTTTCACTGTTTCATCAATTTTTTTGCAAGACTCTCAAACTCTTATGAAGAGAGTCCTCTGAGTTTGTGGCCTCATTTACCATGAGTCTATGATGCAGAGAAACAAAAAGATCTGGCATTCTGCATCCAGAAAGTGCTTTAGAAGAATGGTCTAACTCCCAAGGAACCAAGAGCAATTGAAAGCAGCTACATTTAATTCCAGAATTATAATATATACCAGACACAGGAAAGGAATCTAGTCCCCATATCTTCGCAAATGAAGAATTGACAGAATAAACTTTGTAATACATGAATTGATCATATCATTCCTCTATTCAAAAATCTTCTATAGCTCCTGATTACATAGCAAGGAAGAACCATTAGGCATTTTCATTAAGTGAAGAAACACTAGGTAAGATTCTTCAAAGACTGTATTAAAAAGTCTAGTGTTGTTATAGCTGCTAATTTCCTCTTGGATCAGCATGAGTTCTAAGTGAAGAATACAGAGGGCAGACTTCTGGGGTGAAAAAGAGATCTATCTTCTCCACAAGCATCCTGAGTCTGAGCCTTCCTGATTCTGGCCCCTGGATAACTTCAGTGTGACCTTAGTTTCCTCATACATGCCTCAAGGGAGCTGAATAAGATTATCTTAAAGGTCCCTTCCATCTCAATTTGTATACCAACTTGGGTATCCTTTATCTTTTAAGGTAAACATGATTGGAGATGAAGACTTCAGAATGGAGCCCCTCCAAAGGATTCTTTCAATCACGTCATGTTAGCTATTAGAAAATTTCATGTACCTTTACCATAGGTATTACAAACCATTGACACAAGTGGTTGTTGCAACATCCCAATTTTGAATACAAGCGAGTCAAGTGATGATGTCTTCTATAAGTAGATAGTCATATCCAAAAAGAATATAAGTTTTTTAGTGGTGAGGAACTTTTGTTGTTGTTGTCTAGTCTTTGTATTTCTAGAGCCTACAGTAGTACAAAATTGGCCTTTAGGAAATGCTGCTTGAATCAAATATCATCCTGATGCCTCACAATTTGAGATTCAACTAATGGAAATAATAATGATGATGGGCTTTGATTATGAGCCTCTTAGGAGCAAAGGTGTGTTCTCTTTTCCTCATTAAATAGTCATCTAGTGGTAGTCATAGAAATGGGTACCTTTTCAGTATTTAAGACCCGGGCTATAAAGGAAAAACACATTAAATCCTTTTGCAAAATTAGAAAAGTTCTTGAATCATCAGAACCAAATTCATTAACATTTTCCTCTTCCCAGTGAGAAAAAGTATTTTATGTCTGAACAGAGAGAAGGTGATAGTTTTAGTGATAAACAGAAGCAACAAATGCATCTTCTCATTTTAGGAAGAATTATACTTAGAGTAGAGAAAACATTCAAAGATCAAATATTTTAAATGGCAAACCACAGGATATCCTAAGCACTAAATTACCATTTAAATAAGAGGTTTAAAAATAATACAGTAAACACATCAGATCATATAGAACTTTCTCAGAACCTCATATTCTTTCTCCATTAGTAGAAAGAAAGCTGATATTTCAAAGTATCTTAATGATAGGGTGCTCCATCACCAGGCCAAGGATGGACATTTTAAACTCTTTCTATTAATAGGAATAACTGTGTTTTTAAGATCTTTTTTATTTTTAATTTTCTTGCCTTAAACATTTTATACCACTACCCAAGGGAAATTGGGAGGGTTGTGAAAATACAAAAGATATCAAAGAGTTTGGCTGATCTTGGGAAAGCTAAGTGAACTGCCAATTGATTTTTACTTTGGGGGAAACTTGGTGGCACAGTGGATTAAGAGTTGGGACAATATCTACTGAATGCAAATCAAGCCTCAGACACTTTCTAGCTCTGTGAACCTAGAGAATTCACTTAACTCTGTTTGCCTGCTCCCTCATCTATAAAATGATTTGGAGAAGGAAATAGAAAGCCCTTCATTATTTAAAATGAGTGAACCCTTCATGTCCCTTTCTACCTTCTTGTGCTTTTTTTCTTCCTGTGTTTCTAATCTTAAGATGAACAAATCATAAAAGAACATTTTCTAGCCCTTTTTATTTTTTTAAACCCTTACCTTCCCTCTTAGAATCAACACTTTGTATTAGTTCCAAGGCAGAAGAATGGTAACGGCTAGGCAATGGGGGTTAAGTGACTTTCCCAGGATCACATAGCAGGGAAGTATCTAAGGCCAGATTTGAACCTAGGACTTCCCATCTCTAGGTCTGACTCAATCAACTGAGCTACCCAGCTGCCCCCTCTAGCCCATTTCCTATTTAGATTTTCTCATGACACTTGACAATGTTGAGATTCAGAGGGGACAAATTGCATTTCTTATATTAAAATGAAAATATTTTGTGCTTATTTGGTTTCTTATGAATGTCTATTTATGCTTATATTTTTATTCTTCACTCCTGTATATAAATTTTTTAGTTTCTTTTTCAATTCAGGTTGGTTTTTTTTCAATTTATTGGAAAATATATTTCATTGAATATCTATTTTCCCATAGATTTGCTAGAAAAGTTATTCTTGGTTGTAAGACTATGTCTTCACTGTTTAGAATATCATATTCCAAGCTTTCCGTCCCTTTAGAGTGGGAACTCTTAAATCGTTTGTGATTCTGATTACTCAGTAGTTGAATTTTTCTTTTTAACTGACTACAATATTTTTCTTTTACCTGGAAACTTTTGGACTATAACATTCTTGGGAGTTTAGTTTTAGTTTTAGTTTTTTTCAGTAAGGAAATCCCCAGGAATTTTTTATTTCCTGCCTTTGACATATGGTTCTAAGAGTTCTGGAAAATTTTTTTTATTGGCTTCCTGAAATATAATATCCAGTCTCTTTATTTTGATATGGGAATTTTATGTTTTTGTTTCTTACATCATCATTTAATTCATCCCTCCCCTATCCTTCACCTGAGAACCATCTCATATGAAAAATAGTGTTCTTAGAGAGGAAAAATAATTCAAAATAATTAATCAATTCATTGAAAAAAATTGAAAACATATGTGATGCATAACATCTATACACCTTCCATCTCCATGAATGGGGAAGATTGAGGTGTCTTCTCTTCAGTTAAGCTCCACTTAATCTTTAAAATTTAGTTCCATTTACTTCTGATTTTTTTTGTGCAATTGTTGTTTCTATTTATTTTTAGTCATTAATGTAAATATTATTTTCTTGTCTCCATTTACTTCATTCTAAATCAGTTAATAAAGTTTTTTTTTTCCATTTTTCTCTTTATTCACCATACACATCATTTCCTAAAACAAAATAGTAGTTATTTTGCTTGTAAAATGAAAATGTAGGATTAGGGTCATCTCTAAAATTATATATTTCAGGATCCTATAATTTAACCTTTTGGTGTACATATGCACACATACACACACATTATAAAGAAGAGGAAATTGAGTATGGGTTTTTCCCAGGTTAAGATGGCGGCAGAGTAAAAAGTAGCTGCTTGACCTCTCCTAACCCATGCATATAGGACTCCTCAAGAAGACACAAAAACAAATCCAGATGAATGAAGGGACTCCACAACAGGGTGCAGCATTGAAGGTACGTGGAATCAGGGCACTTCCATGCTATAAGGGTGTGAAATAGCTCTCACTAAAACGTGAGCAGAGCAACCCCCTCCCACACCCCAAACCACCCCAAAGCCAGCCCAAAAGAGTAAGAGCAAGTTTGGGGCACTCATTAAGTCATTGGCAGCTCATCAGGGCCTGTTCCTGAGAGTAACAAGACTTAAGACCCCAAGAGGCTAAAGAATGTGTGGACTTTGAACACAGACCTTGAGCGTAGTCTCAGGAGAAGGCTCAGAGGCAGGCTCCAGGTAAGACATGGAGGAAGGGGCTGATTCTAAGCACAGGAGTGGACTTTGAGTGGGGACCCAGTGCATAGAGGTGCTTGACTGTGGAAGCAGCTTCCTGAGACTGTTTAAAGACTGTTCAGGCAGAAGAACGAACAAAAGGACCACCAGGAGGCTTGACCCTGAGAATAACTAGACCTAAGACTTCAGGAGCCTAAAGAGCACAGACAGATCCTGGGTATGAGCATAAAGCTGAGAGGGCACGCAACTCACACAATGGCAAGCGAAAATCAGGAACCCCAGAAGAGAAAGATGAAGAAGAAACCTTTAACACTCAACAACTTTTACACAGAAAAAATCCAGACAACAGAGCAAACAGCAGAGGAGAACAAACAAGTAACCATATCCAAACCTTCCCAAAACAATGAAAACAGGTCACGAGGTATTGAAGAGTTCAAATCTGAGATTATGAGAAAGATGGAAGAGATCTGCCAAGAAAATAACAGTTTAAAAGGCAGAATTTCACAATTGGAAAGTGAGGCAAGTAAATCAAAGACCAGATTGAAAAGGAAAACAAAAAGATTGAAGCTGAAAAACAGTCTCTAAAGGCTAGAATGGGGCAATTTGAAAAAGATGCCCTCAAATCAAAAGAATTGATAAGCAAATTGGAGACCAAAATCAAACAGCTGGAAAACAGGACAGACCAAATTGAAAAGGAAAATCAAAAGCTTATAGCAGAAAACCAGTCTCTAAAGACAAGAATTGGACAAGTAGAAGCCAATGCTCTATCAAGACCGCAAGAACAAATAAATAAAGTCAAAAGACTGATAAAATAGAAGGAAACATGAAATATCTCACTGAGAAAATGACAGATCAAGGAAACAGGTCTAGAAGAGACAATCTGAGAATCATTGGTATTCCAGAAAAAGCAGAAATTAATAGAAATTTGGACTCCATACTAAAAGATATTATTCAGCAAAATTGCCCTGAAGTTCTACAACAAGAGGGCAATATAGACATTTAAAGTATCCATAGATCACCCTCTACACTAGACCCAGAAAAGACAACCCCCAGGAATATAATAGCCAAATTCAAGAGCTTCCAAGTAAAAGAAAAAAATTTTACAAGAAGCCAGAAAGAGACAATTCAGATATAAAGGAGGACCAATCAGGATCACACATGATCTGGCTGCCTCCACACTAAAAGACCACAAGGCTTAGAATATGATATTCAGAAAGGCAAAAGAACTGCGTCTACAACTAAGGATCACCTACCCATAAAAACTGACTATATACTTCCAGGGGAAAGTATGGGCATTCAACAAGATAGAAGATTTCCAAGTATTTACACTGAAAAAACAAGGACTAAACGGAAAGTTCAATATCCAACCGCAAAAATCTAAAGAAACATGAAAAGGTAAATAAGAAACAGAAGGGAAAGTAGGAAAACTCTCATTTTTTTTAAATTTGCCTCTTTAAGGGCTTCAATAAGATCTAATTATTTGTACTCCTATGTGGAGAAATGTTCCGTATAATGCTCTGAAGTGAACTCTATTCACCATTACAGTATTCACTATTATAGTAATTAGAATAATTATTCATAGGGAGAGGTTGGAATACTAAATGGTCTAAGATGATATGGGGGGGTGGAAAAGAGGGGAGTGAATAGGAGAGGAAACCAAGAGAATCTGGAAGAAATAAGAAAGATAGGATATTCTATTACACACAAGGAGGACATGGGAAGGGGAAGGGATGAATATTATTATAAGAAGGAGAGGAAGAGAGCATTATGAGGTAATATTTGAACCTTACTCTCAGTGTTATTAACCCTGAGACTGAAGAGTAGTTATATCCATTGGGATATACAACTCTATCTAACCCTACTGAGAAAGTCAGAAGGGATAAACTAAGGGGAGCAGGGGAGTAGGGAAGTCAAAAATGGGAGGGAAGAAGAAGGGGGAGGGAATTCATTAGTCCTTAAAAATAAAAAGAGGGGAATAATAAGGGAGGGGGTAGAAAGGGAAGTTAATCAAGGGCAGGGACAAGGGTTACTGGCTTAAAGCAAATCACTGGTTTAAAAGGAAATAGTGTAATAAGAAGGGGTAGAACTAGGAGAGGATACCAAAATGTTGGTGAATACACAACTGATAATTATAATTCTGAATGTGAATGGAATGTACTTGCCCATAAAATGGAAGCAAATAGCAGAGTGGATTAGAAACCAAAATCCCACCCTATGTTGTCTACAAGAAACACATATGAGATGAGTGGATACAAACAAGTTTAAGGTAAAGGGCTTAAGCAAAATCTTTGGGGCTTCAAATGAGAAAAAAAAGGTAGGAGTGGTGATCATGATTTCTGACAAAGCCAAAGTAAAAATAGATATGATTTAAAAAGACTGGGCAGGTAATTACATACTGATAAAAGGCAGTATAGACAATGAGGAAATAACAGTGCTATATATATATGCACCAAATGGCATAACATCCAAATTAGTAAAGGAGAAACTGGTAGAGCTCAAGAAGGAAATAGATAGTAAAACCATACTAGTGGGAGATCTAAATATTCCTCTTTCCAATATATATATATATATAAATCAAACCAAAAAATAAATAAGGAAGAGGTAAGAGAAGTGAATGAAGTCCTAGAAAAATTAGATTTAATTGATATGTGGAGAAAAGTAGAGACAAAAAGGAATATACCTTCTTTTCAGCTGCACATGATACATTCACAAAGACTGACCATGTAATAGGGCATAGAAACATTGCAAACAAATGCAGAAAAGCAGAAATAATAAATGTAACCTTCTCAGATCATATTGCAATAAAAATAATAATTAGTAAGGGCACCTGGACAGGTAAATCAAAAACTTTTTGAAAATTAAATAATATGATTCTCCAAAACCAGTTAGTCAAAAAAGAGATCATAGAAACAATCACCAATTTCTTTGAAGAGAATGACAATGATGAGACATCCTACCAAACTCTGTGGGATGCAGCCAAGGCAGTTCTCAGGGGGAAATTTATATCCTTGAGTGAATATATTAACAAATTAGGGAGGGCAGAGATTAATGAATTGGGCATGCAACTCAAAAAATTAGAAATTGAGCAAATTAAAAATACCCAGATGAAAACTAAATTAGAAATACTAAAATTCAAGGGAGAAATGAATAAAATTGAAAGTAAAAGAATAATTGAATTAATAAATAAGACTAGGAGCTGGTATTTTGAAAAAACAGATAAAAAAGAAAAAGTACTCGTCAATCTAATAAAAAAAAGGAAAGAAGAAAACCTAATTGACAGTATCAAAGATGAAAAGGGAGACCTCACCTCCAATGAAGGGAAAATTGAGGCAATCATTAAATACTATTTCTCCCAATTATATGGCAATAAATTTAGCAATCTAGGAGATATGGATGAATATTTACAAAAATATAAATTGCCTAGATGAACAGCAGAAGAAATAGAATACCTAAATAATCCCATATTAGAAAAAGAAATTGAACAAGCCATCAAAGATCTCCCTAAGAAAAAATCGCCAGGGCCTGATGGATTCACAAGTGAATTCTATCCGACATTCAAAGAGCAACTAATCCCAATACTATACAAATTATTTGATATGATAAGCAAAGAATGAGTCCTACCAAATTCCTTTTATGACACAAATATGGCACTGATTCCAAAGCCAGGGAGATCAAAAACAGAGAAAGAAAACTACTGACCAATCTCCCTAATGAACATAGATGCAAAAATCTTAAATAGAATACTAGCAAAGAGACTCCAGCAAGTGATCGAGAAGATCATCTACCATGATCAGGTGGAATTTATACCATGAATGCAAGGATGGTTCAACATTAGGAAAACCATCCACGTAATTGACCATATCAACAATCTAACAAACAAAAATCACATGATTATCTCAATAGATGGTGAAAAAGCCTTTGACAAAATTCAGCACCCATTCCTTTTGAAAAAATTCGAAAGTATAGGAATAGAAGGACCTTTCCTAAAAATAATAAACAGTATATACCTAAAACCATCAACAAGCATTAAATGCAATGGGGATAAATTAGAAGCCTTCCCAATAAGATCAGGTGTGAAACAAGCATGCACATTATCACCTCTATTATTCAACATAGTACTAGAAACACTAGCAGTAGCAATTAGAGAAGAAAAAGAAATTGAAGGTATCAAAATAGGCAAGGAGGAGACTAAGCTATCACTCTTTGCAGACGATATGATGGTATACTTAAAAAATCCTAGAGAATCAACTAAGAAACTTGCAGAAATAATCAACAACTTTAGCAAAGTTGCAGGATACAAAATAAATGCACATAAATCATCAGCATTTCTATACATTTCCAACACATCACAGTAGCAAGAGGTAGAAAGAGAAACACCATTTAAAATCACCCGAGATAATATAAAATACTTAGGAATCTATCTACCAAAACAAACATAGGAATTATAAGAAAACAAGTACAAAACACTTTCCAAACAATTAAAACTACATCTAAACAATTGGAAAAACATGGATTGATCATGGATAGGATGAGCTAACAATAAAAATGACCATTCTACCCAAATTAATTTACCTATTTAGTGCCATACCTATCAAACTACCAAAAAACTTTTTTACTGAATTATGAAAAACCATAACAAAGTTCATTTGGAATAACAAAAGATCAAGAATGTCAAGGGAAATAATGAAAAAAATGTGAAGGAAGGGGGCCTAGCAGTAGCAGGTATTAAACTATACTATAAAGCAGCAGTCATCAAAAACGCATGGTACCGGCTAAGAGACAGAAAGGAGAATCAGTGGAATAGACTTGGAGTAAGTGACATCAGCAAGACAGTGTTTGATAAACCCAAAGAGCCCAACTTTTGGGACAAAAATCCATTATTTGACAAAAACTGCTGAGAAATTTGGA
The DNA here is from genome assembly GCF_016433145.1 of Gracilinanus agilis. Lineage (NCBI taxonomy): Eukaryota > Metazoa > Chordata > Mammalia > Didelphimorphia > Didelphidae > Gracilinanus > Gracilinanus agilis. The sequence goes on from NC_058131.1 coordinate 87,750,438, forward strand.
AAATAATATGGGAGAAATTAGGTTTAAGTTAACATCTCACACCCTACACCAAGATAAATTCAGAATGGGTGAATGACTTGAATGTAAAGAGGGAAACTATAAATAAGTTAAGTGAACACAGAATAGTATACTTGTCAGATCTCTGGGAAAGGAAAGATTTTAAAACTAAGCAAGAGTTAGAGAAAATTACAAAATGTAAAATAAATGATTTTGATTTTATAAAACTAAAAAGCTTTTGTACAAATCAAAACAATGTAGCCAAGATCAGAAGGGAAACAACCAATTGGGAAAAAAATCTTTATAACAAAAAACTCTGACAGGTGTTTAATTACTCAAATATGCAAGGAGTTAAATCAATTGTATAAAAAATCAAGCCATACCCCAGTTGCTAAATGGGATAGAGACATGAATAGGCAATTTTCAGATAAAGAAATCAAAAGTATCAATAAGCACATGAGAAAGTGTTCTAAATCTATAATAATTAGAGAAATGCAAATCAAAACTATTCTGAGTTATCACCTCACACTTAGCAGATTGACTAAAATGAAAGAAGGGGAGAGTAATGAATGTTGGAGGGGATGTGGCTAAATTGGAACATTAATGCATTGCTGGTGGAGTTGTGAACTGATCCAACATTCAGGATGGCAATTTGGAACTATGCTCAAAGGGCTATAAAAGAATGTCTGCCCTTTGATCCAGCCATACCATTGTTGGGTTATAAACAGACTTGCATGAAAATATTTATTGCCGCAATTTTTGTGGTGGTAAAAAACTGGAAAATGAGGGTATGTCCTTCAATTAGGGTATGGCTGAACAAACTGTGGTATATGCTGGTGATGGAATACTATTGTGCTCAAAGGAATAATAAACTGGAGGAATTCCATGTGAACTGGAAAGACCTCCAGGAATTGATGCAGAAGGAAAGGAGCAGTCCCAGAAGAACATTGTACGCAGAGACCAATACACTGTGGTAAAATAGAATGTAATGAACTTCTGTAGTAGCAGCAATGCAATGACCCAGGACAATTCTGAGGGACTTATGGTAAAGAACTCTACCCACATTCAGAGGAAGAACTGCAGGAGAGGAAACACAGAAGAAAAGCAACTGCTTGAACACATGAGTTGAGGTGGACATGATTGGGGATGTAGACTGGAAACTACCACACCAATGCAACTATCAACAATTTGGAAATAGGTCTTGATCAATGACACATGTTAAAACCAGTGGAAATGCGCATTGGCTATGTGGTGGGGGAGTTGGGGGGCATGAAGGGGAAAATAAGAGCAGAAATCATGTAACCATGTTAACTTTTCTAAAAAAATCAATATTAATAAATGTTAAAAAAAAGAAGAGGAAACTGAGAAGCAGAGAAATTCATTTTTTTGCTTAGCCACAGAGCAAGTTAATGGTATAGCCAGTTCTTCTTGGTTGGACCTTTTTTTTCCTATCTCTAAAAGGACCAAAGTGAAAGACTGCTAGCTATGGCAACAGAAACTCTGTATTCAAATTTCCTCTGTGTGACCTGGGATAATTTACTTAGTCTCTTTTGACCTCAATTTACACCTCTATAAAATGCAGAGATCAGAAAGTAAAGGCTCTAAGGATCGTGGTCTATAACATCATCTTAGGATTCTAGGACTCTCCAGCCAATATGAACCTACAAAACAATATTGAGTTTCTTAAGGCAAAATTTCATATAAATGTATCCCATGTTTAGAATGGTCCCCTTCCTCATCTCTGCCTACTGGCTACACTGCCTCTTAATTCTCAAATTCCTTCAGTCTTATCTCCTATAGGAAGATTTTCCCAACTCATAATTCTAGCACCATTTCTGTTAATTATTTCATGGTTTAGAGTTTATCTAAGCAGATAAACTTTTAGGTAGAGTTTTTCTGTACATATCCATTTGCTTGTTGTCTCCACACATTAGATTGTGAGCTTCTTAAGGACAATTACTATCTTTTAACTCATTTAGTATCCTTAGCACTTAGAATAGTGCCTGGTATATGGTTAGTGCTTAATAAATGTTTATTGATTGATTGATGTATGGAAAGATCTATTACTACTTGATCTCCTCTACTGGGTGCGTTCAGATATCATGATACCCTGATTTGAATCATATATTTCCTGATAATTATAAAAGAAAGATACTTGTGATTCATTAACTAATGGAAAAGTAATAGTAATGTTGCTGATTTTCCCCCTAAAGTGAGAAGCCCCACAGGGCAATTTGTCTTATTTTGTCTTGTTTTGTCTTCTTTTCTCTTCTCCTAGAACCACTCTGGCACATGGCTGCCTCACCTCTCACATGGATTACTGCAATAGCTTACTGGTTGATGTCTTTGCTTTCAATTTCTCCCAAATTCAGTCTGTCTTCCACTCAGTCAAAGTCATCATCCTGAAGTATTGTTTTAACTATTCAGTCTTTAAGATGTGTCTGAATTTTCATGATACCTTCGACCATACTGTCCTTGAGGTTTTCTTGATGTATATAATAGATGTTTATCATTTCCTCCTTCACTTGATTAGAAGGCTGGCTCACCAGCATTTTAGTATCTCCCTAGTTCCTTCAGAATTAAATATAAAATCTTTCGTTTGACATTCAACACCATTTGTAATTGCCCCCATCCCAACTTTCCAGATTTTTTTTACAATGTATTCCCCATTAAACCTTTCCTGATTCTTAATGGTTGTACCTTCTGTCTCTGATTATCTCCAATTTATCTTTTATATATCTTTTTGTTCTTATTTGTTTCCATGTTTTATATCTGTTGAATTGTTGCCACTCATAGGGAAGAGGGAAGAATAGAAGAATAGAAGGGGAAATCTAGGCAATGCAATAGCAAAATAGATGATAGATAGATAGATAGATAGATAGATAGATAGATAGATAGATAGATAGATAGATAGATAGATCTTGGACTTAGATGACTTTTGTTCAAGGCCAGTGCTTGGGAATATATCCAAAATAGGGAGTTATTTTAATATGGCAATTCACTTACCTATTCTTAAAAATTCATCCTTCTCCATGTCCAGTGTGAGAAAAACATCTTGTGAAAAAACAGACCCTAATGAGGACTTTCCCTGTTATTCATGCCCATTCCATCCCAGGCTGTCAAAATTAAGCCTGGTAAAGCTAGTGTCTGGTTACTATAGTCTTATCCATATACCATTATATAATTTTGAATCCCTTCACCATCTCCATCTGTTACCTTGCATTGTTGCCTCTTCCATTACAATGGGGCAAAATTATTACCTCTGAGAGGCAAGATCAATTAATTTATACTATTCCAAGATACTAGGAAGAGTTTCTCAGGAACTACATCCTGTAAAGGAAGCAGAGAGATAGTATCTTAAACAACTTTTCAAGTTAGCAATTTTAGTTACAATGTTTAAATATAATCATGTCAAAAATATTCACTGTCTCTACTATGAGCAAGGAACTGTGCTTGCATATTTTTCTTTTTTCTGAAGTGGCAGCCTTCCCATGCATTTTTCCACATTCTAAGAGACAGAAAAGCAGATATAAAGTGATCCAGAGACACCAAAACAGAGGCAAACAATCAGAAAGACAGAGATAGAAAGAGACCAAGACAGTGACAGAGACAGCAACAGGAAGCATGTATTAAGTGCTTACTATATGCTAGACATTGTACTGAACATGGAATCAATAGTACTTTTCTGATTCAATTTTTACCCAAACTAGAATTTCTCCTATTTCATCATCTTTAAAATCCGGTGTATTAGAATTGCCAGTATCAATTTGGCACTTAAATAAGTAGCTGCTGCCAGTGTTACCACAAAAGTGCCAAGCATACGGGGTTCCGGGTTAAGATGGCGGCAGAGTAAGAAGCAGCTCTTAACCTCTCCTGACCGAAACATACAAAACTCCTCAAGGGGACATAAAAACAAGTCCAGACGAACGGAGGAACCCCACAACAGGGCACAGCGTGGAAGGTACGTGGAATCGAGACATT